>NW_005371516.1:746527-768407 GCF_000412655.1 Myotis brandtii
TCCTTCTTTCCTCCCTCTCTCCCTCTCTCTTCCTTCTTTCTTTCCCCCTTCCCCTTCCTCTCCCCCCATCTCTCTAGCTGCTCCCCTGATTTCTTTTAGTATTTGAGAGGCAAAGTTACACTGAAACAGACGCCAAGACCCAAATTGCTCCTTCTAAGACTGAATACTTGACGTGCTATGTCACAAGGAGAAAAGTGACCAATGGTGAGTGCCAGAAAACATTACAATTCTCCCGTTTTCCCTGACCCTCGGAGGCTCTTTCCAAGCACGTGGATGTCAAAACCCAAGGAGGGGAACTCTTCCAGCCTCTCTTTTTCTGTCGCCTACTAGGTACACATTTCTCCCTGAAAAGGTACAGAGGAAAGAATGTGGGGTTTACAGGGATTAGCAAGGTAAGAGAACAACAGTATCCCGACTCTTCCAGTTTAGGTCAAGTATAAAAAAGAATAGCGAAATTCAACTAGCAGAACTGGATTCTCAGGGACAGAATATCGGGTCAAGTTGTCTGTTACCTTCCGTCTAAGGGTGACATGGAGCCAATGCCTACGGTTGTTCAGGTGCACAGGAAATAATCAAGTGTTCTGTAAACTGAGTCAGAATCAGGACCTCTGACAAGAGTCTGAGCACCTGAGTGGGAATAGAGCTTAATGGGAAAGATAATTTTTCCTAACTATCATGAGAAAATGTTGCTTTTCGAAAAGGAATGACTATTCCCGGCAAAACCCAGTACTGGCAACATTTTTGTCAGTGCTTTTGATTCTTACAGCATTTGACCATTTAAATACTCTTCTCTTTTAATAACTCCAATGATTCATTCACGTGTTGCCATTAAATGACAAAAGCACACGATCAAGCTTTAAATACAGAACACTGAATCCTATGATCAGGAAGAAAGAGCACTCACTATGTGGCCACCATGGCTGGCTTTCAGTGTGTGCTTTGATTCCAAAACTGGGTCACAGCGGTCATAATTACAGCAGTGCCATTTAGCCTACCTGGCAGGAGAAAGGGCAATCATCATGCATTAGAAAACGGTGACCCAAGGCATCCATTACTACTGAGGGCATTAGCTGTCCTGGGCTCACTTGAAATGCACCACAAGCCTGTTTGGAAGAGAGTGTTCTAAGAAAAACACTGGCACTCATGAGCAGTCTCAGTGATTATCACAGTTTTAATGACATCTCATCAAAAAATGACCCTGGGAACACTATCTAACCTCTCATCTTAGGCATCTAGCCAGACAAACACGATGGTTAAAAGTAACTGTGACAAAGAAGCTGTGTGGGTTTTAGACATCTAATCTGTGATTTTTTTGCCAGCTCCTGCTGACAGGTTCTTTATTTCAGAGTGTGTGTTGCCTAGAAAAACATTTAGCAGGAGGTGAAATCCAGCTCCATTTTCTCCTATGACTCAAGCCTGATTTGATTACAATAGGCTCTGTGGGACTGTTCGACTTTGCTCGTTGTCACGGAATTTTATTTCATCTCGAGTTGTTTGAAAAGCATAAGCTCTCCCTGTGTGTGCATAGACTTTCCTTACAGCACCGCTACTCCAAATGAGGCTTGGCCTGTCCTTTATCACTTTTATTGGCCAACAATATTTGCCAGTGTCTATAGTAACAAGCTGACTTGTTTTAGAAAGAAAGAATTGAAAAGCACATAAACACTGTATTCACATTCCAAATTAAAAATGCTCCTAATAAGGGTAAGCTAAACGCATGCTGCATCCAGTACATGAAAATAGTGAAAACAAAACAAAAGTTAAAACAGTTATTGTAAATATCTCTGAAATACCGGCATAAAAATTTTAAGTTAATCTTCTGTTACATCAGATGTGTTGGTATTTTTTTACATAATTTATTAGTGTATTAAAACGCATGTTACTACTGACAATGATACTGAGCTAAACACAGCATTGTATCTCGTTACAATATCAGGCTTTGAGTATTGCAGGCTGGGACTGACTCTCACCTTCAATCTACAGAGGGATCACTTTAGTTCACTGTGATGGTGAAATAAAAAGAAATAGCCACACAGTCCAAAACAGTGTTGAAAAGACAGCAAATTCAGATGAAACTCAGGCAAATGCCACTGTCATAAGCTCACTCTAAATTGGGGGACTGGTAGCAAGCAATAGTTCTTGAGATTCACATAGAATTGCCCACGGAGCTTTTTTTAAAAAAATACATATTCTGTTGGCACCACCATAGACAAAATAAATTAGAATCTCTGAGATAGATTCTTAGTGGATTGTTTCCATGTTACCTTTTTATTTTGAGGTAATAGTAGGTTAGCATGCAGTTGTCAGATATAATATAGAAAGATATAATATATCAGATATAATATGTCAGATATAATATAATATTGTATATCCTTCACACAATAGTAAAATCTTGCATAACTAACTGCAGTACAATATCTTAACCAGGAAATTGACATTGATACAATTCATCTCCCTTATTCAGATATCACCAGTTTTACAGACACTCAATTGTGTGTATGTATATTTGTATGTATTTACTTGTCTGGAAATTATTAATGTGTAGATTTGTGGGCACCCAGCATAGTTAAGATACAGAGTGGTTCTATCACAAAGATCCCTCATGCTACCCTTTTATAATGGCAGCTACCTATACATCCTCTCCACCATTTGTTGTCATTCTTATTTTAGCTATAATAATAGGCATGTACAGATATATAATTGCTTTTTAATTACACTTTACATTTAATATTGTTTTGTAATATTTCAGGTGCACAGCAAAGTGGTTAGAAAATCATATTTTTTATAAAGGGTTCACCCCTAATTTCTAGTACCCACCTGGCACCACACATAGTTATTAACATATTATTAACTATACTAGTAGCCCGGTGCATGAAATTCATGCACATTAAAAGGTCAGATATATAATTGCTTTTTGGGGGGAGGGCATAAAATATTGCTATTTTATTTTATTTTTAATATATATTATTGCTTAAAATATTACAAAGAGTAGTACATTTGTATAATGCTCCCCAGTTCCTTGTAATTACACTTTACATTTAATATTGTTTTGTAATATTTTCAGGTGCACAGCATAGTGGTTAGAAAATCATATACTTTATAAAGGGTTCACCCCATATTTCTAGTACCCACCTGGCACCACACATAGTTATTAAAATATTATTAACTATATTTCCTATGCTCTACTTTATATCCCTGTTCATTGTGGTTTTAATTTACATTTTCCTCATGACTAATGGTATTAAATATATTTTCATATGCTTATTTCCCATCTCTTCAGTGGAATATCTGTTCACATTTTATAAGCAGATTGTTTCTCCTTTTGCTGTTGATTTACTACAATTTTTTTTATTTATCCTAGATGCAATTCCTTATATTTGTAGTTTGCAAATATTTCCTCCCAGTTAATACCTTCATGGGTCACAGACTGAGTGAAAGTTTTCAATTTTGATGTAGTTCTGTTTCAGATTTTCTTTTTATGGATCATGTTTTTGGTATCAAGTGTTAAGAACTCTGCTTATTTTTGGGTGCTACACTTTCTCCTATTTTTTGCCCCTTCTATTGGTTTTATGATTTTTAAGATCCATTTTGAGATAATGTGAGTGTGAGGTGAGAGTTTTAGGTCAGAGTTCATTTTTATGCCTGTGGATATCCTGTTACTCCAGCACCATTTATTGAAAAGGTTGTCTTTCCTCCATTGAATTGCTTTTGCACCTTTGTCAAAAATATGCCCCCACACAGGTTGGCATATCTGTATGCCTCTATTTCTAAATTTTTTGTTCTGTTCAATTGACCCACAGGTGGACCTTCTGCCAATACTACTGATACTTGATACTTGAAATGGGGTAGAATGATTCCTCCCACTTGATTATTCGTATCAAAATTATTGTTCCTGTGCCTTTTAATATAAATTTTAAAATAAGCTTATCTATGTTTAGAAAAATGTTGATAGACTTTTCAGAGGAATTGCATTAAATATATAGATTGTTTCGAGGAGAATTGATATCTTTACTATGTTGAAACTTCTAATCCATTAACATGATGTATCTATTTGTTTAGGTCTTTTATTCTTTCGTGAGCATTTTGTAATTTTTAGTACACAGACCCTGAGTATGTTTTGTTAGCTTTATAATTAAGTATTTCATTTTTAGGTCAATTATAAATGGTATTGTGCTATCTATTAATTTAATTAATTAGTAGCACAATACCATTAATTTTTAATTTTATTAATTAATTTTTGTTCTCACATGTTCTTTGTTAGTATACTAGTACAGAAATATAATTGGTCTTTGTACATTGAGCTTTATTTTTGTGTATTGAACTTGTATCTTGTAACCTTGGTGAGCTCATTTGTTTTTGAAGGATTTTATGTACATGACTTGGAATTTTCTAGATAGACAATTATGTCATCTGTAAGTAGGGGCAGTTTTATTTCTTTGTTTTTTGTTTGTTTGTTTTTTAAACATATTTTTATTGATTTTTTACAGAGAGGAAGGGAGAGGGATAGAGAGTTAGAAACATCAATCAGCTGCCTCCTGCACACCTCCCACTGGGATGTGCCCACAACCAAGGTACATGCCCTTGACCGGAATCGAACCTGGGACCTTTCAGTCCGCAGGCCGACGCTCTATCCACTGAGCCAAACCGGTTAGGGCTATTTCTTTGTTTTTGATCTGTTTGGCTTTCTTGTTTTGTACTGCCTAGAACTTTCAGTACTATGTTGAATGAGTATGCTAATATTGGGAATCCTTGCCTTCTTACTACCTTAGAACAAAAGTATTGTTTTCACCATTAAATATGATGTAAATTTCAAGTTTTTTGTCAAAGCTCTTTATCAAGTTGAAGTACTTTTGCTTTAATCCTAACTTGCTGAGAGCTTTCATCATGAATGGTTGTCAGTTTTGTAAAATGCCTTTTCTTCATTACTTCTTTAGCCAGTTATATGACTTACTAGTAGTCTGCTTGAGCTGCTAGAACAACATACCGCAGAGTGGGTAGCTTATAAACAATAGAAGTGCATTTCTCACTGTTCTGGAGGCTGGCTGTCCAAGATCAAGGTGCCAGCATGGCCAGGTGAGGACCCTCTTACAGGTTAAACTCATGTTGCATCAGCACATGATAGAGGGGGCAAAGGAGCTCTCTTGGGCCCTTTTATAAATAAGGGCAATAATCCTCTTCACAAGGGGAAATTTAATAATGTATATTATAAGCATTTTTTTAGGTTTGCCAATTTCATATTTATTATTTTTATTTGTATTTCCCTGATCGTGGCTAATTTTTTAAATACCCATGTTAACAAGTCAAAATTTTTTAGTGATTTATCTGCAAATATGACTTTTTTTTTTACTGATTAATTTTGTATATTAGGGAAATCTCATTTTTGCCTGTTATATGTAATGTATATATGTTCTTTATGCTTCCATTTATCTTTTATCTTTTTTTGCTGATACGCTTGGTCAAGATGCAGGTAAACTAGCCATGTGGTCAAATATGCCAATCTTTCCTTTAAGGCTCCTAGAATTTGCATTAATCTTATGATAGATTTTCCCATTCAAAATTTAAAGCATATTTACCACATTTTCTATTGAGATTTTTATGTTTGAGTATAAATTATTCTTATTAAAAAAATTAATCCGTTTGTTGGGACTCAGTGTCTACTTGTCTGTAGCTGAAAGTTGACTAGGGCACTGTCCTACTTCCCTTCCTGGCACCAAGCACACCCAGACTCCCCTCAGCCAGATGCCCATTAGAGGTCACGCGCTTGCACCTCAGAGCTCTATCCTGGCACCACAGTTACACGGCACTTTAATTAATTACCTTGCCATTTGCCCCAGGGACCTACTCTGACTCCCAAGCCAGACTTCTCTAATCACGAGGAGCTTTCTGGGTTCCATTTGGAAAAATTTATTTTTTTAAATGTCCCTTCTGAGTTGTCAGTTGCTCACCTCTGTGGGGTTTCATTTTCAATTAAATCCCATCTGCTTTATATCTCTTAAGAGATTCTTCTTATATCAGTTCAATGGGTTTTAGGGAGGGCAATAAGTTAAAACTTAGGTACTTAGTCATCTTGAGCTAGCAAGGAATGATGGATCTTTAAAAATTGTTATTACATGCAAACTACAGCTTAAAATGAGGGTTGTTTCTAATTGAATTAGCACTCAAAAGAGGAAATATTTAATTCAGAAGATTTGGATTAGATAAGCAAGAATAATCTCTTGTCACACATTAAAATGTACTTTTATATTTTCAAATGTGCAACTAGAGGAGTCAAAATTTAATTCAAATAACATTAGATTCAGGGGAAAGATTCAACCCTGAACATGACTAATTCCTAACCAAGGTAAAATCAGGTTAAATTGGTAATAATATTTAAAATAATGGCAGTTAGTGACATTATTAAATAAAATTATCATTAAAATACCATGCATTTAAAAATATGTCCACACAAAAACCTACAGACAGATGTTTATGGAAGCTTTATTCACAATTGCCAAAACTTGGAAGTAAGCAAGAAGCCCTTTAATAGGTGAATAGATAAACTGTGACAATCCAATAGTAATCAGCATAAAAAAAGAAATGACCTATGAATCTTACATGCATATTGCTAAGTGAAAGCAGTCTATCTGAGAAGGCTACATGCTGTATGATTTCAACTATATAAAATTCTGGAAAAAACAGTACTACAGATACAGTAAAAAGGTTAGTGGTTGCCAGCGTTTGGAGCATAGGGAATAAAAAGAAGGAGCATAGAGGGTTTTTAGGGCAGTGAACGTAGCCTGTAGGATACCGTAATACTGGTAGATGTCATTATGCACTTGTCCAAAGCATAGAGTTCCCAACACCAAGATGAACCCTCATTTAAGCTATGAGCTTAGGTGACAATGACTTATCAATGTAGCTTCATCAGTTGTAACAAGTGTACTAGTCTGGCGGGCTATGGTAATATAGGGTGTCCCAAAATTCATGCAAGATTTGAATTTTGCGTGAGCATTAACAACAATAACAGCAAAAATAAAAGCCTAATTTTACTTGGTTTATTGAAGATTCTAATATCTGTTGCCCTTTGATTTCAATCCCTTCAATTTGATAAGCATTACCAAGTACCAATTATGGCCCAGGAGCAGGGACAATGAAGACCAATGAAGACCACGGCTTTGCGTATGTACCAACAAAGCCGTGGAAGCCATTTACCCAATGTGCTATTCCATACATAACCCTATACTGTATACTTTATGAATCAATAAAAATTTACAATTTTTAATTATAAACCTGTGTTTTCTATCAAAATTACTTCTTGCGTGAATTTTGGGACACCTTATAATAAGAGAGGCTATACGCAGGTGGCTTGGAGTCTTTGATAAATCACTGTACCTTTCTCTTAGTTTCACTGTTGACCTTGATTTGCTCTTTAAAAAAACTCTTAATTAAGAAAATATTATGCAAATTGTGAGTGAAAGCATAATGTAGTGAGCTCTAGAATGATAATTTAACATCCAACTTGAGATAAAGTTCAATTCGGAACTGTTAATCTCTGTCTTGTTACTGCAGTGACAGAAGCTGATACCATAGCACGCAGGTAACTGGCAGGAAGCAATGAAAGCACAGTCTACGGAAGGTACAGCAGGATCACAGTGCCACTAGGTAACTTTACTGGGCACCAATGACTTAGCAGCAATGAGACAGACCCTCATGAGTCATTCACGGAGCAGTGAATGGTATTGCCCTTTGCACATTATCAGTAGGTGCATCAGCAGTGGCAGAACCAGAGCCAGGAAGATGATATCAGAAGCCACTCAGTTGTTCAGAACAATTTGTCAAGAACAGAGAAGACACTATTAATTCCAGTAAAGGATTTGGTAAGAGTCTGATTAAAAATTCTGTGCTAGGCAACAGTTAAAATGCTTGTTTGACTTCATTTTCACTGTCAGAGACAGAGAGTGTATAAATGAATCTGAAATTCTAGCTAAGTCTATGCTAAAAGTATTTCTTAGTGCATTTGGTATTTTAATAACGGGAGTGAAAGTACTCACCCCAGGTGAGCGTGAAGATAGACAAGAAGAGACAGGGCCAGGGACACCCCATGTAGACAAATGCTTATTAAATATGAACTTAAAAGTATAGATCACAAATCTGTTATTAATCAAGTGTCTACACAACTTTATGGAAATAATTGTCATAAAAGTGAAACAATTCATTAAAATAAAATATGTTGACTTTTAGTCTGCAAGTTTCTTTTTTTATTATTAAATATATTTTAATTGATTTCAGAGAGGGAGAGAGAGATAGAAACATTAATGATGAAAGTGAATCATTGATTGGCTGCCTCCTGCACTCCCCCTACTGGGGATCGAGCCTGCAACCCCGGGCATGTGCCCTTGACTGGAATAGAACCTGGGGCCCTTCAGTCCTTAGGCTGATGCTCTATCCATTGTTGAGCCAAAGCTAGGGCTGCAAATTTCTTTAAAATATATTTTTATTGATTTCAGAGAGGCAGGGAAAGGGAAAGATAGAAACATCAATGATGAGAGAGACTCATTAATTGGCTGCCTCCTGCACACCCCTCCACTGAGAATCAAACCCACAACCTGGCATATGCCCTGCCTGGGAATCCAATCATGATCTCCTGGTTCATAGGTTGAAGCTCAACCACTGAGCCACGCTGTCTGGGTTAGTCTGCAAGTTTTGATGTAATACTTTGGAACACAAGTTAAATTTATGAAATCACATAGTCTGAATGCATCAACTCTTCAGCTCTTTCATTCCTATAGGAAGCATGATCTATACCAACATTGCAATTAATTAATTTAATCGAGTTAATGTAATGTAATAAATATGTGTCATGTTTCCAGGAAGAGTAAGACATTGCACTTGGATCTTGTTTTGAGGAGTATTATCATTAAAAGCACAAATCTTACCTTCAAAATTTTTGCCTAAGTAGAGAGAAAATATATACAGAACTAACCACAGGAACAGAAGAAATGTGGTAAGTGTAAATAAAGAGTATGGAAAAGAGAAATTGAACCCTACTGTCAAAATATGGAAAAGCAATAAGCCAGCGGTTCTCAACCTGTGGGTCGAGACCCCTTTGGCGGTTGAACAACCCTTTCACAGGGGTCACCTAAGACCATCCTGCATATCAGATATTTACATTACAATTCATAACAGTAGCAACATTACAGTTATGAAGTAGCAATGAAAATAATTTTATGGTTGGGTCACAACATGAGGAACTGTATTTAAAGGGCCAGAAGGTTGAGAACCACTGCTAAGCTATAATTTTAGATAATTCCTAAATAAGGAATATCTTTGATGCTAGTATGTAGATATATAGAGATAACATGTAAGGGAAAATGAAGAAAAACCATGAGTCAGAAAGATCTTCCCATGAGAAAGTATGTCAGGCAGTACTGAAAAATAAAATGTTAGTTGCATTTATTTGAGAATAGGTTGTAGGTGGGAGATTGGTTTATAGAAACGATATTGGAGAGTGGGTGTGTTCTACTCTGGCTTTGACAGCACTCTACAAAATTAAGATGAAATGTATTTTACTAGGAGAAAGGCTTGGCAAATTATTTGTTATATAGATACTAACCATTTGATTGCAAGTAGGGATACAAAGGAATATTTACACCTCCAAATTATAAACAATGGTGTATTCTGTAATGTTCCTGCATCTAACCTGAATTAGTATTTTAAATATTTCCTTATTGTCTTAGGGAGCTGTTACTAGGGATAATGTTTCTTTCCCCCTCTTTCTACTTTTAAATATTTTTCTAATTTTCTTTAGTACACATAAATTGCTGTTTTTAAAATCATATTTTCCCATTATGAAACAGAGTACATATATTTTTCACTCACTTTATTTAAATTATAGCTCATGAAATTTCCTTGCAGTTGGCTGAGTAAAAAAAAAAAAACACCACAAACCAATATTGTTTATCATTCTTGAAATATATTCCCATATTTTTCCTAATGAAAAAATTACCAATTTTTATTTTACCATTTTCCTGCCAAGGTTTTCAATCTTGGGTATTTCAAATGTATATGTGTGTTTGTATGCTTGTGTGGTAATTTATATAATTGTGACTGTGATGGGTATACAATTGTATTAGAAAATGTAAACCTTTTTAAGTGACATGTTCAATAATCTAGTTTATTTGATTTAATGAAGACTCTCCAGATCATAGTTTAGTTGCCTGGAATAATCTAGCTGCTATATATATTCACAGACAAATTTATATGTTTATCTCTAAGCTCATTGTGAGCACTTCCCAGTCTTTTGTTCCCTTTGAGATCCAGAATTTGAGTTAAATCTCTGAATACATGAAGTCCCCTTTAAATTGGTGTCTGAGGCACAGTTGCCAGGTCTGCTAACAGGCAGCTCCGTTCTCCCTGCAGATGGAAGCACTTTCAGTGTCAAGCAGGTCTCCCTCCTTTGGAGGCCAGCAGAAGCGCAGGCAGATCCTGCAGATGGAATAGCATCCAAGGGCTCAGCGTTGAATTGGAGGCGTCCTCCAAACAATAGCACCCTGATTATTTCATGTCTATGCTGGACAGCAACTTACAATTTAAAATGCTCTGTACATAGACAAGCAGGCTTGATTAAGTTACCCCCAAGGTCCATCCCATTTTGAAACTTTTATCTTTTTATACATCTGTGAAAAATTAAATGCATGAATTGACAAGTAATTAACTGAGAAAAATGTACCTTGCATTCTTTTTTTTTCGTCTATGACACAATTAGAGGTCACAATTAAGCATTTGCTACCCAGATGGCTATTCTCAGCTACTCATTACCATGTGTAGTTATTGTTGAACTGAATGGAGGACAAAATAAGGTCTACTCGTAGAGTATTAATCCTTTTGATTTATACTTACAGGGATATTCATTCACTCGGGAATTCTAATGTTGTCTGTGAAGAGTGAGCCAGATATATCCTTGTGTTAACCAATGTCATCAAAATGTGAAAATGCAGAGATTTTTTGTGTGGTTTTTTTTGTTGTTGTTTTTATTCGTGAAAAACTGACAGGCCTATTAATTATACCTAATTAATCAGAAGTAAGTCATTAAATAATCATTTTTCTCCTATTTTGATTTATCATTATGTCTTTCTATTGACATGCTTTCATTCATCCTTCCATGGGCATTTATTTACCATACCGTGCAAAAATGATTTCGTGATGTTCATTGCTTCTTTTTTTTTTTAATCCTCACCCTTCCCATTGATCTTTAGAGAGAGACTGAAAGGGAGGGAGAAGGGGGAGAGAGAGAAACATCGATGTGAGAGAAACATATCGACTGATTGCCTCCGCACATGCCTAACCAGGGTTGGGGATCAAACCCACAACCAAGGTATGTGTCCTTGATGGAGAATTGAGCCTGAGACCCTTCATCCAAGGGCTGACGCTCTAACCACTGAGAAACTGGCCAGGGCATTGCTTTTTTTTCTCCCTATTCATAGTTTCCACCACTATCACTCCCAGTTTTCCTAACACCAGATTTTTTATTGTTATTACCTATAAAGTGAATCTGCCATTATTCCTCCCTGTGAGAGGTTTGCATATATTATGAGAAATCAACCACAGTGAAGACAGAGCTGAAGGTGGTGAAAAATGAAAAGCCACCTGGTTTACCTCGAATACCCTGTTTCTTTTAGAAACTAGGGAGGCAGAGTAGGAAGAGGCTTAGAAAAAGAGGTCGTGAAGTCCTGACAAAAATGTGTGATTTTGGGAAAATTATTTACCCCATTTAAGTCATTCCCTTGCCATGAAAAATGAATAAGATAAGCTAAATTTAAAGTTGTTGAGATTCACATAAAAACTGTCTACCAGTATATAAACCTCGCCAAGTCAGCTAAGTATATTATTTGCCTGTCTTTCAGTAGCCTTTACGGGCTTTATGAATTGGTTCACACAATATTTCATTTAAAAAATGAAATATGGATCTTGTCTGTGATGTACAATGCCCTTAGATTGTGGGAGCACCTCGGGGGTAGAAACTGTATATATTCAGCACAGGATGTCACATGTGCAGGTGTTAAGAAAATATTCATTCAATTGAATTAGTTATTTTTATTGTTTATTCATTCAGGAAAATAAAAGGTATGTAAAGAGCATCTACATAGCAGATACCAGTAAATCTTTCACAATACTTAAGTAGTAATCATTCATTTTTATGCACCTATTGTGTACTAAAAATTATATAGTCAGTACAATGGTTTGGTTTTAACCATGTTATCCAATTACTTTATAAAAAGAAATCAAGCTATTTAAGTATACTTTCATGTATGTAATCAATTAATGTAAGTGTAGTTATTTAGTGACTGTCTCTTAGACTTTGATTAATATACTAATTAGAAAAGTGTATAAAAGCTTAAATTGCCTTTCTCACGGACCTTGATTTTAAGTTACCATATAATAAGGTGAATGCACAATATTTTAATACAACTAAATTAATTAAATATTTTACAAACAGTTTTATTAAAAATAAACATACATTTTCTCTTACTTTGAATAGTCCTTAAATCAGTAATTTTCCAACTGTGCAAATTAAAAATAGATTATCAATGCAATCTCAACCAAAATCCTAGCAAGTTGTTCTGTGGATATTGCCAAACTGATTCTAAGGTGTATGCGGAGAGGTAAAAGACCCAGAAGAGCCAATTTGATATTGAAGGAAAAGAACAGTCAAAAGATTGACATTACCAAGGCCAAGACTTACTATGAAGGTACAATAAGCAAGACAATGTGGTATTGGGGAAAGATTAAGCAAATATATGAATGGAGTAGAATAGAGAGGTCAGAAGTAGACCCACATAAATAAAATCAACTGACCTTTGACAAAGGAGCAAAGGCAATACAGTGGAGATAAGGTGGTCTTTTCAACAAATGGGCTGGACAACTGGACACCCACATGGAAAAAATACATCTTGGACACAGACCTTATGCCCTGAACAAAAATTAACTCAAAATGAATCATAAGCTTAAAGGTAAAATGCAAACCTTTAAAACTCCTAGGAGGTTACATACTGAGCAAACAAGATGACCTCTGCCTTGCGATGACTTTTAGATACAACACCAAAGGCATCATCTATGAGAGAACTGATCAGCTGGACTTCATTAAGATAAAATATTGTCCCTTCTGTGAAAGACACAGTCAATAGAATGAGTAGACAAGCTACGGACTAGGGGAGACTATTTGCAAAAAAATACATCTAATGAAAAAAACTGTTATTCAAAATATATAAAGATCTCTTAAAACTCCACAATAAGGAAGTGAATAAACTGATTAAAAAATGGGCAAATACCTGAACAGATATTGCACCAAAGAAGATATATAGATGGCAAATAAGCAAATGAAAAAATGCTCTAATCATATGTCATTAGGGAAATGCAAATTAAAACAACAGTAAGGCCCTAGCTGGTTGGACTCAGTGGATAGAGTGTCGGTGTTCGGACTGAAGTGTCCCGGGTTTTATTCCTGTCAAGGCCATGTGCCTTGGTTGCAGGCTCGATCCCTCGCCCTGGTCCAGGTGCATGCAGGAGGCAACCAATTGGTGTGTCTCTCTCACATCAATGTTTCTCTTTGTCTCTCCCCATCTCTTTCACTCTCTAAAATCATTTAAAAAATATCCTCAGGTGAGGATTAACCAAAAACAAACAAACATACAAAACCAATAAGGTACTATTGCATACGTATTTGTATGGACAAACCCAGAATACTGACAATAACAAATGCTGACAAGGATGTGGAGCATTAGGAACTTTCATTCATTGCTGGTGGGAATGCAAAATAGCACAGCCATTTTGGAAGATAGTTTAACATTTCTTTTCTCCAAAAATGACAGCAACGTTGTAATCACATCTTCCTTTTCCATAGAGATTCCCTGGAACATAGTAAATAGAAGGTTCCTGATAATCCTCTTGGTTTATGTATTACTTAACTCATTCATCCCTTTCAGTTCATTCAAAATGTATTTCATGAGTGCTACTTACAAATAGACATGAAGTTCTCTTTGGTAACAAGGAGTACGCAGTACATTAGAAATAAAACAAGTCAGAACTCAAAATAATTGCTGTTATTTTAGATTCCAAAACACTCTCTTACTGACTAATTTGCTATCTGGTCACTTAATATATGCAGCAATAATATATTATAGCATAATTCTCCTTCAATAAAGTAATTTAATAATTTGGTTCCCCCCCCCCCCGCAAATGTTCTTCCTAAAAATTCAGGCACAGAAAAAATCTAAAATGTAAATATTTTAAAGTTATTTCATCATTTGAATTTTCATATATACAAATACTGCTTCTATAATTAGCAAATCTTTTATGAGAAAATTCAAAACTAACTTGTGCAAAAAAAAACATCAACCCACTACCCAACACAGGTGCTAGCCTGGCTTGAACTCAATTTTAATACCATCTGGGAAAATTAGATCAGGAGCAAATTAGATCAGACACTTTTTCTTTTTTCTTTCTGAACAGCATGTGAGAAGATTTAGGTCAACGTGTAAAAGCTGTGTATAGTACGTGAAGAGGAACACTGTGAGCTGGTTCAGGATATAGAGCCACATGACAGACAGGAAATTTTTAAAATTATATGGTGCAAGGCTCTCCTATGGGGGAGGGATGATCTGATGATGTCAGATGTTATTTGTTCCTTTTACACAGTTTAGCAGCATTCTAGCAGTTATTATGTCAGGAACATAAATCATGTTTCCACTTAGAAATTTGTTTCAAGATTTTTTCTTTTGTGCAATTACCACATGCTAAATAGGACCATAAATTGATTCCCTGTCTTCCAATTATCCTCATATTGCTGGTGTATACTCAGTAATTGATTGGTGGCGACTGATTCTAAGCAGTACAACTTCAAAGTATCATCTTAGTGTCAAAAACAGAAATCAGTGCCTATGACTCAATTGTCTCCTAATGCGGCAATTTTTCAACCGCAATTTTTAAAACATGCAATACCTGACTGACCTCTTTTCCCTTGGGACTGTCAATTAAAAAATGACAACAGCCAACACAACAATAGCCGTTCAGTGTGAATGAACCAAAAGTATACCTATTTTGTTGTCAGGTTGGCAAAAAGATATCACATACTTTTTGGTGTGATGCAGAAGTTTAGTAAATAGTTTATGTCTGCCATGAGATGAAAAAGGTTGACAATTGCTGTCCTAGTGTGCTTCAGAGGAATTGGTATTGCAGAAAAATAATGTTTGTTCTGGTTTGTACACAGCGCTGAATCATTTAGCGTTTGGGTCTCTCCTTGGGTACTGGCCTAGTATCCTTAGCATGAATGGAAGCTCTGGGTGCTCTACATGTCGGAGAATTCTTGTCTCTAGCAGGTTTATACCTAACACATTTTTGAAGCAAACTCTACACAAATAGAAGAAAATGTATGACTCCTTGCACAGCCCTTTGGAGATCTGTGCTTAGTGCTTAATGCTCAGGGAAGGGTTCTGGAAGGAGTCATGCTTTCTGGGTAGATAAAGTCCTTGTCTTGATCTTCAAATAGTTTCTAGAAGCTACTGCTATGCCTATGAGCTATCTTGTTCTGAGTATGGCTCAGGCATATACTGTAAGTGTATTTTAGGTAGCTCCTATAATAAAGTCTAATTTGAAAGTCTCCACTTCCCAGCCCTCTAACTCTTCTAAATGTATTTGTCTTCCTTCTATGTTGTTTTGTCCACACATCTAAACAGTGATATACTATAAAAATTTATATGTTTTGCCCTAACCGGTTTGGCTCAGGGGATAGAGCGTCGGCCTGCGGACTCAAAAGTCCCAGGTTCCATTCCGGTCAAGGACATATACCTTGGTTGCGGGCACATACCCAGTAGGGGGTGTGCAGGAGGCAGCTGATCAATGTTTTTCTCTCATCGATGTTTCTAACTCTCTATCCCTCTCCCTTCCTCTCTGTAAAAAATCAATAAAATATATTTAAAAAAATTTCTATGTTTCTCTCCCATCTGGAGTATAATCTACTTGGAAAAAATAATGTGCAATATGTTTTGTGTTACTCTAAGTCTAGAACATAGAAGGCACTCAGTAATTATTTGTTAAATAAAAGAATGAATGCTAGCTACCTTGATATCAACTTCCAAATTAAGTCCATTTCTTGCATGGCAATCATGTGCTCATTGCCCAGAGAGTTGTAGAGTTTAGATCTTAGATAGTGATTGAATAAACACCTGTGGAAGTTAAACTAGTGCAATATGATAGTACAATATGATAGTACTAGAGGCCCAGTGCACAAAATTCGTGCACTGGGGGTGGGGTTCCCCTCAGCCCAGCCTGCCCCTCTTACAGTCCAGGAGCCCTCAGTGGATGTCCTACTGATGGCCACAGTCTGGCAGCAGAGGCTTGGTGCAGGCGTCCTGTGTGTGTATGTGTGTGTGTGTATGTGTGTGTGTGTGTGTGTGTGTGTGTGTGTGTGTGTGTATGTGTCTGCTGGGGCCTGCCCACAGCCACACCACGTAGGCTCGGAGCAGTTGCCCCGTGTGTGTGTGTGTGTGTGTGTGTGTGTGTGTGTGTGTGTCCCCACTGAGGGCCTGCCCCCAGCTGCGTCCGAAGCTCGGAGCAGGCACTGTGTGTTTGTGTGTGTGTGTGTGTGTGTGTGTGTGTCTGCTGGGGGCCTGCCTCCAGCAACACCATGGAGGCTTGGATCAGGTGCCTCTCTGTGTTGATCTCTCAGGCTCCTGGCCTCCACTACATGTTGTTCTCTCCCTTGAGCTGTGGCCAGGGTGGAGTGCTGCCTGCAGGCCACGCTTTCCTGCTCACGGATCGCCACCGCGACCCAGGAGCAGGCCCTCCTGGGGGCTGCCTGTGGGTGCGCTTTCCTGCTTGCAGATGGCTGTGGTGACTGGGGAACAGGCCCTGCTGGGGGCTGCCTGCGGTCTGCACTTTCCTGCTCGTGGATCGCCATGGCGACCCAGGAGCAGGCCCTGCTGGGTGCTGCTTGCTGGGGGCTGCCTGCAAGGCGGCACTTTCCTGCTGGCAGATCGCCACAGTGACCGGGGAGCAGGCCCTGCTGGGGGCTGCCTGCGGGCTGTACTTTTCTGCTCTCAAGTCGCCATGGCAACCCAGGAGCAGGGCCTCCTGGGTGCTGCCTGTGGGCTGTGCTTTCCTGCTCGCAGATTGCCATGGGGTCCCGGCTGGCGGCGGGGCTTAGGTGGCACATGGCACTTTTCTGTCTCGGGTCGCCATGGCAACCCAGGAGCAGGGCCTCCTGGGTGCTGCCTGTGGGCTGTGCTTTCCTGCTCGCAGATCGCCATGGGGTCCCGGCTGGCGGCAGGGCTTAGGCGACACACAGGGGCCTGGATGGCAGCTCGTGCTGGCCCGCCCTGCCTGCAGTATGCAGATTAGCCGCCATGTTTGTTGGCAGTTAATTTGCATATCACTCTGATTGGCTGATGGGCATAGCAAAGGTATGGTTAATTAGCATCTTTGTCGTTTATTAGATAGGATGGTCACAAATTTTACTATTTTACCTTATGAATGTAGCATGGAAGTAAAAGTTTTTGGAAGAAATTAAACTTATAATACTAAAGTAAGTGGGCAAAAGTAGGCTTACAGTTGTTTGTATGGAAAAAAGACATGCAAGTCGTGATTCTTACAATAGCTTTATTAACTCAAATGCTTGTCACAATGCAAATAAAGACCTACTTTTGCCCAACCCTGTATATAACATAATAAGAAAACAGCTTGATTTATGTAATATAATTCTCTCACAACTTTTTTAATATATATTTTTATTGAATTCGGAAAGGAAGGGAGAGGAAGATAGAAACATCAATGATGAGAGAGAATCATTGATTGCCTGCCTCTTGCACACCCACTACTGGGGATCGAGCCCACCCAGGCATGTGCCTTGTGCCCTCAACTGGAATCAAACCTGGAACCCTTCAGTCCACAGGCCAACAGTCTATCCACTAAGCCAAACCAGGTAGGGCACAACTTTTAATGTCTTCCTGTTGGCTTTGGCCTTCTTAAGAATCAGAACGCCCAGCCAGGGTAGCTTAGTGGTTGAGCATTGACCTATAGACCAGTAGGTCATAGTGCAATTCCTGTTCAGGGCACATGCTTGGGTTACAGGCTTGATCCCCAGTGTGGGGCATATAGAAGACAGCCGATCAATTATTCTCTCTCATTATTAATGTTTCTCTCTCTCTCCCCCTCTCCCTTCCGCTCTGAAATCAATAAGAATATTTTTAAAAAGTGATTCACTGACTTAAAGAAAAAGAATCAGAACTAATAGTTCCTTGAGATCATATTCATAAAAACATCTGGGAATGGTTTATGACATCAACTCCTTAAAATATACTCTATTCTAACCCTAAGTTATCTACATATTTTCCTTTTTTAAATACTGATCTTTATAAATTAATTTAAAGATTACACAACATTTATTCTTGGTCCATAAGTTTTTTGGTAACGTTGGCCCAAAACACATTTCTCACAATTTCAGAGAATACCAGGAGATTATCCTACTACCCTCTCTGTTAGCACTGGCTAAAAAGAGTATTTTTCTTTTATTCTAGTAGGTTTTTGATTGTTAATTCCCCATAAATAAAATACTATCCAAACTATGTATTTTATATTTATCATCATCACATGAGATTTAAAACACTGGTTTGAATTCACATGATCAACTGGACACATTATTCCACACTCGAAAACTCGTTGGCTCTCTTATAGTCTTCATAGTCCATCACGGTCTGACATCCAAGAGGTAGACTGTGTAAACCAAATTCTACAGTGAGTCAGTTGCAGTGATGAAGTAATGCCTAAGGGAGTTATTCAGTTGAGAACTGTAAGTTATCACATTAATAATCTTTCACATTTTTTAAAAGATTACTTGCAGAATAAAAATTGCCCAGTTTTTTTGTTTGCTTACCTCATCCCAAGAAGCTTTCTAAGTACTTCCCTTTTATTAGTTTAATTAATCCTTCCAACATCACTATGAGAAAATTAACATTATTATATTAAATGGAAAGTACCAAGGCATTCATTTTTCTTGTCCAATTTCAAGAATGTAGAAAGCATCACAGCATGAACTTGAACCCACTGGCTCTCCTCCAGAGCCGAGTCTCAGGGCTGCACAGTGGCACCACTCTCAGGTGAGCAGCACACAGCCTGCACAGCTGAAAGCCCTGGATGCTTCTAGCCACCCTGCTCTTGGGTGAAATAGGCACATAATTTTGTAGTGGAAAATTAAGACATCTGTGCATTTGTCATTATACCAATATATCAATTAAATGATACCAATTTGTATGCAGCATTTCAAAAAGTCCTCAACCCTAAATCTATTAAAATCAAAAGCAATTAGCTCAATAAAACTTTTTCTAACTACATTCAAGTTAATTTTTAGGGGAACAAGGGAATTTTTGTGGCCTCTGGGATGGTAATCTTTCAATGATTATGCCCTCAAAGCATGAAATATGAGACAGCTGTAGAAAACGAAACTAATATGGAATCATTGTTTTAAATGATCCTCTTGAATCATTTTAAAATAGAAAATGCATATAGAGCCATACCTTCTGAATGATGACTTTCAGGCTCCCGTGGCCAGGTGCAGGGCCAGGTGTTGGTTTGGTCCTGGCTACGGACAGGTCGCATTATTCGCCAACATTAATGTGCTGAGTGACGCCTTGCAGCCCCTCTCAGAGCAGCATGGGGGCTCCTGGTACTGCAAATCATTTTGTAAAATTGGCCTCCTGGAAGCATTAACTAAAATATCCATGCATATTAAAATACTATTTTCAAAACATACAACTTGGTATAATTTGAGCTGATGATCTATGATGAATAAGATAAATCTTGTTGCTTGTTAAATATTTAAAAAATCTTCTTAATGAACCTGCAATTCTTTGCACTTTCCACCTGTATGAAACTGTGGTAAAGGAGCATGTTTTTATTCCATGATTAATTCTGCTAGCCAAGCCAATGAAATCAGAGATGGGATTAATTTTATTTTTTAAAATGTCTTTAAAAATGTATCTATGTGGGTTTGTGTTGCTCAGTATCATTAATAAAGTTTTTAAATTTCATTATATGGACATTCTTTCAAGCTCATCTACTGTTTCAAAATATCCATATCAGTACAACTACGCAGAACAAATAAACCTTTATATAATCACACACATTCATTTTATTGCAGGTTAGTAAAATAAAGTGGATAAAAGCTGTTAATTACTTCAAACAAACATTTCAATCTTTAAACATATTTTTGTTTTATTTGGATTTATTATGGAAAATATGAAAAGGAATAATTCCTGAATGAGCAGATGACTTCAGTATTATTTCAGAATATATTAATCCTCACATTTGCATTTGTTTTTCTCTCTACTGTAATCCTTTGCAATTGCTTTATTTTTTCTGCTAGAAAATGCATGCATCACTCCTGTCCTCACCTTCTTCAAGTCTGTTCAAATGTCAGCTTTTCAGGAGGTTTTCTCTGATCAGTAATTGAAAATTGTGATGAAAGATGATTTGACTTTGGATGGTGGTTACACAATGCAATATACAGATCATGTGTCATAGAAATGTTCGCTTAAAACCAATTTAATCTTATTAACCAATGTCACCCCAATAAACTTAATAAAAGAAAAAGAAAAAGAAAGAATATTGTGACACCATGCCATTCTTCTGTCCCAGTTGGTATTGCCCCAGCCTTATTTATATCTATAGCCTTTATTACCATGTGCGTGTCTGTGTGAGTGTGTAATTGTCCATGTGTGACTTCTGTTCTCCACTGGATAGAATGTCAGCTCCATAAGGCAGGAGTATTTGTATGATTTATTATTACCTACAGAGAACTTAGAACAGTACTTGTGATATATTCTAAGTTCTCAATAAATACATGTTCATTACTTTTAACTTCTTTAACTTAGTGCTATATCTTGAAAATTTCCTGATAGCCTTAAATATTTATAGCAAATAAGATGTTAATATCTGAATGCATATCTCTGGTCTATTCTATATAATATATCCTATATAATAAAAGGTTAATATGCAAATTGTTCCCAAGGGCCGGAGTTTGATCGACTGGGAGTTAGACATGTGCTGACCACCAGGGGGCAGTGTGAAACATGGTGGGTGTCAGCGACGCGGTGCTGGCAGCGGGTGGCAGTAGAGGTGCTGCCAGCCCCAGTGGGCCCTGAAGAGAGCAGGACCACGGTGGGATGATGAAGCAGGTGAGCGGGCAGTGCCAGGCCAAGGTGGGTGTGAGCGGGGGCCCCGATCGCCCTGCCAGTCACCCCACAGATTGGCCTGATCGCCGACCATGCTTAGGGACCCTACTAGTGCACAAATTTCATGCACTGGGCCTCTAGTTTTTATATAATCCCACAATTTTGAATATTTAGTTTGTTCTGAGTTTTCCCATAATGTGAATTCTGGCAGTGAACATGCTTGTTTGCTGTGGTCAGAATCTACTGCAAAATTCATATGTTGAAGTCTTAATGCTCAAAGTGATGGTATTAGGAGGTCGGGCCTCTGGAAGGTGCTTAGGTCATGAGGGTGGAGCCTTTATGAATGGGATCAGTTGTTATAAAGGAGGCCCCTCCCCTTTTCTGCCTTGTGATGACGCAATGCAAGAGGTCTGTGACCCAGCAGAGGGCCCTCGCCAATCATGCCAGCACCCTGAATTAGACCAGTGATGGCGAACCTATGAACTCATTTTTTTGGTTGATTTTTCTTTGTTAAATGGCATTTAAATATATAAAATAAATATCAAAAATATAAGTCTTTGTTTTACTATGGTTGCAAATATCAAAAAATTTCTATATGTGACACGGCACCAGAGTTAAGTTAGGGTTTTGCAAAATGCTGACACGCCGAGCTCAAAAGGTTCACCATCACTGTCCTAGAC
>NW_005371516.1:768519-782543 GCF_000412655.1 Myotis brandtii
CAGTGATGGTGAACCTATGACACGCGTGTCAGAGGTGACACGTGAACTCATTTTTTTGGTTGATTTTTCTTTGTTAAATGGCATTTAAATATATAAAATAAATATCAAAAATATAAGTCTTTGTTTTACTATGGTTGCAAATATCAAAAAATTTCTATATGTGACAAGGCACCAGAGTTAAGTTGGGGTTTTTCAAAATGCTGACACGCCGAGCTCAAAAGGTTCACCATGACTGACTTAGACTTTCAGCTCCGGACTGTGGGATATACATTTGCTGTTTACAAACTTCCCAAGCTGTGATGTGGTAGCAGCCCAAATGGACTCAGAAATTGTTCAAGTGCATGTTTCTCTCTTATGATTTACTTAAAACAAATTTGCAGATGTGACATTGCTGGTTCAAAGTGTATGGACACTTTTAATATATTGCCGATTGCATCCAGAAACATTTTACTAATTTAACAGCCCTCGCTCCGGACAGATAACACTTTCAATTTGTTGTTTACAAACTTCCCACGCTGTGATGTGGTAGCAGTCCAAATGGACTAAGAAATTGTTCAAGTGCATGTTTCTCTCTTATGATTTCCTTAAAACAAATTTGCAGAAGTGACATTGCTGGTTCAAAGTATATGGACACTTTTAATATATTGCTGATTGCATCCAGAAACATTTTACTAATTTAACAGCCCTCAGGACATATGACTGTTTTTATTTTTACACATGCTCATTAACACTTTTTATTAAGTGTTTAAAAAGTTTTATAATTTGATAAATAAAAATACATTTTCCCGATGTTTGAGCATGTACCTCAACATTAATGTTGAATGCCAGTGGGGGCTGCTGGAGCAGAGTAGATCCAGGAGCTCACCTTCATACCTCACATAGAGATTCTGAACTTCTATTTATGGTGCTTCTAACAGACCTGACTATACTATACCTAAGTCCTATATTATATAGAACTGGCCATCAATGTAAAAAAAAAATAACTATAGCTTTAAAGAATGTCTTGTCAGTTGAGGAGTAAGCATCTAAAGATAAAACTAATTATTATCATTTCCCTTATTATGGCTATTTTTCTCTTTCCAAAAGGAAGATGATTGTATATTCTACTTTAGATGATGGAGATTCACTAAATACTGTATATGCCCAGAAATTTTTTGGTCCACAAGTATTGTTTTATAACTACATATTTTGGAAAGATTCATTTAGTAAGATTCCCATGTTTTAAAGCATGTAAACATGATAATACTATAAGTTGTACTTTTGTAAGCCATACACTTTGGTTAATGGCCTTTCCTCACACATTTGCTTCCTTTATGGATGTCCATTCCCCCTGTTGGAGTAAATCCCCTCTCTCTGAGTTTTGGAAGAGACAAGTTTCAGCTTCCATTACAGAAGTCCAGAAGGCAAGATGCTCACTTTTCCCACCCACTTCGACGGGTAGACATGTGGTAGAAATCCAATCTTGACCTTTGTCATAGTCTGTTTGGTCTTCCATAACAGAATACCATGGACCAGGTGACTGAAATAACAGACACTTATTGTCACACAGTTCCGGAGGCTAGAAGTCCAAGATCAAGATGACGTCAGGAGTGGTCTCTGGTGAGACCTTCCTCCTGGTTTGGGCACAGGCTCCTTTCAGTGCAGGTTATCACAGTGACCCTCCCACTGTGTTCTCACACGTGCACGGCTTCCTCTCTCATGCACAGGGAGAGAGGATCTGGTGTCTTTTCCTCTTCTTAAAAGGGCATCAGGCCTATCAGATTAAGTCCCCATGCTTATGATTTCATTTAACCTTAATTGATTTCCTAAAACCCCTGTGTGTATAGATCATTACACTGAGTGTTAGGGCTTCAGTTGTAAATTTGGAGTGGGGCTGGCACAGCTAAGTCTATCACACCTTCTATGGAGGACTGATCCTAAGGAGGGTGATGTGACAGCAAGGGATTCCTCCTGGCTGCAGTGATGGTGTCATCAAGTGTATCTCATTCTCATGCTAGCCAGTTTGGCTCAATGGATAGAGCGTTGGCCTGAAGACTCTAGGGTCCCAGGTTTGATTCCAGTCAAGGAAACATGCCCGGGTTGCAGGCTCAATCCCCAAGAGGGAGCGTGCAGGAGACAGCCAATCAATGATTCTCTCTCATCATTGATGTTTCTATCTCTTTCTCCCTCTCCCTTCCTCTCTGAAATCAATAAAAATATTTTTATAAAGGATATCTCATTCTCAATGGTGAGGTGGTAATGACCTACCATACCTTTTCTGAGATGTAATTATAGCTCAGTTCTGACTGCCTAGCTCTTCAGGACACAGGCCAAAACCCAAGCCTATTTGTCCCAGATGTTCCCAGACCACTCCAGAAGCTACTTCATAGTCTCCCAGTATTTTTTCCACTTTAATTAGCCTAAATTAGATTCTGTTGCAGCTGCTAATAACCTTGACTGAAAACAGAGTGTTTAACCTAAAATTAAAATATCACAGCAAATAGAACAGATGATTGAGGTGTGTGTCTCTGATGAGCACTTTCATCAACGCCAGGTTAATTGTCTAAAGAGAACTCTGAGAAGTATGGTAGCGAAAATCGAGTATCAGACTAAAAAGAATAATTAAAATGATAGTTGGAGGTCATCGCTAACATGACTAAGGATGAGTAGTTTGAATAACAGTATCAGTCCTTTGGAAGCCTTGACAGGCATTCCACTCACATTGATGTGCGTATGTGTGGGAGGCTGGATGAGAGTTATCACATCATCTTATTTGTGCAAAACATGCTTTCATTTTTCTGTTTCCCTGAGTTTACTGCTATATTAGCAGAGTCAGATCTCTTCTAGCAACACGATACAATGCATAATACAACAGAACCTCTTATACTGATAATACATTTCTATATGGTATATTTGAAAAAAATCTCTAGAGTGTTCAATATTTCTTATTTTCTCTGAAATACAAAATTTAGTCATTTTTGCCCGTGTTCATATAGGTTTACTTCACTGCAGTTTTAAAATCCAAATATCCCCCCTGATTCAAAAAAGTATTTTTCTCCTTATCATCTGTTTTGACACGATGACACTGATCTCCAAATACTTCCCTTTAGTGGATAGATTAGCACGACTTAACCATATAGATGTCTATGTCAGGCTCAGAGACAGAGCTGTACAAAGGGTACGATTTTCCTGGAGATTTGTCTGCATTCTCTGGGGAAACCTGCCTTCCCAGAGAGGTTTGATTTATAGCCACCCTTTAAAAGATAAGAAGGAAAATTCCTTTGATTATTTTGGACAGATAACACTTTCAATTTGTCAAAGCACTCATTCGCCACTGTTGGAAAAACAGTTCTTACTGATAGACACTAAGTTCTCATTAGAACCAACCATATGATCTCTATTACAAACTATATTTATCCTGTGTTTGGTTTATTATTTTTGAAATAAAAATTTTATGCCAGATTATGTCCCACTAAAGTAGTGTTTTGGGTTCATATTTATGATAGTTAAAATTTTTTACTTGCTCATTTTCTATCAGCCACTGTACTATTCCACACATATGTTATTTAGTTCTTAAAAAATATATGTGATATACAATATTATGGACATTTAGAGATAATAGAGTTGAAATTAAAGAAATCGACCAAGGTTTAAAATTGTGCCTTAACATTATGTTTTATTGTTTTCTTCAAAGTAGTCAGTAAAATAAACCTGAGTATTTTAGAAGGTTTTGGGGAAAGTCATGGGTGTACTTGGCAGAAGTCTGGCATTGCAATGGGTATGTAGCATAAGATGCAGAGATTGGAGTAATAATACAAGTGAAATTTGAAGTATAAAAAAATGAGGCTGCCCGGCCACCATGGCTCAGTGGTTGAGTGTCGACCTATGAATCAGGAGGACAGGGTTTGATTCCCGGTCAGGGTGCATGCCTGGGTTGCGGGCTTGATCCCCAGTATGGGGTGTGCAGGAGGCAACCAATCAATGATTCTCTCTCATCATTGATGTTTCTATCTCTCTCTCTCCCTCTCCCTTCCTCTCTGAAATCAATAAAAATATTATTTTAAAAAATGAGGCAACTTTTTTAAAGTCACAAAGCTTATAAGTGGTTTAGCTAGAATCCAATACCAGATTGATTCCAGAGAAGGTAGTTGTGACTCAGATGTTATATTACCTTTCATGATTCTTAGCTGGGACTTGGTCTAACAATGCAGGGTATGCACTTTCCTGGCGCCCGCTACTCAGTATGTGGTCAGCCATCTTTTCCCTGAGTCCTCCCCTGGGGGAGGGGCTCTCTGGGTCTCTGTTACCCTGAGTCCCCTGGGGGAGGGGCTCTCTGGGTCTCTGTTATAAGGGGTACAATTTCCATTGATGAAGACTCCACCCTCATGGCCTAGTCGTCACAAAGGCCCCACCTCTAAATACCATCACACTGTGGATTAGGTTTCAACATATGAATGTCAAGGGAACAAAATTATTCAGTCAATAGCACACAGAAGTACAGCAATTTCAAGTAAAGAAATATCAGGATTTCAAGTGAGAAACCTCAGTAGCAACCTGACGTTGCCATGGCATTCAGTGAGCACATCTCACTGAACTGGGCGTAGATTAGTCCACATGCTCTCAGAACACATATGTTGTATCACATGTATGAGGAGCTGCATATTAGTCATGCTTTGTGGGACCATATTATAGTCTGAGAGGATTTTTACAAAGGCCTTAGCCCTCCAAGAAAAATGTTCTCTATTTCATTCAAAGATTTTGATCACAGCCCCCATCATACACCCCAAAACTGACGCTCAATGAAAACCTGTTTAGATCACGGCAGGGCTTGAGTTAGAGTTTGACTAGGAACAAGAAGATCCGTGTTATTCCATTTTACGAGGCTGAGTTTAGATCAAACCAGATGGGATAACCTGTAACTCATTTTAACAAGCCCCAGGAAATGCCTGTATCTCATAACATGTTGGAAATGAACAATGGAACCAGGGTGACAGTTCTAAGCACTCCATTTACAGTCTTCTGTACTTCCCCTGGGGAACCTTGCTAACCGATGAAGGATGTCTGTGTCAGTGTGTGTGTCAAGTACAAATAAATCCCCTCTTTTTATATAAAACTATAAAGAAAGGTTTGAGAACAGCGATCTACAGAATTTGGGGATGTGCATTATGCTCTTGCTGTAAGCCTGAGATATCCCCCCCCCCTTAAGTTTTCACTTATGTTGTCCCAGAAAAATCAATTATTTAGCCTGGATTGGGAACGGATGAGTGACTCAGCAGGTCAAATCTTTATCTCCACTGTGAAGAGAGTAGTGTGTTAATAGTATTAATAATGAGATTATTTTTTCTACATTAAATTGCCACTGGATATTAAATAGCAGCACCCACACATGCTGGTGACGGAAGCTGGGTAAGAGGCAGGCCCGTGTCCCAGGAACGTGACAGCCATGGGACATGAGGGCGGCCAGGACTTGGAGTTCAGGCCGGGGGACATGTGGGAAAACTCTTCTGTGTCTGCCTTTGTGAAAACCAAAGTTAGTGGCATTTACCAAACATGTAATTTAAGGTACATGTTCTGATAAATAGATATCACTTTTAAAATCAAAGTTCTCTGGAGGAATTCAACAGTTGAAACAAAAAAGAATCATGGGAGTTAGACTGACAGGCTATTGTTTGGCAGGTTTTTAAGGCTGAGTTTCTCCCCTTTCCCTAATCTTTGGGAGAAGAAACTCTACCTTTTCCTTAGAACTGGGGCAAAATATAGCCGGCTGGTGTGTGAGTGGTTTCTTTGCAAGGAATTGAACCTCATAGAGCAGTGGTTTTCATCCCTGTTCATCTTATGGCACACATAAACTAATTACTAAAATTCTGCAGCACACTAAAAAATACATTTTTTTGCCAATCTGACAAAAATAGGTATAATTTTGATTGATATAAAAATAATAATAGTAATTACCTACCCTTTTTGATCCAAAGTGACTTAAAAAAATCATGAGCCTATAATCTATAATAATAAAAGCATAATATGCTAATGAGACTGGATGTCCTTCCAGACGTCCTTCCGGACGACCTTCTGGACGAAGCTGGGGCTATGAGGGAAGCCCGGGTCCTGGGTGCCAGAGGGAAGCTGGTGCTGGCAGCCAGGGGGAAGGAAGGCCTATTCTTGCATGAATCTTGTATATCAGGCCTCTAGTCCTATATAATAAAAGCCTAATATGCTAAGTGTCCGGTCGACCCATCGGCCATTCAACCAATCAAAGCATAATATGCTAATGATATATGGTGGTTTCGGCCTGATCCCACAGGCCAGGCCAAGGGACCCCACTGGTGCACAAATTCGTGTACCAGGCCTCTAGTTGTATATAAGGACTTCTGGTACCACGTAGTAACCAATCAGATGCAACCTTATTATTCAACGTGATCAATAAGATGCAACTTTACTATATGACCTATACATTTATACTTGAAGACAGGACATGCATAATGGATGGCTATTGTCATTTTTTAATTTGGCAATCTAACAGAAAAGAGGTCAGTGCCCTGACTGAATAGTCAGTTATTGCATGTTTTAAA
Source organism: Myotis brandtii (assembly GCF_000412655.1). Lineage (NCBI taxonomy): Eukaryota > Metazoa > Chordata > Mammalia > Chiroptera > Vespertilionidae > Myotis > Myotis brandtii. The sequence continues at coordinate 775,068 of NW_005371516.1, forward strand.
AATTCTTGTCGCATAGCGGCTGAAAATCACTGTCATGGAGCTAAAAAACGTCTTCACCTCGGTCAGGAGTGTTCGTGTCCTTGTGCTCCCCTCAGAATGCCTGCCCGCACCTTCCCTCGGGCAGGATTCGTCTTACAACCTCAGTCACCGAAGGGAAGCTTCTTCGCGTGAGAGTCCTGGTTCATAGTTAATGATGGTGGAGATATTCTGGTTCCTGCAGCCTCGGAAAGGGCTGAGAAATGACATTCCTGAGTTAGCTCCCTTCATTGTAAGGCCACCAAAAATAGCTGAGAGAGAGAGAGAGAGAGAGAGAGAGAGAACAGGACATGTTCTCTTAGAGATGAGGGTTAGAGATATCAAATGGTTACTCTGGATCTTGGAGCCAGGGAATGGCAACTGGGTCCTTCTCTTCAGAATCCTAATCTCGTCTGCTTTGCAGCAGTCGTTTCATTGTAAAATGCTTCCTTGGGGGAGAAGGAGTTATAGATTCTATGGCCTTTACAAGTCAGGATTCTGAGATGCTTAGCACTAGCCCATAACTGAATTACCATCCTCTACGCCACTACCTTTAGCTTCACAGAATGCCCAGCACTGAGCTGCTACTGGTTCTTTCTCAGTAACACTCACTTCTCGCACCAGATGAGTTCCCCTGGGATAGGCCTGGGAGAGGCGCTCCCCCAGTTTTTTAAAAGACAATAGATTCCTTGACCCTTTTACACCTCTATTAATGATGATTCCTAGACATCTGTGGGTAGCTGAAGGAGTAAGGTGCTGTAGGGGAAATACAAGAGTTCTGTTTCATTTATTCATTCACTCACTCAGTTATTTCTGGTTTCTAATCGCAGGTGCTACAACAGATTGTGGGCAGTTAGAATCAGGAGGCACAAGTCCTGTAGGGTTATACCGCCACCTCGTGGGGAAATGAAAACATACCCTTAAGGGTTGTTTTTAAGGAAGCATGTCTGGTAAAAAGGTGTTTTACTTAGTGTCCTTTATGCTTTGAAACAAAGCAAAGGTTTGTCCTAAATATAAAGTAACAGGTAAACACAAAACTGTACAAATACAATATACTCACTTTTTTTCAAATATTTTTTGTCTATGTACATGACCATTTTTAATTACAGTCTAAATCTTTGTCTTCTGATCTATAAAATAAATGCCTTAAACTAGGTATGGTGGTGTGATATAGTGAGGGCATATGTAAAATACCAGGTTTCAGCCAACAACTACCTCCACGTTCTGCCTACCGACTTAAAGAGAACAGTCATAGCCAGATAACGATATCCCCGGCAAGGGCAGATTATATTTACTACTATGGTCCCATAAGATTATAACAGAGCTCAAAAAGTCCTGTCACCTCATGACATGGTAGCCTTCCTAGCCTCCTAGTACAGCATGACCTATATACTTACCAGTGTGTTGGGGAGCACAAGAGACTTGGTTGGAAAGTTGTAAGGAGGACATTCTGAGAAAAGGGAAGTGTGTGGAAGGCCGCCTGCCCTGGTTATTGGAATTCAACTTAGGGGAGACTTAGGGGAGTGTTGAAGGCGGCGCCCCTAATTATTCCTTGACCTTTCCAAACAAGTCTGTGTACGTGCAGACCCCTGGGTGTTTACTGGAATCCTTATGCCTAATCCCTGGACACCCTTGCCTAGAGGACAATGTAAACACATGTGTCCTCCCAAGATTACTCACCCTACTGATTGTATCTAAAGATAAAAATTCCAATAAAAGCTTAACGAGGCAGGTGATGGAGGCTGCCTGGTTGCTATCAGCTAATCCCTGGATGCCCTTGCCTAGAGGACAATGTAAACACATGTGTCCTCCCAAGATTACTCACCTACTGATTGTATCTAAAGATAAAAATTCCAATAAAAGCTTAACGAGGCAGGTGATGGAGGCTGCCTGGTTGCTATCAGCCAGGCCATCCCTTAGCTCTCTCTTTCACAGTGAAACTGTGTCGGAGTAATCTGTTCATCCACCATTCAGGGGCTGCTGGTCAGCCCCGGCAAGGTGGTTCCCCGTGTGAGGAGCCCCAGCACCAGTGTGTTATAGTTGTCTATAGTATCTATACAGTAATATGCTGTACAGATTTTAAGCTTTGGAGCTATAGGGGAACAGAATTTGCCACCCCAAACTGTGTCTATTTGGCATAATGATTATTTTAGGCTGGTTAATTTTGAGAAACAGCAGGCATGGGAGAAGCTCTGAAAACCAGGTAGAAGTTATCCTTTGTAAAACGTTTACATTTATAAGGGAAATCTCTTCTTGTGTGCCTCACTCACTATACCAGGAAGAGGGGTTGACCTTATCTCTAGAAACCCTTATCCATGAAAAGGGAGTGGACTTCAATGCGCATAACCACCTTACTGCTGTTTACTGCACCTTCCCCGATAGCCTTCTCTAACTGACCCCCCACCCACCCTGGCATCTTCTTTTGTCTTTAGATGGTATTTAAGTGGTGGCTTCAGACACTGTGGGGAAGTCCTCAGTTCGCCTGGGTCTCCCATATAGACAGGAGGTATACAAGTCATTAAACTTTTCTTTGTTAATCTGTCTTTTCTTACAGGGATGTCTCAGCCAAGAGCCTAGGGCAGTGAGGGTGAACCTTTTGAGATCCGCGTGTCAGCATTTTGAAAAACCCTAACTTAACTCATTACAGGGATGTCTCAGCCAAAAACCTAGGGGAAAGGGAAAATCATTTTTCTCCCCCACAGAACAATAGGCTCTACCCTCTGGGTTTGTGTAAATGCGCTCTACGATGTTCCCACAACAACAAAAGTCACCTCATGCCACATCCCTCAGACTGTGTCTGCATTCCATCGCTAGCAGGGCGAGACTGTATCTAATGCTTTCTCCCCTCCTGTCAGTCTCCATGGAGGCCTCTCAGAGGACGATCCCCACTCTTTGCTTAGTCCTTGATCCAATTCGCTCTCTCTTGAATCACCCACCTCTTCTACTTCCTGGCTTCTTCTTATCAGAATTCAAACCTGCCCAACACTCCCCCATCTTAAAACATTTAAAAGTAAAAACAAATAACTACTATGCAAACAACCAAAGCAGCAAAGGAACAACCAGTGAACCACCATCTTTAGCTGCCGGCTCCAACCATCTCTCTTCTCCCTTCCCCGCACTTTCTGTTTTATCACTAAGCCTCTTAGAAGCAAGACCCACTCATATTTTCTCTATTTATATATTCTTAGTGACCCACTTTTGTCTAGATTTTGACCACAGACTCCACAGAAACTGCTTTTTCCTGCCAGGGCGCCATCGGCTTCCTCCTTAGATGATCGATGAATGTGTTTTAAAGCTGATCTTCCTTAATCATCGGGTGATAGTTGAAATTCTTAGTCATTCTCTAATTTCCCAGACACAGATACTCTCTTAAGATGCCTAAAGCCACACTTTCCTGATTTTACCCCTCCTTACCTTGATACCCATTCTCAGTCTTCCTCTCATTGTATTCCTCTGCCCAACCCTTAAAAGGTCAGTATTCTCCTTCTATCTATTTCCCCCTGCTGAGCTCATCACACCCGATGACTCCAATTAGTGTCAATGCATGCTCATGGTCTCAAATGGCCATCTTATCTAGATTTCTATTTTATACCCTGAGAACCACTCTTTTATTAATTCCGTTATTCAATGACAATGTCACATGTTTTATAGATATCATTTCCCTGCATTTAAACACCAGGTTAATGCACCTCTTGTCTGGTTTCGAATGTCACCATTTTAAAACCATTTTCACATACCTCCTTAAATGCAATTGCTCCATTTTCTAGATTTCTAGTGAGAAATCTTGTGTAAATCAGATTTTCATTATTTTGTAAGTAACTTTTCCTCTCACTTCTTAAGTTCATTGCTCTGCAGCCTTTAACATTTTCTTGATGCTTTCACAGCAACATGTCTATCTGTGAATTTCGTTCTAAAATTTATCTCGTTAGGCATTTCAGTTTGATTGAAGGCATATATCTGTACCCAGCTCAAGGGTATTTTCTTTTAATATTTCTAACATTTTGTTTTCTTCCTTTGTTCATTCTGGACCTTCATTAGATGAAGACTATAAATTAAGAACCTGTCTTCCTAGTTGCCTTAATGCTTTTCTGTGGCTTTCCCCCTTTTGCGCTGTATTTGGGGAGCATTCCTGGGCTTATGCTTTTAGTATGCTAGTGCATTTAGCCTTGTTAACTCTTGTGCGCCAACCTTCCCTTGCAGATTTGCTCTAGTAGCTCTAGGAACACCAGGGTCTTCTTTCGCCTTATGGCAACACCTCAGTGCTTTAACCTGTGGGCAATGCCACATCTGCTGTTTCTCTCTGTTTTGCGCTGTATTTGGGGAGCATTCCTGGGCTTATGCTTTTAGTATGCTAGTGCATTTAGCCTTGTTAACTCTTGTGCGCCAACCTTCCCTTGCAGATTTGCTCTAGTAGCTCTAGGAACACCAGGGTCTTCTTTCGCCTTATGGCAACACCTCAGTGCTTTAACCTGTGGGCAATGCCACATCTGCTGTTTCTCAGCACAAATAGAATCAGGAGAAAGGGCTTCAGAGCTCCACTGATCCCGCTGTTGTTCTCTACTTAATTTCCTAGAGGTTGCCCAGAGATCTTTTCTGTTCCTTACAACTACTAATTCTTGTGCTTGGAAACGTTACAGGGCCATGGCTGTTTTCTCCATGTGTTTTTTTTTTTTAAATTAAATTATAGTTGACACACAATATTATGTGAGTTTCAGATGTACAACATGGTTATTCAACGCTTACAGACCTTACAAAGAGATCAGTAGTAGCCATCTGCCACCATACAAAATGATCACAATACTATTGACTATATTCCCTATTCAGTAGGTACATTGCATCTCCTTGACTTACTTATTTTATAACTGGACATTTGTACCTCTTATTCTCCTTCACCCTTTTTACCCATCCCACACCCTCCTCCCCTTGGCAACTCTTCGTTTTTCTTTGTATTATGAATCTGTTTCTGTTTTGTTTTATTTATTTGTTTATTCTGTCACTCTTCCTCATATGGTTCAGTTTTAAGGAAGTCCTCAAACTTTTTGGTTTGCTGATGGCACTTTTTCTGTTCTTCCATAATGTTATCTATTTGTTATTTCATGAATTAGTGGTGCAATGAAAAGGACCACATGGTAAAGGGAAAAATGCTCCTTATTTGTTCTCTTGATCCTGTCTCTTACTGTGCATTATCTTCCTAAACAATTAAAGCTCCATGGTAATAAATATATCTAGTTTATTACTGTAAAGACTGTCCCTTGTGCTAATATAATGCCTGGGCTGGATATAGCAAGTACAGTAATAATCAACATATTAGCTGTTGTCATTAATAATACTATAAATGCATTAATGTAAATAGTCAAAATGTTATCACTATTCATAACATAAATCTTTGCCTAGTTATGTTTTAATAATTAGAATAATAATCATTATTAATAATAATGTGAGGTCATACTTGGTAGAGCCCGTGAGATTTTGTGTTTCATCTTTTGATTTCTTGATATGTGGAATTATAATTTTTGGGAAGGGCACCCACAGATAATTCCGGCATTTTGAGGGGTCTGTCTTTGAACAAAGGCAGCATGTTACTCTCTGACCTGCCTCCATCATGGCAGTGCCCAGATTCAAATTAGCTGAAATTATCACCAAATTTTACCCTAGTCAGCTTTTTTTGGGGGAGGGGAGGGATATCCTTTTATATAGTAAATGTAGACTGGCCATATGCAGGCACTACAATGACTCCCTAGGGCGGAGACCTCCCAAATAGTGTGGGTATTGGGAGAATTATTTTACATCTCCTTTGTTTGGAAAGACCTTAGGATGGCTTCCAGTATATAAATGCTTAAAGAGAACATATGTTATAAACAGGTAAAGAAAGAAGATCAGAAACAAGAGCTCTAAATGCTGAGGCATAAAACAGAACCAGGAATTAAGCTAGTACAGAAAGTGGTCCTGTAATATCACACTTGCTAGACTGGACTATCGATTTGGCTCTAAGCAGACGAGCAAATATTTTAAATAGCAAAGATATTGCATCCCATCATGCCATTTAAAGTATCCATACATTTATAATCAACCTAAAGGTATTCACAACAATTACAGAGTCTCTAAATACTAAAAAAGAACTCACTCAAACAGTCAGAGGCTAGAAGCAAACATATTTTCCTCCTTTTCTTGTTGATGTATATACCAGCTTGACAGTCTCCATCTAATAATGTTGGTGCTGATGTCTTGTTCATATGTATGTCAGCTTGACGGCCTTCATATAATAACGCCCTCTTGTGGACATTCTGAGAACAGCACCCTAGTAAGGGATTAGTCCCAATAGTGCTCTCTTGTGGACATTCTTGGAATAGCACCCTATTGAGGGATTAGTTGCAGTAGTACCCACTTGTGGACATCCTGAGAGCAGCACCCCAGTGAGGGAAGAATCACAATAGTACCCTCTTGTGGACCTTCTGAGAACAGTACCCTAGTAAGGGAGGACTTTCCTCAGAATGCTCCCTAGTGATGTCTAGGGATTCTCAAGGTGTGCTTGTGCATGTGCAGAACATTTTTATAACATTTATGGCTGTTGGCTTGTTGTCTTTAGAGAGTTGACTCTCTAAACTGCTACTGCTACTGAACTCCCAGTGAACTGCCCACTAATTCCTCCTCTTGGTGGTTCTCTTGCAGCCCTGGATTTTCTGGAGGGTGGAGATCCTTCCCACAGGCCACAGATCTCATCCAGGTGTCCACGACTCATTGCAATGGCCTCTCTAAATGAGTAAGTGGTCTCATTTACTAAGTTACTAAATTTAGACTCATTACTAAATCAGGGGACCTGAGTCATTTGCCACTCATCAAAAGGCCCCCTTCTTTAAATGAAAGGATCTTTATGTTTTCATTAGTAATTAATATGCTATATGTAAATATATTTTAAATATTTAAATATTTTACGATAGTGTAGTTGCCATCATCCAAACAATAATGGTTTGTTCGACTTAAAATGCAGAATATTTTGTTCTACAAAAATACTTATAAGAAATTTTTGGATAAAACTTGAGAAAAGCCTACATATTTAATACTCTGAACCTAAATCTCTTTTTATTCTTTTGAAAATACATTTATGTTCATTGGGGACAAAGCAACAAAGCTAACGCTAAACACCTTGATTCAAACATTCAATACATAAAGCATTCTAAGTTGAGTATTTCTGGGCTCAGTTTTATGTAATATTCTAACTAGAAAATGCACTAGGAATTATGCAGTCCTGAGGTCCAGAGGGATTAAGTGATTTGCTCAATGTCATTTAGTTCTTTTAAGGAGAATTAGACCCCAAATCTAAACTTTCAGTAAAGAGTTCTTTTCATGTTCATCTCTACAATTTCTTTTATTCATAAATAAATAAAGAGGTCACATGCCATATTTCTATCTTATCACCTCTATAAAGGCTAACTATTCAATGAGAATATTTATTTATTAAAT
>NW_005371516.1:782610-820992 GCF_000412655.1 Myotis brandtii
ATATAAAATATACTGTTAAATTTTAAAATGTATTATCTATCTATCTAATCAAAGTACTTATTCTGTAATTCTTCCAGTGTACTCTTATTTTGGTAGTATGGCATTTCAAGTAAGAAAACTTAAGTGCAATATTTCTACTGTGGGAAGAAAACAATTCAAAGTTAAGAAAAATATATTTTTCAGAAAGAATGGTTATTATTTTATTTTTTTAATATAAAATCAAGGAAATCTCAACACTTGCTAGCTATTAATTATGTATAAAATGGAGAGACCAAATAATTTCATACCAGTGAAATTTTGTAACTGTAATATATTTGAGAAATCATTTACATAAACAGTATAAAATTTTTTTTTCTATTTTACGCTTTTTTTTTGCAGTCTGGATGTTGACAATTCTTTATATGCTTACTAATTCTGCAAATACACTTTCCTTCTCTGTTTCAATTCAAATCTTAACTGTATGAAGAAAAAATAACTATGAAATATGAGAAGTATACTTTTAATATCTTTTTTATAAGAACTATTTATCCATAAAGAACCTTTTAAACTTTGAAGTTGGAATAATTAAAACAATGAATGTATGCACAAGGATATGTTTTGGTTGTTGGCATTGCTCTAAAACAACAATTAACTCTATACTTTTAAGCTTTTAAGTCATATTTCTATTCTGTAACAACTTGGTGGCATAATTGTCGTTATTAAACATTTTATTTTGAGATCATATCAAATTCACTTGCAATTGTAAGAAATAATACCAAAAGGCTCTGTTGCTCTTTGTGAACTTCCCCAATGGTAACATCTTGTAAAACTAGAGTGAAATATTGCAGCCAAAATGTTAACGTTGATATTTTTTTAATTTAAATTCTTTATTGTTTAAAGTATTACATATGTCCGGCCCCCCATTGACCTCTCCCCGGCTGCTCCCAGCCCCCAGCACATGCTCTCACCCTACTTAACTTTGATATTGTTCCTGATCTGATTCAGATTTCCCCAGTTTCATGTGTGTGTGTGTGTGTGTGTGTGTGTGTGTGTGTGTGTGTTAGATTTCATACAATCTTATCACATGTAGGTCCCTGCATCCACCACAACAGTGAAGATGCAGAGCAGTTCAGTCTTCATGAGGATCCCTCTCATATTCACGCCAAATCCCTTCTCCTACACCCTTACCATCCCTAACCTGGACCTCCATGACCTATTGGTTATCTAATTCTATAATTTTGTCATTTCAAAATATTATATAAATAGGAGCATATAACCTTCTCCAATCAGCACAATTTCTTGGGTAGTCCTCCCAGTTGTTGCAAATATAAATGATTTCTTGTTATTGCTAAATTGGATTCCATGGTACAGATGCAGCAGCATTTTTATAACCAATCCTCTTTTGAGATGTTTCCAGTTTGGCTACTATGAATAAAACTGCTATAAACATTTATATACAGGTTTCTATGTGAACATATATTTACATTTTTGATAAATGTCTAAGAGTACAATTGCTGGAGTGTATGATAGTTGCATGTGTAGATTTATAAGGAATTAAAAAACTTCCATTGTGGCTCTACCATTTTCCAATCCACCAGTGACGTATGATTGACTCAGTTTCTCCATCCTTGCAAACATGTGTGCTGTCACTCCTTCTTTAGTCTTCCCCCTTGGACATGGGGTTTGAAACTATTTTCTCCCAGTTGGTATGTAGCTTGTCTTTCCATTCTCTTAACAGGATGAAACATTCTGTGTCTTTCACAAAGCAAAGCTTTTTCATTAGGATGAGGTCCAGTTTTTCAATAGTGTTTTTTACGAATTATGCTTTTGGAGTCAAGTCTAAGAACTCTTTACCTGGCCCTCATCCCAAAGATGATCTCTTATGATTCCCCCCCCTAAAGTTTTATAGTTTATGTTTTATGTTTAACTCTGTGATCTTCTTTGAGGTTTTTGTTTTGTCTTATTTTTAAATCATGGGGGCCAATGTTCATTTTATTTGCCTATGAATATTCAATTGCTCCAACCCGTTTCTTAATAAGATAACCTTTCACCCACTGAATTGTTTTTGCACCTTTGTCAAAATATGTGCACCATCAAATATGTTTAGATTATTTGAGTTGTGTTAAAATAGGAACTCAGCTGTATTGTAACCTTTAAAATCACATTTCTCATCTGGAACCACCAGGTGGCAAGATTGGCTTTTCTAAATTTGTTATTAGCAACAGGTCCCTAAAAATTTCAATATATTCTCAGTAAAATTTATTTTATACCCAAAGGCTGTAATTTATGATAGTTATAAAAATAAACTTATAAGAGCTCTAAATATTTAATTAAGGATAATTACAATGTTAGTGCATTTTGGAATGTTAGAAATCCTAATCAGTTTAGTGGTGAACTTTAAAAATGAGAGAAATGAGAGAAATGTTGAAAATTAAGACAAGGTACATGAAGTCCTGATAAGTCCATTTTTAAGAACTGTATTCTTTCAAGTTTACTTTTCAAAGATAGAAAGACTACATGGATCTTTTTCTAGAATAACCTGTAAAGCGTTTCTTACAATTACATGTTTGTATTTACATATTTTAGTCCTGATTTTCAGTGAATATCCCTTTCAATTTGAGATGTGTATATTAGCTTTGGAAACAAAGAGGTGAGTGGCAAAGTTTCATCAAGAAAATTCAATGCAAAATAAATTTATTAGGAAACATTTGTATTTTGCTCTGTTAAATGTCTACAACTTTTTCATAAAGTATTTTAATTCATTTCATTAGTGTCAAATGTTGTTAGCTACAATTACATTAGTTAAATTAAGATATGTTATAGAATGTACTTCTAGTTTGTTATTCTTCAAAAAGAAATATAAGACTTTGAGTACTATATAGAGAAAAATGGGATAACCTAAAGTGAAGAAAATTTCACATGTTTCTTTAATAACTCATCACACACTGTCCTATATATCTGCTAATTGTTAATGATCATTTTTACTTCTTGTCATGAATGAACTGATTATTTAACATGGGGTCTTATCGAGAGTGGCATTGAATGAGAGAAGTAGTTTCTGACACATTTTCACATACTCTTGAGAAACTTGATGTGTATTACATATGTACATAACTATAATGATTAGTGTTATAGTTTTATATATAATAATGATAGTTTTAAAATTGCCAATTGAGGAATAATAAATAATTGTTCACTTTCTATAGCTATATTCAATATTCTCCTCATTTAACTTTTAGAGGCATCAAGTTATTAAATCAACAATTACTATAAGCACTTTCTTTGCTAAGCTTCATGATTCTACAATTTTGTCATGAAGCCTTTACAAAAATTAAAGTATATCTATATGGTACAATGGAAAATCTGAGTGTAAGACTTAGGTACAAAACCCAGGTCTGTCATTTTAACTTACTATGTAATGAATTAGGCTTTTGTTTCTTTGCTTGTTTTTTGTGTGTTTGTTTTTTACATTCTTATTTTTATCAATCAGGCACTATTGTAAGCGCTTTGTGAATCTTGCTTCTTCTTAATATTAATCATATTCTGCAGGTATTCTTGCTCACATTTTATAGACTGGAAACCATGGCTGAGTAGATTTAAGTCAGGGGCCTGGGATCAACAAGTTTGTAAGAAGCAGATGGGAGTGTTCGAAACCAATTCTCTTTCTTCACACACTTTTCCCCAAGTTCATGCTTTAAATGCTCTGAGCTAGCTCTGTATTTCCACCTGTAAAATGGGCAGATTAGTGAATATAAATTCTAACATCCTCTGGTTCTAAAACTTCCTTTTCTGGGTTGTGAGGGAAGATTGTCAGCTCTGGCTGAGTCTGCTCCAGTTCCCTGTGGCATCTGTACTTACCAAAGCAACACGTGCCAAGGAACATGCTTAAGAAATTTAAGAAATCTAGTTCCATAATAAAAAGAAATACTTACTAATAATTATGAATTTCATTAATGTGTTATACTGCTTTATACTTTGCAGAAACCCCTTTATATTCAACATTTGCATTTATTCATCTCATTCATTTCACCAAGCAATTAAATAACTGCTCCACTCAAGTTGAAGGTCCCAACTTTACATTCAACTAATGGGACAGAACTCGACTCCCCTCTACAAAAATAGTGTAGAAGCAGGGAAAAAAAGCCAATTATCACGTAGTACATGTGATTCGTATACTTTTTAAAAAATTTTTTTATCTTCATCCGAGGATATTTTTTCATTGATTTTTAGAGAGAGTGGAATAGAGAGGGGGAGAAAGAGAGAAACATCAATGTGAGAGAAACACACCATTTGGTTGTCTCCTGCAGGAGCCCCGACCAGGGCCTGGTCTGGGGAGGAGCCTGCAACCTAGGTACTTGCCCTTGACCGGAATTGAACCTGGGACCCGTTGGTCCGCAGTCCAACAGTCTATCTATTGAGCCAAATAGGCTAGGGCTAACTTATATACTTTTAAAGAGCTATATAAATGTACAGAGAATCAGTAATAATGATTATAGGATCGCACTGTGCGCTTTCCAGCCGCTAGATGGAGAACTTGCTTTGCAAAACAAAATGTAAGGATGAGGGTATCAGGCCAATTGAACTTTGCTGTCTGGGCAAAATTTGCTAATTTAGGTCATATATTAGACTTTTCTGTTTTAGTGGTCAACCTGGTTCAATATCAAGCTAGGGCATAATTTGTACAATAACTGAAGTTGAAATTCATACTCAGAAACAAACCCTGCTCTATTTAGAACTAAAATCCATTAAGTTGTCTGCATTAGAGGAAGAAGCTGACCAGTGGAGATAAGGCCAATTTGTTATATTGGAAAAGCTGAACTGGTGAAAGAAATTAATATAGCATGCAGCAATCAAAGGGTAGCATTAAACTCCATGAGGTCACTTTCTTTTAATTTTAACTCTTAAGAAGAACATAATTTAAAGATTCAAATGGCCCCATGGTTAACATTATCATGGGTTCTTTTATTTTTTTTTGACCTAGCAAACATGAAAGAATGGTTTTAAATTTCTTAATTTCCAGCTTTTAAACAAATTCACCTGGGCCTTAAATTTAATGATCTATATGGATGGTAGCATGCCTACTTTATATATGCTTGCTTACCTTTACTTATTTAAAATCAGACATCATTATGCCAGATTTATTAGAAATTACATGAAATTACATGCCAATAGCTTGGTACTTCAAAATAGAGATAATGGTTTCAAGATCTGATTCTGGCTCTCTGGTTAAATGTTTATATTGAGAGTCCATATTGGCAACCCATTTATATGGGAGGAAAAAAACCCTAAAAATAAAGAATCTCTATGAATAGAATGGCAGTGTGGTTGATTTTTAATGCCAGGGGAGGAGCTGTATGTTTGGGGCAGTTTTTCGGATGTTACTGTCCGAGAATGGAAAAGAGGCTCTTGCCAAGATAATTCAATAAAGTACAAGTGTAACACCGTATGTATGTGCCAAAGTAGCTTAAGAGTCTCAAATGCATCACATAGTTTTGTGTTAATTGCTGTGATTATCTATTTAGTAAACAGCACCGATAACCTATACACCAAAAAAATGATTGGGATGTTGAAAAATACATTTGAAAAAAATGAAGTCTTAAACAATTTAAATTACTTAAAAGTGATATTTTCTTATTTTCATTTACATAAATGGGTTTTATACCATTGTCTCTCAGGAAAATGACCACTCTGCTGCACTTGCCAGGTGCAGTAAGGGAGACAAAACCCTGAGTGAATTAGGGAAACTATTTCTCAAATGCCAAAGTTCAGTAAAAAGATCACATTTAATTAAAATTTTAAAAATAAACTCGGGAGTAAAGAAACTTACCCCCCCTAATCAAGAAATAAATCTTTGTCGCATATGAAGTGTTATCAACTGGCAAATGTACAGAACAATCTCTTTGTTTATCTCTATAAACAAAGTGCTATCTAAATGTGATTTTGTTTTCTTTGAAAGCAATTACGAAGTTCCAAAGTCCCACTTTGGAAACATACACAAGTTCTTAAAGACTGGATGTGAAATTTTTTTTATATAAAGGGAACTGCCCTAACTGGTTTGGCTCAGTGGATAGAGCGTTGGCCTGCCGACTCAAGGGTCCCAGGTTTGATTCCGGTCAAGGGCATGTACCTTGGTTGCAGGCACATACCCAGTAGGGAATGTGCAGAAGGCAGCTGATCAATGTTTCTCTCTCATGTATGTTTCTAACTCTCTATCCCTCTCCCTTCCTCTCTGTAAAAAAATCAATAAAATATATTTTTTAAAAAGAAATAAAGGGAATTTAAAAACAAGAAACACCCCATTCATATTTGTAATATGGCTTTTCAGGGAGGGGTGGTTGGTGAGGAAGAGATTATATCTGAAAGGAATATGATTCTGAGGGTGACTTGTAAATATTGTAGCCTAGATTTCAAAGGCAAAGAGAGCAATAGGAAATCATGAGCTGTGATGTTGAGAAGTCTATGAGAACCTATCAAAAAGATATGTTCTCCATGTTTTTAGTACATATATGAAAGGCTTTGTAGAATTGCAGGGAAGTAGGATTCTAATTCAGCGTCTCTCAGGTCCAATGCTCCTCTTCATAAAAGTCTCTGTCATTTCCCAAAGACCCAAGAGGGCAGCAAAGCAAGTGGAAGTTACACTCACATCCTCCCAGGACCAAACTGGAATTACAGTGAAAATATAGAAGTCTAGATGAAAAAAAGGATTCAGAACCAAAGATTTGCAGAAGAAACCACACGGAGACTGGTAAGAAAAGCAGATAAGTGAAAAGGACTGGCCCCGCACGCAGTGCCGCAGCTGAGCATCCGAAGGGGTGTCCCACCTGCAAAGCCCCCGCCCCCAGGAGCTTGGTGTCTCACCCCATGCCAGGCTCCCCAGCCCGGAGCACCAGAGCCTGGGAGAGGATTCAGAACCAAAGATTTGCAGAAGAAGCCACACGGAGACTGGTAAGAAAAGCAGATAAGCGAAAAGGACTGGCCCCGCACGCAGTGCCGCAGCTGAGCATCCGAAGGGGTGTCCCACCTGCAAAGCCCCCGCCCCCAGGAGCTTGGTGTCTCACCCCATGCCAGGCTCCCCAGCCCGGAGCACCAGAGCCTGGGAGAGGAGCCCACATAATAGCTATCTGTGCAAATGAACGGGGACTCTGTCCTCCAGGGAAAGACAGGAGTCTGCTAGAAACCAAGGCAACCTCTTAAAGAGCAAGCACACAAATCTTGTTGGCAGCTTCTCACCCTGAGCTCCTGCAGAGGGAGGGTGGTGTGCAGTGGGCCAGAGAAGTGAAGGAGAGACCAGGTGGTGTGGCTCCAGGGAGAGAGCTGAAGGGACAGCAGCCAGGGTCCCTGACAGGAGCTGCCCCCCACAGGAGATCTATCAGTTGCCCCCTCCCAATTCCCGGCGGCCCTGCCCTGCCGAGCACAGCTCTTGAGTCTTAAAACTTTTTGTAGTTGTCTAAGACAGAAATAGCTCAAATAAAACAGCAAGCTACTGCTTACTGACATCATCAACAACAGAAAGCCTTCGAATTCAAACTTCTGAATGGAAGACACATAGCACTAAAGGACAAGTTGCTGAAGCTGGAGTGAGCCACTGAGTCCGTAGATTCTTGTACCATCAACCGAGGCAACACCTTCATTGGGTCTGACATCACCATCATGCTTCAGCTTGCAATGGCGATGATATGGGCTTTGTTGACCTGGTTTCATCACAACAGGAGATAAACAGATGGTCGGATACAGTTCTAAGACTTGAGGCTGAAGTTAGTCGTTGGAGAGGTTTTGTTCAGACTTCCACAGCTAACAGCTTGGCTCACAATGAAATCTACAAACTGCAAAATACCATGGAGAAACTTCAAAAGAAGTGAAATAAGGCAACTGGTGAAATAGCAGTATTGCATCATGTTATCCACAGAAACTGGCAGAAATAGGTTATAGGCATCAAGATAAAATAAGTGAATATGAAGGAAGAACTGGGAAATCTGTTACATCAGGACAGCTTGGGAATTGGAGTAACTGATGCCTTTAACAGTCCTGATATGCAAAAATCTATTCAAGTTCTACAAACTGAAATAAAGATCAAAGAGCTTGAGTTTGGAATTAAATATTTAATTCTTCTGCAGAAAACGAGAGTGATGTTTTAAGGAGAGAATAAGACCAGATAAATGAGGAAAAGAAAGAAACAATTAAAGAATGTGAATTGAAGCCTTGTATTAAAAAAGTAAGGTGATACCGTGACAGAAAAGGAATGAGTTCTTCCACAGAGGTCATCCGTGGAGGAATTGTTCAGAGTGCAACATGCTCTGT
The DNA here is from genome assembly GCF_000412655.1 of Myotis brandtii. Classification (NCBI taxonomy): domain Eukaryota; kingdom Metazoa; phylum Chordata; class Mammalia; order Chiroptera; family Vespertilionidae; genus Myotis; species Myotis brandtii. Next base: position 790,888 of record NW_005371516.1, read on the forward strand.
CTGATACTGAAAATGAAATAATGACACTGCGAAGCTTGAACCAGTGTAACAGTCTCATTGATGACAGTCTGAAAATTAAAGACCGAATTCAAGTTTTAGAAAAAGAAAATTCATTATTAAGTCAAAAAAAGAAAGCATTTCAACTGCCACTTTTAAAATTAAACAGTGAGTGTAAAGGAATTAAAAGTACAGCTATAAGAGATGTTAATTTGGATTCAAAAGTAAATCATTTAACATACAACTTGAAAGCCAAGGATTAAAAACTCAATCAGATAGTAGCTGAGTTAAGGGAGCTGGACCAACCAAAACAATAACCTGCCAAGCACATGGTTTTGATAAAAGATCAGCGATCAAAACAACAAAATGAAGGAGATAGCATCATCAGTAAGTGAAAACAAGCTCTAGATGATGGAAAATAGAGAGTTCGTCAACTTGAAGGTGATAAAATGAACATCACCGAAGTCAGACATGCAGAAAGAAAAATTAATTCAATGTGAATTGACTGTTAATGATTTCTATGTAACCAAGGAGAGGCCTAAATAGAAGATTTAGTAAGTTAGCTATATTAGTCACAAAAATATAATTTAAATGTCCAGAAGCAGAACTTTGAGTTTAAGGAACATATTAAACAAAATATAAGGGAGCTTTCTAGAGTCCAATGTTTGGAGAAGGAATTAGCACAGATTCAGCTCAGCATAGGGCAGCTTCCCAATGCCAAGGATGCTCTTTTTGGTCAGCTGGACCTTATTTTACCACAGCCCTCCACCTGATTAATTACTTCAGAATCCACAGAGTCTCTTAAGGCAATTAAATCGGATGAACTGATTGAGTCTTCTAAATTATTCCAAGAAGAGGTATAAGAGCTGAGAAACCAGTGCAGGACAAAGAAGCAACAATTAGAACCCTCGAGAAAGAAAATCAGAGATTGTCTGATCCAGTTGCTGCCACCTCTAAACTAGATAGATAACTACTTGAACAAACTGATTCAGAAATTGAGCTGCTAAAGGTGAAACAAGATGTTTTTTACAAAACTTGCTTAAGGACAAAGAGCTCTTAAAGCAAAAAGTGATGAATTGCTTTCTGTAAGTGAAAAATTTACCATGAAGTGAGCAAAATGAACCTTTGAGTCAGACAATAACCAACTTGAAGGACAGAACATTGCATTTTGAAGTGGACATGTGTAAACTAAAACAGGAAAATGAAAAAAAATAGTAGAAACATCGAGGGAAAAGGAAACAGAAAATCAAGCGGCAAATATGTGACTTTCTAGAGCAGTGGTTCTCAACTTTCCTAATGCCGTGACCCTTTAATACAGTTCCTCATGTTGTGGTGACCCCCAACCATAAAATTATTTTCGTTGCTACTTCATAACTGTAATTTTGCTACTGTTATGAATCATAATGTAAATATCTGATATGCAGGATGTATTTTCATTGTTACACTGTTAACGGGTCCTTCGGCCCCCAAAGGGGTTGCGACCCACAGGTTGAGAACCTCTGTTCTAGGATGGGGAAAGGGGAAAAATTGGAATATGTTGCAATGACGGAGAAGGCTCTTGTTTTAGAGCAACTATTGAAGGAAAAAAAAACAGGGCAAGACCGAGGAATTAAATCAGCTTTTAAATGCAGTTACATCAATGCAAGAAAAGACAGTTATGTTTCAACAGGAGAGAAATGAAGTCATGTTGGCAATAAAACAGAAACAAATGGAAAACCGTACCTTAGTAAAAATATGTTCAATACTTGTGTGAAAAAGAATTATGCTTAAACCAGGAGCTGGAGAGATGGCTGAACCATACTTTAGAATCAGAAGGTCCTCCTTTTCTAGAAGCTTGGGCTGCAGAAGATACAGCAGCTAAACTAAGAAGGAAAGCTGCAATATTGGAGGGAAACATCACTCATCTTCTAACGAAATGGAAAAGGCAAGCCATCAAGCCAGTTTGCAGGTAGAGTCATTGCAGAACAATTGAATCGTGGTCGCCAAGGAGAGAGATGGAATTGCATTGCAGCTGTCTGTTTCTCGGGGACAAGAAAAGCAGTCAGCTCACGCACTGCTAGCTAAGCTGGCGTTGGTACTAGCTGAATGGGTGGAGAAGGCAGACATCTAGAAGGAAAACTGGTGGTGTTACAGGGATGTCTGGATAAAGCGAATCTGGCTTGGATCAGAAGGGAGAATAAATGACAGAATTTATAAAACAAAATGAGGTCCAACAGGAAGTGCTGGATGACGGACAAAAGAAATTGATAAACTTGCTAAGCAGTACAGAAGGGAAAGTTGGCAGAATCCAAATGAGAAATCTTTTTATGGGGTATTGTCAGTCACCAAAACATAAAAGTCATGAAGTGTTACAATTAATGGGAAGCATTCTGGGTATCAAAAGTGAAGCAATGGAACAGATGTTCAATGAAGATCAAGGTGGTGTTACCAGGTGGACCACTGGGTGGCTTAGATCACAAAATGTCCTCAGCACATCTCTGAGACCAAGGTAGCAGTTCATGCTTAAGAGGTTTTTTTTCCCAGAACTTTTTGTTGAATATCTTGAAGCAGAATCCCACTTAGCTTTTTTCCCAGCAAAACACTCTGCTTGTGCCCAGCGGGTATGGCTCAGCAGTTGAGCATCGACCTATGAAGCAGGAGGTCAGGGTTTGATTCCCTGTCAGGGCACATGCCTGGGTTGTGGGCTCGATCCCCAGTGTGGGGTGTGCAGGAGGCAACCGATAATGATTCTCTCATCATTTCTCTCTCTCTCTCTCTCTCTCTCCCTCCCTCCCTTCCTCCCTCCCTCCCTCTCTGAAATCAATAGAGGAACCCCACTCTGCTTGTGATAGGAAGCCTCTAGATCAGGGGTGGGCAAACTTTTTGACTCGAGGGCCACAATGGGTTCTTACACTGGACCGGAGGGCCGGAACAAAAGCATGGATGGAGTGTTTGTGTGAACTAATATAAATTCAAAGTAAACATCATTACATAAAAGGGTACGGTCTTTTTTTTTTAGTTTTATTCATTTCAAATGGGCCGAATCCGGCCCGCGGGCCGTAGTTTGCCCACGGCTGCTCTAGATCAAGCATGTCAAACTCAAACGTAAACAAGGTTTACATTTATATGGGCTACAAAAAAACAAAAGCTTCAATTTTCATAGAAGCGTAGGTTTATGTCGATAGAAACATGCTGGATACAAAGGGCTGAAATAAATGAGTAATCACTAACATAAAATAATAGAACATTTTAATAAAAATTAATATTTTTTCTTGAATATTAACTCACCAGACACTGAATAACTGCACAAATAAGTGTAATGCAAATAAACCTATTTTTTTGTTCTCCAAAAGGGAAATATTTCCTGTTGCACACACTAAACAAGTCAGTCCAAGACTAATGACATGGCAATCAGCTGCTAAAATATTCACTGCTGGTGTTAGTGGAGAGAAATGGTGCACCTGTACATAAGGCGTGTAAGGGAAATGAATGCAACACAATTATAGTACTCAGGCATTAGCGAATGTTGTAGTTCGTTATTAATAACTAGAGGCCCAGTGCATGAATTTGTGCACAGGTGGGGTCCCTCAGCCTGGCCAGCGATCGGGGCTGATCTGGGTCATCTAGACCAGTCCCAATTGGCTGGACCCCAACAGCATCTGCCCCCTGGTGGTCAGTGCACGTCATAGCGACTGGTCGACCGATCGGTTGGGCACTTAGCATATTACGCTTTTTAAAAAAAAATATACTTTATTGATTTTCTACAGAGAGGAAAGGAGAGGGATAGAGAGTTAGAAACATCGATGAGAGAGAAACATCGATCAGCTGCCTCCTGCACACTCCCTACTGGGTATGTGCCCGCAGCCAAGGCACATGCCCTTGACTGGAATCGAACCCAGGACCCTTGAGTCCACAGGCCGATGCTCTATCCACTGAGCCAAACCAGTTAGGGCATATTACGCTTTTATTATATAGGATTATGTATAACAGGATATTGTAAAATGTAAGTTAACAAAATTTTAATTAAAACGTTTCTTACATACTGTTATATTGGCTGGGCCACAAAAATATTCATTGTGGGCTGCATGTGGCCCACAGGCAGCGAGTTTGACATGCTTGCTCTAGGTTTACCAGGAAAGACAAACACACCAGGCTCTGTATTAACTGGGCTGGGTTGCTGCCTGGTCATTCAGATATTAAAGCTTCCAAAGTGATGCAAATGTACAGCTAAGGTTGAAAACCGCCGTCTCACAGTTTTATATTATTATTAGAGGCCCGATGCATGAAATTCATGCAAGGGGCTCGGCCCTCGCAGCCTCAGCCGGCCCTTGCAGCCCCTTGCAGCCCCTTGCAGCCCTCTCAGCCCCTTGTAGCCTTGACCGGTTCTTGCAGCCCCGGCTTCCTCCAGAAGGTTGTCCTGACAATCGTTCTGCTGTTTGATCTAATTAGCATATTAGCTCTTTATTATATAGGACTAGAGGCCCAGTGCACAAAAATTTGTGCACTCGGGGGGCGGGGGGAGGGGGTTCCCCCAGCCTGACCTGTGCCCTCTCCCAGTCTGGGACCCCTCGGCAGATAACGACCTGCTGGCTTAGGCCTCCTCCCGGGTGGCAGAGGGCAGGCCCAATCCCTAAGTGCAGCCCCTGGTCAGGCTCAGAGCAGGGCCGACATGCACAGAGCAGGGTGGATCGGGAGGTTGCAATGCCACCCTCAGTCACGCTCAGGGTAGGGCCGATTGGGGGGTTGGGGCACCGCCCCCTGTCACACTCAAGGCAGGGTCGATGGGGAGGTTGCGGTGCCACCCCCTGTCACGCACAGAGCAGGGCCCCTGTACTCAAGAATTATGCCATGCTTCTTGATTTTCCTCAGAGTCCAGAACAAAATTGCTTCCAGCCAGCTTTCACGTGCTCAAAAGCACTTGGTTTCATAAAGGACTTAATTGAGAAGAAACTAGAAAGAACCCAATCTGAGGATGTCACGAGGATTTCAAAAGGTTGAATGTGAATAAAAAGAGCAAAAGAGTAGGTGAGGGCTACTTGGTAGAAACAAATTGTTCCCTGAATTAATAACAGGGTTTGTATATTTCTAGGCAGAAAGCTAGGGAGAGAGAGAGCAATGGAAATGGAAAGCCTCTAGGAAGAGTGTAGTTTGGAGGGCGAGAAAAATGTGGCCTCAGGAGCTTTGAACTCATGAAGCTGAAACATAGCCCAGTGAAAGATTCTTTAAATTTGAAAGACCAAGTGACCAGTCACACCACTAACCTGATGCAAAGCAGTGTCTCTTAGGGGCAGGAGCATTGCCACCGTTACTTTTCCCAATACAAACAAAGTGTAAGAATTTGTAATGATACTTATTTTTTTATAATGATTCTTATAAAACGAAAATGCAAACAAGGGTGTATTTGAAACGCAGGGAATGTAGTCCCTAAAATGCGATATATGTATAACCCGTTTCCTTAATTTCATACAGAATTTTAGTCTCTATTTACTCATTATGTTTTGCTGTTTCCCCTATGCTTTTTCTCTTCTTTCTTCTTTTTAAAAAAATCATTTGAGATATTTACTTTTCAGAGCACCAGAGAAAAGAGTTAACTGAAAATTGAGGAAATAAGCAAATAAACAATGACCTCCCCTTCCCTCAGATATATACACATAGCACATTTACATGCCTTATTGTAAACATTCTGCTACATCTTTCCTCCACCTGCTACAAGGAGTTAGATAATCTGTTTTTAACAGGAAAGATAAATGCACCAAATGTCACTGAGCCTCAGGGGGATCAGAGATGGTAAAACAAGTGCTTTAATGTTCTGATTTCCTTTTTCTAATGTATGTGCTGCATTATATTTTCAACCCAATCTCTGAAACCACACAGCGGAGTCTGGCCCCTGCATGGGCTAAGGAACATTTGCACCGATGAATCAAGCAGATATTTAATCATCCGTTCATTTGTAGGTATGTGAAGGGTTTGGAAGGAATGACATCACTAAATGAGGATGAGATATGATGACATTGGGTAAGGGCTATTTACACACAGTCTAATAATGGCAGTACTTGTATTATTTCTAAGCTGGATTCTTTTAAGCCCTAGGTATCTTTGTTGGTGGTGCTTCATAGCTGACCTTCAACATAATAAGGCAGGCAATTAATGAGCACTGATAAGCTTGAAGACTATAGTTTGTGTGCTTCACAGATCTCACAACTTACTGCCATCGATGGATATAAAATTTACTTGAAAGGGAAGCAGAATTACAACGGTGATGAATGATATTTAGTCTGCAGGAGGAAGGAAGCAAGAAAGAATAAAAGCGAGACATCCAGAAAGCAAGCTACAAAAATAGAAAGAAAGAGAAGGAGGGAGAGAAAGAGGGGGGAGTTAGGGAAGTAGGGAGGTAACAAGCTCCAACATGGAGGATTCAATTTTTTGGAGCCAGAATGGTGAAGTTGAAATTTACATAAAGCTTTGAAAGATTGTGGTAGCCTTTTGACAAGTGAAGAAAATAAGAATCAGTAGCACAAAGGTGATTAATTTCCAATAACATTAAAATTTCTGTGGTAGACAGTGTGTACCATGAATTTGCCATCTGTTTGACCAGTGTCCAGACTGGCTAGCACTGACTTGATGCTTTGGGAGTTAACGGGCAAGGGGAGGTCCCGAAAGAAGCCTGGCATCATGGAGACAGGAATATGCTTAAAATAACTCAAGTTCAAAGTGGCTTCTTTGAGGTCACTCTAGATCAGGGGTGGGCAAACTTTTTGACTCGAGGGTCACAATGGGTTCTTAAACTGGACCGGAGGGCCGGAACAAAAGCATGGATGGAGTGTTTGTGTGAACTAATATAAATTCAAAGTAAACATCATTACATAAAAGGGTACGGTCTTTTTTTTTTTTAGTTTTATTCATTTCAAACGGGCCGGATCCGGCCCGTGGGCCGTAGTTTGCCCACGGCTGCTCTAGATTATTTAGATTATTGAGTCTAAAAGACCTAGGCGAGGATGATGCCACTTAGTTCAATTTTATTCTTTATGTAATATGAGTTTTTAAAACTGTATTTAAAGAAAATACTTCTGACAGTTATTTGATGAATGAATTAGAGAAGTAACAGGTATAGAGATATCAGTTAGGAGAATAATAAGCCATACAAAATGTAAATAAAGACAGAATACTTTTTCTTTAGCCATCATTTAAACTTTCTCAAACAGGAGTGTTTTAAATAAAGTAATTATAGCTAAGTCCATAAGTAGATTTCTTTGTTAGTAAAATAAACTAAATATATTTTAAAATATAATTAAAATGTGGCAAGGAATATATTTTTACATAAAGGTGTGTGTCTATAATTTGTGACTCTATAAAATGTTTTAAGGGCTGGATATGGAAAATACCAGGTAGGCAGACTTAACAATGATTCAAAGTCAAACTCACCTTTGCTAGTACGCTAATATTTAAATGTTTGTCTCTCCATAAATTAAAATATTTCAGTGTATCCTGATTGCTAGTGTCTGACTCATTTACTGAAATGCTACTGTCATCACTTTGTTCACCTACTTTCGGTGCCTCCTCACATCTTTTCCAATAAATCCGTATTCCACAACTCAAAATTCTAGGTTCTTCTAAAGTTATACTAGTCTGTAATACCATCTTATTCCTACAATTTAAAAAACAAACAAACACCTTCTGGTTAACTCAAGGTAGCGTTTCAGTACTCACGGAATATAGCATGTGCTTTCTTGCTTACTCTGTGCCTATGCTCAGGTAGTTCTCCGTGCCAGAACCTTTTCCCCATCCTCATCTCTGTCTTCTAGATTTTGGTCCATGTGCCCTTCCACAAATACAATGACTCTTCTTGCATGACCACTTCCTGATCATCCAGACCATCCTTCAAAATTCTGCACGCTTTGTTTGGAAACCCACAAATGATACATTAATTTTCCTTTATGTAAGCCAGTGTATATGTAGTACAAAAAGAGCTTTTTACAGAATGATAACTAAAAGTTTGAAAGTGGGGGAAAATCAGTCTTTTATTATTTGTAAATATATTTTAGGAGGGTTTTTTTTTTCCTGTATGACAGTCAACCTAGAACTACATGGTGTTTGTGTGTGTGTATACATGTGTGTGAGTGTGTGTGTATGTATGTGTATTTGTACATATATTGAACAAGTATCATCCAAAGTCAAATTTTGCAACTAAATTCCTAGTAAACTGCATCATGAGATGAAGATAAATATCTTGACATTGTTTATCCTGCCATGTTAAATATGCACAGTTATTGTTAGCACCTTTTTTACTGTCCTACATCAACCGCAGCCATAATTGTCCAAGTAGTCATGTGCCTGGTCTCAGCCATCAAGATTTTTGTACTTGGAAAAATCCAACGTTCTGCCTGGCTGTGGGGTCCCTGCCCTCCCTGACTGCCATGGAAGTTCTCATTGAGCTGATTGCCAGAGTGATTGAAGGCAGTGCACTCTCCATTACTAAAGTTCAAAAACGTTCCTTTCTCAGATAGTAGGTTTTCTGATAACAGGGAATGAAATGTAGAATTATCAGAGAAACACTGTAAAATTAGGATATTCCTGACTCAATAATCAGTCTGGTTTTGGTGATAAACAAAAAGAATGGATCTGTACACAATCACTGAAAAAAAAATGTTTACCAATGAGTCAGTGACTATTTTAATTTCTCTCAGAACCAGAATGCTCCAGTAATTAATTAAATAGAGAGACTTAGTTCTTTGTCAACACAATCTCTTGCCTAATAAGAGTTATAATTCTCCTTCTTTCATAATGCAAACATTAATTGAGTAGCTGCTTTAAACACATCATTGTGTTTGGCACTAGAGATAGTAGAAACATAAAATAAAATAAAAAAAACTATTTGCTCAGACTGGATTTTAGACCACTTTATTTTTATTACGTGTGCATTTATATAATATCTGGATAAATTATTGGATATCTGGTGACAGGAATTTTGTCATAGTAAAATTTTTTGGATCCCAGCATATTTTCTGGCACCTGGCACATAGAAACCCTTTGTTTTATGTTTGTTGAATTGATTGAGTTGAGTGGACTCAATTTCAGTTAAAAAGGGGCTTTCAATGTTTATAGTAAAGGGGCACACTGGTATATATTGAAATATGTATCCATTTCTTTGGGTTAGTTTTCCATTCACTCTTAATCCATCCGTAGATAGCATAATACTATCTAGATGGCATAATTTTAATTTTCATCTTCATGCTATTATTTAAATTCTGCCTATGTGAATGTTTTTCTTTGGTATTTAGTCTTATTAAGGGTATCAGTCCCTCATATTTGACCCATCCTTGAGCCTGCTTTATTAAAACTTATGTCATTCTATATGTGCATATCTATAAAGCAATTGCCATGAGGACACATTGCCAGTTGACTACTTTAGAGATGCTTGGGGCGACATATGCACTAAGTAAAAGTGTTTCTTAGAATACAAGATTTATATTTCAAATCTGTTTCCAGCTGTTCTATTGTAAGTGAAAGTGAATGATACTGAACCAATTATGAAATCATGTGTCACTCTCCTGGTGATGGAAAATGGGCTAGACATTGAATGTCATCAACTCTACTAAGTACAGACATTCCATCAACCTTACAAACTTAGTGTTTCTAGACAACCAGGGTTACCTAATGGCTGTCAGGTGGGCACTGAAAATTTGGTACTCCCTGAGGGTAATCATCTATAAAGATTTAACTGGTGTACCTTTCAACATGCATAGATCATTTGCAACATCCTCTGTCTCGTATACTGTCAGTTGGGTTTTCTCTGGATCACCATGATTGAGCAAGGCTTTTTGTCTGGACCACAGGCTGCAGTGGAACTGGTAGGTTCTTTCATACTCACCAAATATCTTCATGGTGGAACTAAAAGAGAAAAACAAATGGTTAGAGGAAGACTGAAATGATATCAGACTCTATGGGGGAAAAGCCTATCAATGTTTAAAATAAATACAACACCAAAAAGCTTCCTGCATCAGCATGAAGGAGCAAAATATGTCTTTGAAATATCTGTCAGTAGCTAACCTTTCAGCTACACTTTAATGTCCATATGCCTCTCAGGAAGGCATAATGCCTCTATTTTTTCAATTTATAATTGGGGAAAAATAATGGAAGATTTAAGATCAACCTGAGGAGTGGCAATGGGAAAGTAATTGGAGATTCTGTAACACATACAGTTGTGTTTATCTACACTAATAAAAGACAAACATGCAAATTGACCATACCTTTGCTACGCCTTAAGCCACGCCCATCAGCCAATCAGAGGGAATATGCAAATTAACTCAACCAAGATGGCGGCCGGCAGCCACGGAGCTGGAGCAAGCAGGAGGCTTGGTTGCCCCAATGCTGGAGGAAGCCAAGCTTCCCACCTGCCATGGCCTGGCTCTGAGCTCCACTCAAAGCAATGAAGTTTCAATTATAGAAGGTAAATAAATCGCAGAATTAAAAAAAAAAGAAAAAAAGGAGAGGCTGGGAGCTTAAAAGCTTAAGGCAAAATTTGAATTGAATTTTGTCTAAAGAGTCAGTTCTATAGTTTTTTCTGGCACAGTTCAGATATAATCCAAGATGTCAAACTAAGTAGAAAAATTCATGATGACAAATCTTTAAAAACATAATTTATTACGATCATATCAGCAATATTAATAATATGAAACATTTGAATACATATTTCTATGTTCCTGGCTCAATAATATGTGCCATTATATTTTAGATTAATTCTTACAACACCTATTGAAATAGATACTATTTTCCTCCCTATAGTTTATAGATAAGCACATTGAGGTTCAGAGGATGTAAGTAATTTGCCCACAGCTAACTAGGTGAAGATGGAGTTTTAATCCAGACAATGTAGGTCAAGAAGCTGTGGTATATCCTCAAAAGATAGATCATCTCTTGTTATTAATTAATGAGATAATTTGATTCTTCTATTCATGTGAAGACACAAGAGTTGATATGAAACCTCTCAAGTATGGGTAAATTATCTGTCTAATCCCTTTTTTTGAAAGGCATTAGTGCCTACACTAAATTTGTGATATTTAGCAGTGATGATTTAAATGTATTTTTCTTTTATTTCATTCATTTATTTAAAAAATAGTTATTGAGTGGCAGGTAATCTAACAGGTGCTGGAAAAACACTACTGAAATAAGCATAGCGCAACCCTCGTGGACTCCGCGGGAAGGCAGGCATCAGCACGCATTTAGGTAAGTGTTACACAGGAAAAAGGTCTTTGAGAATATACTGCTCAGACAAATTTAAATGAAAGGCTCGCAGGAAAGCTCTCGCCAAGGAGGCTGTATTTAATTAAGCTTGTGTTCAAAGGATAAGTTAGTGTGTTAGTCAGGCATTTTGTTTATTACATAAACAAAAGAAGCAGTAAAGTCACCAGAAACCACCTCGCTGCTGAATTCAGTGGACATTTTATCCTTTGGTTTTCCTGACTTCTTTAGTTGTTATCACCCTTGACCACACGTTCATCACCTCACCCAAGCACTGCTATCAGGTTGCTCCTTTTCAGTTTCCTTTGTAAATATTTTCTTTCCTACACCCACACTTTAAATATTGTATTTCCTCAGAATTATCACGTAGGCTCTTTTCTCAATTCATTCTCTCTTACCTAGGTGAGTCTGTCCATTCCTATAGCTTCAGCTACGATTGCTGTATTGATGACACCCACAGCTAGTCTGTGTTCTGTATCTTAAAGCATGTCTTTCATTACTCAGTGGCTTATACCAGACATATGAACATCACCCTTGACTTCTATTTCTTCCTCTCCCTCACTCATATCTAATCAGCCTCTAAGTCCTAAATATTATATTTATAGTTACATAAATATAATTTTTATTCCCACCTGCCATTACCAATCATCTCATGTCTAGAATACCACAGAGCATCAAACTATGGGTTTAGTTTTATCACCTAATCATTGCTTTCCAAAGAATCCAGAGCAATGTTTTAAAAGCACAAATCTTTTGCCCTAGCTGGTTTGGCTCAGTGGATAGAGTATTAGCCTGCGGACTGAAGGGTCCCGGTCAAGGGTGCATACCTTGATTGCAGGCTCAATCCCTGGCCCCTGTCAGGGTGTGTGTGGGAGGCAACCAATCAGTGTGTCTCTACATTGATGTTCCTCTCTGTCTCTCCCTCTCCCCTCCACTCTCTCTAAAATCAATGGAAAATATCCTCTGGTGAGGATTGGAAAAATAGCACAAATCTTTTGTTACAATTTGCCTAACCTATCATAACTATATTAATTGGAAATATTTCAGTTATACATGAGAGACACCAACTCAAATTAGGTTCAGCAGGGAGAGAGAATTTGTTGGCTGTCATAACTGAAAATTTTCAGGATGAATTTCAGCTATCATTAAATTTAGAAAAACAATTAATTAATTGATTAGTTAAGGTTTTTCTCCTGGCTCTTCATTATGTGCCAGCTTTATTATCAAGAAAGTCCTTCCCAAAAGAGGATAAAGATGAACATGAAAAGCTATAAGCTTTTAGTCAATCAGTTTATAATGCATAGCAGAAATAGTTGCTCTTTTTCCAATTTATTTTAATAAAATGCTAGCCTAATTGGTACATATTTATTTAACCAGGCTGGGATAAGCACCCACTCAAAAAACTTGGGAATGACGATGAACTCACATGAAACCCACGTACTGAGATTAGAAAACTATTGTTCATTGAAAATAACATTTCTAATATATGGGCATTGATATGCAATAGCCAAATTGCCACATATCTCCAAAGACCCGCTGAATTTTATGCTCTTCTACCTGCTCACCTGTCCAGCCCATCTGTAACTCTTATCGCTTCCTATCTGCTGGTCCACCCATAATGAGCTCTTTGCTATTCCCCAAACATGTCTCATATATGCAGACATTCACAAACACAATTGTACTGGTCAGAAACAATTTCCAATTTTCTCAAACTCCCTAAACTTCCTTCATGTCACTATTTTGACATCATTTCCTCCAAGAAACGTTCCTGACCCTCTATTTATAGGTTAGCTGTTCCTTTATTGCCTAACTACCAGCCTGTCTTCCCCTCATAGGTATTAAAGTCAGGCCCAGTGTCTTGTCCATTACTGCATTCCCAGCTCTCAGCACAGTTCTTGGACTCAAGAAATCTAAATAAATAATCTTGGAAAAATTAATAAAACTTTCCGGAATTTCTTCATCTGCAATTTCACTGTAACAATACATTACTAACAAGGTTATTTTGTGCTTTTAAAGAGACAATGTCCACAAAGTATTTAATCTATTGCTTCATGGAGCTAGAAGTTATATAACTATTTCCTTTCTTCCTTCCTATAAAATGGAAATAACTTGTCAATTCACTTCATGAAGCTGAAACCCATATAATATTTTAAAGTATAATTGTTGTTGTAGAGCAGAGTTCTTCAAATTAAAGGGAGAGAAGCCAAATTGAGCCTACTGCCTAATTTGAATTTTATATTTTTAAAATGTTTACATTTTAAATAGTTATATATTTATCTATACAATATCCTTAATGTTATTGCTTGTCTCCCAAAGCCTAAAGTATTTGCTATATGGTCCTTTAGGAAAAAGTTTGCTGACTCTGCCCTAGAGTATTCCATAATTAATTTATATGTGATTGGAAAGTAGAATTCAGCAACCCTTTGGAGGGCTGGGCATGGTAAGTACTAAAGCCCTTTTTGTCATTCAGTGTATAATTTTTAATTCAACTTAACATATTGAAAGACTTATCAATAAAATTATTAAAAGGAAAAAGGAATTTGTTACTGTGCTTTGAGGCACTGGCTCTTTTTGAAAATCTGGGATTTCTGCTCAGATAAAGGCATGTATGCAAACACATTAAAATTTTCATAGATTTCCATCCAAGCCTAGCCTTCCTGCTTCCTATCTATGAACTATGCAAAAAAAATTCAAGGACCATGAACTTAAAATTTCTGCTCTATTTTTGTTGCCAAAAATTTAGTTGTATATAAAGAGTGAAAATGAATGCAAAACTCACAGAGACAGACTTTTTCTATTTGTATCAGATGTTTATTTTCCTTTTAGAGAGGGGAAGTGAGCTGGCCTCAATAAGAAATTGGCTGATAGACAGTACTGACTCTGAAGTTGATTTTAGCTGCTCTTCTTCCTTCAACAGCAAGATATTTTAAAAAGTAAATTATAAATATGGGCTATGTAGGCAGCTATATTATAATTCTCCAATGGGATTGCCATACCTCATCTTTCATTTGAATATTGGGGAAGCGAAATATTCATGTCAAAGTAAAACTCTTGATAAAGCTTTCAGGAATTTACTTAATGCACTCCAACCTCATGGGTTTGGCTCCATGCTCCGGAGCTGAAAATAGCTAACAAATGGCTTTCCAGCATTGCCTGGGTTTGATTGTATTTCTGTTCTGTTTGTGGGCATGCATGATATAGAGAGATGACTTCATATCTATTTAATTGTTCTCTCATTAAGAAACTTGCTTTAAGTGTTTCTTAGTCAGAGATACTTTCATTTCATCTCATCCACAGTCTAGACATTGCAGGGTTAAAAACAAATTAAAAATCCCTTCCAAAATGAAAGTAGCAAAAAGACAAAAAATCTGGAATAAATGTTCAAAGTTCAAAACATGCACACACATGTTGAAGCACAGGGTTTTGTTTAGGTATGCTGTACATACCTGGGTAGATTACATGTATGTTTCCCAATATTAAAATTAGTTTATTAACTACTTGAAGGAAGTATGGTCATTTCAAAAAAATGTTCCCAAAACAATATTTACATTGAATTCTCCCTGCCCTGTGGGTGAACTCAGGAAGGTGGATTTTAGGTGAAATAAGTTTTCTAGATATAAGATGAGCTCTTCATTTTGCTCCACGGTGGGTGAGAAGAAATTTGGGGAAACTGAGAATTGCATTGAGACCCAAGAGGGCTCATGAGCAATGCCGCTGGCTGCAGGTCAGAACAGAAGGTTTCAGGAGAACACAAGACTGTTTCTGTGGGAGTGGTCACTCATTTCCTATCCTAACAGTTATAATGCAGCCTATGCTAATTCAACCCACAATTGTTTGAATAAACTTTTGGTGAAGTATCATTGAAGGTCAGTGTCAAGATAAATACATAAGCCTTTGTCTTCAAGGTGCTAACCAGAGTGAGAGAGAGGATGCATGTGACTAATTCTAACAGAAGGCATGCTAGACTTTTTAAAATTAAAAGCAGAGATCTGCCTCAAGTCATAGTAGCAAATGTGTCCCTCAAAAGAAGGAAATCACTCAGGAAAATTTTTATGCACTCTGAACATTCATTCCTCAGTGACGCCTTAAAAACTACATGCTGTGGTTGTTATATTTAGGATCATTTATTTTTACCCCAGAAGGTATCCAACTTATAGTAGAGTCGGTTTTTCAACATTTTAATTCTCCAGTATCTAATGCCAATTTTGAATCCCTGACTTAAAAGGTAGCTCCTTACTTCTCAAGCTTTCAGAGAAATGTTGAATGTTATTTATAGTTAGTTTTCATTCTCCCACTTCACAATAGATACCATCAATACAAGAAAATTAAAATCTGTCTGATGATTGGCCCAATGCAAACAAATTGTCCAATAGTATTCTGAAATGATGTGGGAAAAGACCCTCAAGGAAAACAGACTATTTTTCCAACTCCT
Organism: Myotis brandtii; assembly: GCF_000412655.1. Taxonomy (NCBI): domain Eukaryota; kingdom Metazoa; phylum Chordata; class Mammalia; order Chiroptera; family Vespertilionidae; genus Myotis; species Myotis brandtii. The sequence goes on from NW_005371516.1 coordinate 806,534, forward strand.
CCCACACATGGATAGATTTTCATAAAAATAACCCAAATTTTTTAAGAATTTATTAAATAACTAGAGGCCCATTGCAGGAAGATTCCTGCAAGAATAGGGCTTCCTGTGGCCGGAGCAAAGCAGAGAAGGGAGCAAAACTCTCCGAGGCAGGCTTCCCTCCCGCCTCCACTGCCCCGCTTGCTTCTCCACAGCTTCACTCCCTTCTGCAATGCTTGGCTTCCTTCTACATTGTCTTCAGTCTTCGCTCTGTGCCTGCATATGCAAATTAACCGCCATCTTTGTTGGGTTGATTTGCATACTCATCTGATTGGCTGGTGGGCATAGCGGAGTGACAACAATTTGCATGTTTCTCTCTTATTAGTGTAGATTTTCATTATCTTAAATATTATGAGCTGGAGAAATACCTTATATGTTATTGAAAAATATGTATCAAAATATTATTAAAAACACGTTGGAACTGGAAAAGAAAAAAATTAATTATCTGGAAAATTAATTTATCCAGAATACTTTACAATCCAGTATACCAAAAACATATATTAGAAAGCAGGATTAAAGAGAGTGATCACACAGTGATATGTTATTTGATGTAATCCAGTAGATAGTGGGAGTTGGACTTCTCAATGTAATTTCTCTTGAAATCTAAAAGGCATGTTAATATTTTAAAATTCAGACCCTATTCAGCACTACTTTGAAAACAAACAAACAAAAAATAACTATTGAATCTTCATCTCTAAAATTCAGTGCCTTTAATATAAACAGACAAGTGGTCAGGTTCCTAACCTATATCTCATCTTCAAGGTGAAGAACTGTTTTTATATTTATCGGAGAAACTCATGATGAAAAGTAACGTGCTCTTCTGACACATCAAAGAACATTGTGTGAAGAGCCACATTCCAAACTTTGGGTCTCTTTAGAGTTGTTGTTTTTTTCACACAAAGAATTTTATGATTTGACACTTGTGAAAATTATACCTTTAGCTTACTTGGGAAGTTGACTTCAGGGTGGACTAAACTCAGTATCTTCCCACTATCCTTTAAATACAGTTGTATTTTTTATAATTTGTAACTGTGATTAATAAGTAAATAGAATGTTTACTCTATTTTATAATGCTCAAGAATTAAATACTATATACCAAATAGACAAATGCATGTAAAAATAAATACCATTCCCTTTTTATTTTTTGGAATGGCTGCTAACTAGTTGTTACTGATATTTGGTGAAGAGATTAACAAATAAAATTTACACATTATTTTTAACAGCATTTTACCTTATATATCTCTTAAAGCAAAGCTTTCTTCCATTTATCCTGTGAGGAATGTGTGTGTGAGGTCAGACACATGATAAACTCTAGGTAAACATAAAAAATGTTCCTTAAAATGTAATGACATTTGACTATATTCAGTGTATGCATATGTTTTTGATGGGATATACTTGAATCGTCTCAATGGTAAATAATTTATTAGTTTTATATGAAAGCTAGCCTATGTTTTAAGTTTTCTTCCTTCTCAAATATTTATATCTGTCACCCTATACCCCCTATCTTCCCTGTCACTCTCAGCAGATAATCTTTACCAGAAAACAGGTTGGCAATTTCTCCTTAAGATAAACATAATTGTCATATGACCCAGCAATCTCATTTCTGCAATTTTACTAAGATGTATGCTCACACAAGAAAATGACCATGAATGACCATTGTAACTGTATTTGTAATCGCAAAACCTGGAAAGAGCCCATATGTTCTTCAGTGGGTAGATGAATAAGCAAATCATGGTTCATTCTTACAGGACAGCTACTCAGCCATACAAAGTGAACAAATAATTGCTAAACACAACTTGGGTGGATCTTAAGAGCATTGTGTTGAATGAAAAGAAATCTCAAAAGGTTACATATTGTATGATTCCATTTCCACAACAGTTTTTAAAAAAATATATTTTATTGATTTTTTACAGAGAGGAAGGGAGAGGGATAGAGAGTTTGAAACATCGATCAGCTGCCTCCTGCACACCTCCCATTGGGGATGTGCCCGCAACCAAGGCACATGCCCTTGACCGGAATTGAACCCAGGACTCCTCAGTCCGCAGGCCAACGCTCTATCCACTGAGCCAAACCGGCTAGGGCACAACAGTCTTTTATTAATGATTATAATTTATTATGTTTGCCTCATCATTATTTTAGCAAGTTATTTATTTTTTTAGCATGTTATTTTTTTGCCATGTTTTGCTTTTTTCTTCTTTTAATCTTTATTGTTGAAAGTATTACATAGGTCCTCCCCACCCCCCATTAACCCCTTCCAGCCCACTCCTATCCTCCTCTCCCCCAAGCCCTTGGTAAGTCAGGTATAGTAATGGAGATGAGAACATTGATTGCTGGGGTTAAGAAGAGGAGAGGAGTTTATGACTGTGTAGGGGTAGCCTGAGGATGTTTCCTTGGGAGATGGCTCATTTTTGTTTTCTGGTTCATGGCAGTAGTTACATTAATCTATATATGTGACAAAATTTGAATGAACTATACAACTGTTGAAATCTAAATAAGCCTGTAGTTTAGTTACCAGTAGTATTGTACTGATGCCAGTTTCCTGGTTTTAATAATGGTACTTTGGTTATGTAAGATGTTATAATTGGGAGAAGGTGGGTAAGTGATACATAGGAACTCTCTACTATTTTCTGTTGCAACTGCTCTGTGAATCTACAATTTTTTAAAATGTAATTAGAAGCTTGCATAGTGCTCTCTCAGTGTCTCACTATCAAGCATAACACAAGTCTTCTGACACTTGCACCCGTACTGTTTTCCTTCTATCCTGTTAGAGTAGAGGAGCACACCTCTCCCATCTAAGACCTGGCTCTTCAAATGGGCTTCGCATCTCATCTCTCCACAATTTATCAGCAATCCATCCTATCTGTTATATGTACATTTTGCTCTCCTCTGGATCTTTCCCAAGTGTTTGTAAATTTGTTCAAAATATCTGCCATCAAAAAAGTATTTCCTTTATTTGACAGCTATATACTATCAGTTTTCTGCCCATTTTCAAAACCAAACTTGCCAATTGCGTGTCAATGTTTATACACACAGAATCTACCTCATCACCTACCATTTTTATTTCAACCTACACCAATGCTTATGCATCGTGTGTTCAATAATCATGGAAGGAAGGACTGGTAGAAGGCAATCAATAACACCCACACCACTAAATCCAATGGACCGCCTCCTACTGCTTGCCCAGGTCTTATTTCATACTTCTTTGTGTGATTATTTGATTATTATCTACCTTGTCATTAGACTAACATAATAGATTATGTTTTCTTATTATTACTGTACTCTTGAACATAGTAGATGTCCAATTGTCTAAGCCTAAAGTTAACATCTATGCATAATCAAGCAAGAACAATTCTTTTACTTAGACAACTCTGTTACTCCAGTGACATAGATAAACTATTTGAAATATCCACTTGGTAATGGATGCATATACACTTAGAATGCATCTCAAGATGATCATTTTCAAAACTGAATTCAATATTTTTCTCCTAAAACTTATATATGTCCAGTGCTCTCCATTTAAAAGAATCGCACCTCCATGTATCCAGTTATACAAGCCTGAAATGTAGAAGCTATTCCTACATTTATGAATGATAACATCTAAAACATCTTTAAGTCTTGCAAATTTTATCTCCTAAATATTAAGTGAATGCAGCTTTTAATTTTCTGAAATGCTATTATATTTTCCCACCTATCAGTTCTCATTCAAATGGCGAGTTCTTCCTAATTAGTCTTTCTACTTCTACATATTAGTTCATAAAATATATTAATAGATATTATATTAATGTATATCAATATCATATGTGATATAATCTATTATGATGTTATGTATTCTATAATAATATCTAACTATATTACATCTAAAATACAGAGTGGCGCAATAGTAGTTTTACAGTTGTGACTATATGAAACAGTTCATTATTTTATTACTTATTGAATTATTTTCATATGAACAACTGTAAACCTTCTTTTGCCCCACCCTATATTAAAAATATTATCTAACATATATTTTATTAATTGCATATAATATATTATACATCAGTATGTATATTAATATATAGAAGTATAAAGGTCAATTCATAAATATACTCATATATGGTGTCTTACCCAAATCCAGTTCCCTTGGGCTCTGTATATCTAACAAACAGGAACTGTGCTTACTCTGCATAAGTCACTGTGTAAGATATTTGAGATATTGAAAGTGTTCAGGATACATTTCTAGCCCTCAAGGTCCTCAGTCCTAAACTCTACTATAGGTTGTCTGACTGATCTTGCACTTCCCTTTATCCCTGATAATCCTGACATTCTTTATAATGGGCTGAATGTGTCACCCCAAAGTTCAAATATGAAAGTCCTAACCCTCAATACCTCACAACGTGACTTCTTAGGAGACAGGATCTCTAAAGGGGTAATTAATTTTTAAAAAGTAATGAGGGTGGGCCTTAATCCAACATGACTGGTGACTTTATATGAGGAGATTAGGACACACACAGGTGCACACACAGAAAGGCCATGTGTATACACAGGGAGAAAACAAACATCCACAAGTCATGGAAAGAAACCTTAGAAGAAATAAACTCTGCCAGCACCTTGATATTGGACTTCTAGACTTCAGACCTGGGAGGAAATAAGTTTTTGTTGTTTAAGCCACCAAGTCTAAGACACTTTGTTATGGGCAGTCTTAGCAAATGAGTAGATTCTCTCTCTGTATATAGGTCTTTATTGTTCATATCTCAGCATGATTTGCATAAAGCTGCCTTAAGACTTTAATAACAAGCACTAAAGCTTGGTGGAGGGCTTCAAAATGTACATTATTGTATATGCAACACCTTATTTAATCTGCACACCAGCCTGAGGACACCAGTGCTTTATCTTCTTCATTCACACGGTTTTCCCTAAGGTCTCTCAGTAAGTGATGGAGCCTGGATTAAAACCTAGGGTGTTTGATTCTCAACTTCATGAGTGTCTAACAATTGCCTGAATATTCCACAAAGTGTATAATGAGCAACACAGAATTAGCTATAATTGGCTTTCTTCACAAAAAGTGGTTAACACAATAGGTTTCTTTTATTTGTTCTCATCAAGGAGTTCAGTGGTGCAAGTGTGGAGCTGTGTGTGAGTCTGTAGCCTCTGGTGACTAGCTGAAACATTTACCATCAATCGGAATCACACACCTCACAACAGTATTCTCCAAACGATGTTCATTAAGTGAAGCTTCCTTCTCTCACGACCTAAAATAATCTTTGATTTGCAGAAATAAGCAAGAACAGAGGCCTGGGCATATTCAGAGGAGATTCCACCACAGAAAACAGAATGTGGAAGTTGTTAGTCTTTTTGGTTTCTATGAGCTGTTATGATAGCGAGTGATTAAAATTACAGTCTGGTTATACATAGAGATTTTTATTTCCATCCATACTTCATTTTTTTCCCCTACATAAACCATTGATATATATGGGTGGGTAAACAGAATTATGGTTAGATGGATGGATGGATGGATGGATGGATGGATGGATGAATGGATGGATGTTAAAAAGGACGAACAGACATAGAGATAGATAGATAGATAGATAGATAGATAGATAGATAGATAGATAGATAGATAGATTTAATAATCATAAAATATGTTATCTCTTAGAGAAGTTTGGGGTTTGATCATTACCTGATCTCAGGTGAGAAATTCCATGTCTCTCATCATGCATTTTATTTTTATCATCATTGTAATGTCAATCCCTATTTGGTGAGCTCTTACATCACAAGTTCTTGCATTATAAATACTTCTTTTTTATACAGAACAAGAAGGAAATGTTCTGTTTCGTGAAAAATTAGACCCCATGTTGTTTCAGAAAGTCATGTTGTTACCCATTCAGTCACAAAACTCCAGTTAAGAGCATATTGTGCAGCTGGTACCCAGTTCTTAGTTGCTTTAATAATCTTAACATATTACAAATTTAACTACCAAGTTTGACATTATCTGAAAAATGTAATTATGAATCAATATATTGAACATCCCAATTGACTTTTTAACTTAATTTTCCACTAATAAAAACAATGAACATTTACATTTAAAAAATGGATTAGAACAGTCACATATATGAGTTTTTATTTAGGAGCAAATTTTTGGAGTCAATTATATTTTATACTAAGAAATACATATGCACATGAATACAAATTTATTAGTGATTATTGCACATTTGTACACAGAAATGTAAAGCAGAATGCTTTATGAGTATTGTGAATACATTGCAGACAAAATAATTATATTTTACTGACTTATTTTCAACTTTCACCTGAAAATAATTTAGACTGTTGATGAGAGGAGGCTTAATTATTAGATTTTTCATTACTTTATTTGTTTCAGTTCTCTTTAAAAAATACTGGATTTCAAAAGGCAACTTACACTTTCCTCTTTTAGACCTAGACAACCCTGTGAATCTTAAAAGAATGGCTCTAGATGGCACATTATTGATGGCTGCCTTCTGATTATGGTTTACTGTTGGTAATGCTCTTGAAAAGCTCTTGATCTGAGAAGAAGAAAATGAATTTAGTCTAAGTCCGGGCATCAAACTACAACCAAGTAACCCATTTATACTCACAATCTCATCTGTGCTTCTCAAGCTTTTTTTCCCTAAGCAAATCAATGTATGTCTTGTCTGGCTTTACAGCAAAAAAAAAAATTAAAAAAAAATAACATTATCCAGCAGTTGACACTTCTAGTGCCTCTCATATTGATTTATAGGTTCCTTTACTTAACTTACAGAGATAATAGAAAAGGAAATGGAAACTAGTGTTTTTAGGTTTCCAGTGATGCTTTGTGTCAAAATTAAAGTTGAACTATTGTATAACTAATGCTTTTTGTTCTGGTTTAAATAGCAGAATCTCAGAATTCAAGAGTTTAGCATTTCAAAAAATAAGAAAATTACTTGTTTTTTACTTTTAATCAGATACATGTAATTTACTTATTTATAATGAAGTAAAGATATCACTTGGTTGCCTTTTGAACTCATCTATCCATGAAATGGAAATCAACTCTTAGTGGCATTATATAGTGTTGCCTGTCTAATTAAATGAAGTTTGGTATGGCTAGCTAAAATAAGAGTTCAAATAAGAAACCTATTAGGTGAGAGTTTTATCAGGAAAAAAAGTTTAATTGATTGAAAAATTGAGTTAAAAAATTTAATATTTATTCAAATACTGTAAGATAGAAAAACAAAATTTGCTTTGGGTATTTCAAGAGTTTAGAGGAGAAATCATATGACCCCACCCAAACAGACACATTTGAATTTTAATGCAAGCTTTAAAAATTACTAAATTGCCAGAACTGGTTTGGCTCAGTGGATAGAGCGTCAGCCTGTGGACTCAAGGGTCCCGGGTTCGATTCCGGTCAAGGGCATGTACCTTGGTTGCAGGCACCCCCCCAGTGGGGGGCATGCAGGAGGCAGCTGATCGATGTTTCTCTCTCATCGATGTTTCTGGCTCTCTATCCCTCTCTCTTCCTCTCTGTAAAAAATCAATAAAATATATTTAAAAAATTACTAAATTATTATAGCTCTCAATAAATGGCTGGGCAGAAGAAAGCAAATGATAGGGATTAATGTTAATTTATTTTTGGTCTGCTTTTGCTTTTGCTAGACTTTCAGCGTTTTACTCTCACTTGGAAGTTCTCTTCCTGTAGTTTATCAATAGAGGTAAACCAAAATTTCTCTACTCATAATAAATTATTTTTTAAAATATATTTTATTGATTTTTTACAGAGAGGAAGGGAGAGGGATAGAGAGTTAGAAACATCAATGAGAGAGAAACATCGATCAGCTGCCTCCTGCACACCTCCTACTGGGGATGTGCCCGCAACCCAAGTACATGCCCTTGACCTGAATCGAACCTGGGACCTTTCAGTCTGCAGGCCCACACTCCATCCACTGAGCCAAACCGGGTAGGGCCATAATAAATTATTTTTTCCAGTCAACCTTCTTTCTCTTATTCACAAAAAAAGCATTTTCTAATATATTTATTACTACCATTCCTGGATGAGACACCTGAATTCTATAAATTGAAACTCTCTTTTCTAGACATAGAAAGACTTGTGCTTTTGGAAGTCAATGATAGAGAAAGTAAAGTGCACAGGCCTGGAAGGCAGGAATCTCTTAGTTTCAAGTCTTTAATTGACATTAAAATAATCTAGATTTAGACATCTCAAAGCCCAGGTGTTACATCAGAACAATTAGATTCAGAGATCTTCAGAAGAGAAATCAGATATCAGTATTTTTAAGAAATTTTTAGGAAATACCCTTTACCATAAAATTTAGAAACCACTGTACTAGGTGTAGTTCTATCTCTATTATTGTAATGAACTTGGGCAAATCAATTGATGTTATTAGACCCCCAGCTCCTTATCTGCAGAATGAAGGTCAGTGTATTTAATGGTGGTGGTAATAAGAGGTACTAATGCATTTTTTTCTCAATAAAATCTACTTTATATTAGTAAAACATGAATTAAAAAACTAGGAAGAATATATTTCTAATCTTTATTCCAGATTAGGGATGGAAATTGAAATTTCATCTTTAAAAACATCTGTGGATCTGCTTCTTCATTTAAAAATCTTCCTGCTGTTGCCAGTGTGGCTTAGATGGTTGGGCATTATCCCATGCACAAAAGATTGTCGATTGGATTCCAGGTCCGGGGGACCTGCAGGAGGCAGCAGATCAATATTCAGTCTTACATGGATGTTTCTCTTTTTCCCTCTTTTCCTGCCTTTCTCTCTCTAAAAATCAATTAAAAAACAACAACACAAAGAAACCTTTCTAGTGACTCAGCTGTCATTGCCATGTCTGTGCACCAATCCCCAAATTATTTCCAACCCATTGCCATTTGTTATCTTTGTTGCTCTTTTTTCTTCTTCATAACTCATCTCATTTTTATATTATTTATACATTTACTTATTTAATGAATGTACTGTCTAGTTACAACGTAAGTTTCATAAGAGTAAGGATTCATTACTTTGTCCACTTTTTGAACACAGTATGGTGAGTATTTCACATATTTTGTATTCTTATTGTATTGACTAGAGGCCCGGTGCATGAAATTCATGCACGGGGAGGGGAGGGGACCCTCAGTTGTAAGTTTCATAAGAGTAAGGATTATTACTTTGTCCACTTTTTGAACCCAGTATGGTGAGTATTTCACATATTTTGTATTTTTATTGTATTGACTAGAGGTCTGGTGCATGAAATTCGTGCGGGGGAGGGGGGGGTGGGCTTAGTGCGGCCTGCACCCTCTCCAATCCGGGACCCCTCAGGGAAGGTCCGACTGCCGGTTTGTGCCCGCACTTTTAACAGATGACAGCTCCATTGTTGTTTTTTTCTTTTCATGCTTATACCCATTGGAATCAGTAGGTATTCAAAGTGTGTATACATTTTGGAGGGACACCCTGTATATCTCTAGTCAGTGGTGAAAGGAACCAATGGCAGATTTGGAACCCTCAGACAGGGAACCTTGCTCACTTCCTGCATGTCTCCCCACTTCACTTTCCACCGTTGTGGGCAGCGGGAGATTCAATGTTTTCTCTCATTAACTCGGAAAAGCACGTCCTGTCACCTGATGCCCGCAGGAGTGCTCTAGGCCCCAAGCGAGCAAGGCTCAGTCAGGGCAGCCTTTGCTCATGGGTACTGGCACCCAAAGTGCAGATTCCTCCTCTGCAGTCGCCCCGACTATCCCACCATTTCACTAAGAGGATGGAACTCTTCACCTCCTCTGGGTTCCTGATCTTGAGGGCCGCCCGCACCCACCGAGTGTGTCTGTCTGCACCTGCTCCCACCTCAGCACCTGCATTAGCCCCACAGAGATGATCTCATAGCTGCACTGGCCTCCGTGGGAACAGCACTTCACCACTCTGCCCTCTCACTGTCAACTCACAGGCGCCCACGCTCAGCACCCAAAACACCCAGACACTCTCCAAAGGACTTGGGCTTGCCAGAGGGGACATGCGCACGTACTGTGGGGGAGGTAGGCATGCTGGGGTTGATGGAAGTGTGGCAGAGGGGCAGGGGGGAACTTGCACGTGCCATGGTCAGGACTGTTGCCGGCACGCGTGGGTGACAGCGTGCTGGGGGACATTTGCATGCCAGGAGGGGAGGAGAGGATGTGCACACCAGAGGCCTGTGGCTTCGCAGATCCTCAAACCCCCATGGCGCGTCCAGGAGGACGTCAATCTGGCCCACCACAGTGGCTGTCCCTGCGATCGCGCACCTTCTGGGCCAGGAGGCAGGACTTGTGCAGCCACTCCTTGGAGCTGATGGCCTGCAGGTGCTACTTCAGCTCGGCCTGCAGGCTCCACTTGGTGCGCTCACAGCTGTCACCACCGCCATGTGGGGAGTACACCGGCCGCTCTGCCTCTGCGTGCTGCCCACCGGCCCAGAGTGGCACACAGGCCCAGAGCGGCCAGGGCGAGGTGGGACACCTGTGTTCCTCACCTTGGAGATGAAGCCAGGTGTCCCGCCTGCCCCCTGACCGCTTGGCACCTGCACGTGTGCACGCTGCCCACAGGTCTGCCATCTTTGTCAACTTAATTTGCATACTCACTCCTGATTGGCTGTGGGCCTCTCAGAGGGATGGTCAATTTACATATTTGTCTATTATTAGTATAGATTTTAATGTGCATTAAAAACGTATAATTTACCTATCAAAGCAATACCTTCCTTGCTTAGAAAAAATAAAGTTAAACAATAAGCATATTTAAAATTTATTTAAATATTCATGATAGTATACAGATTTGGCAAAGTCATGGAGGTAGTTTTCAAATGTCTGAAATTTGGGAGCTGGGACAATGCCAGGCAAGGTGTTGATTGTAAGGATATAAAGGATAATGCAAGCTGATCTAAAGACTTCCTTAAGCCCTAGCCAACTTGGCTCAGTGGATAGAGCATCAGCCTGTGGAGTCCAGGGTTTGATTCCAATTAAGCGCATGTACCTTGGTTGCAGGCTCTTTCCCAGCCCAGGCCCTGGTCAGGACCTGTGCCCTCCAATCGATGTGTTTCTCTCACATCAATATTTTCTCTGCCTTTCCCTTTCTCTTCTACTCTCCCTAAAAATCAATGGAAAAATATCCTCTGGTGAGGATTAACAACAACAACAAAAAGACTTTCTTAACACATTTTATTTATGGCTTTATTTATCTATTTTATTACATTATTAATCAATGTTATTACTCTAAGGTTGATGTAGTGAGTGCAGTTTAAGACTTGTGGCCAAATAGACAAAATGGTAGGTTATCTTTTTTATGGGAGAATTTCAACATGTGAAGTACAAAGTGGGTATCAGCTTTGAATGGGGCATAACCCTATATATGGGGCTCACCACTGATAGTTGTATGTTTCATATGGAATTGGCCATATTATCCATGCCTAGAAGAAACTTCAAAGCCTTCTACTTGGGCTCACACATGAAATGTAATATGAGGAGACCCTATGTAAAAAGGGTCATATTTTTTTTTTTTTTCGGAAGGGGTAAAGCATCTTAGATGGCAGACCACTGAGTTCTTAAAGAAAGAATCCATCTAGTTTTATCAGTTTAAAGGCAAAGATTTATGAGCAGTGTGGCAACTGCAAATAGATTACATGCAATATTGAAAAAATAGGCTATATGCAATATAATATATATATGAAAGAGAGAGATAATCTTCATTTTCATTTCATCTTCCCCATCCAAGTAAATGGGAGTTCAACTCATGAGCATGTACCTTGGCAGGCTCCTTCCCGGCCCAGGCCCTAGTCAGGACCTATGCTCTCCAATCGATGTGTTTCTCTCACATCAATATTTTCTCTGTCTTTCCCTTTCTCTTCTACTCTTCCCAAAAATCAATGGAAAAATATCCTCTGGTGAGGATTAACAACAACAACAAAAAAGGCTTCCTTAACACATTTTATTTACGGCTTTATTTATCTATTTTATTACATTATTAATCAATGTTATTACTCTAAGGTTGATGTAGTGAGTGCAGTTTAAGACTTGTGGCCAAATAGACAAAATGCTAGGTTATCTCTTTCATGGGAGAATTTCAACATGTGAAGTACAAAGTGGGTATCTGCTTTGAATGGGGCATAACCCTATATATAAGGCTCACCACTGATGGTTGTAGGTTTCATATGGAATTGGCCATATTATCCGTGCCTAGAAAAAACTTCAAAGCCTTCTACTTGGGCTCACACATGAAATGTAATATGAGGAGACCCTATGTAAAAAGGGTCATAATTTTTTTTGGAAGGGGTAAATCATCTTAGATGGCAGACCACTATCTTGAGGGCCGCCCGCACCCACCGAGTGTGTCTGTCTGCACCTGCTCCCACCTCAGCACCTGCATTAGCCCCACAGAGATGATCTCATAGCTGCACTGGCCTCCGTGGGAACAGCACTTCACCACTCTGCCCTCTCACTGTCAACTCACAGGCGCCCACGCTCAGCACCCAAAACACCCAGACACTCTCCAAAGGACGTGGGCTTGCCAGAGGGGACATGCGCACGTACTGTGGGGGAGGTAGGCATGCTGGGGTTGATGGAAGTGTGGCAGAGGGGCAGGGGGGAACTTGCACGTGCCATGGTCAGGACTGTTGCCGGCACGCGTGGGTGACAGCGTGCTGGGGGACATTTGCATGCCAGGAGGGGAGGAGAGGATGTGCACACCAGAGGCTTGTGGCTTCGCAGATCCGCAAACCCCCATGGCGCGTCCAGGAGGACGTCAATCTGGCCCACCACAGTGGCTGTCCCTGCGATCGCGCACCTTCTGGGCCAGGAGGCAGGACTTGTGCAGCCACTCCTTGGAGCTGATGGCCTGCAGGTGCTACTTCAGCTCGGCCTGCAGGCTCCACTTGGTGCGCTCACGGCTGCCACCACCACCATGTGGGGAGTACAGGCCGCCCTCCGCCAGCCCGCCTCCACCACCCAGTGGCTCTCCATGCACACTGCCCACAGGCCTGGAGAGGCCATTTTTTTTGGAAGGGGTAAATCATCTTAGATGGCAGACCACTGAGTTATTAAAGAAAGAATCCATCTAGTTTTATCAGTTTAAAGGCAAACATTTATGAGCAGTGTGGCAACTGCAAATAGATTACATGCACTATTGAAAAAATAGGCTATATGCAATATAATAGATATATGAAAGAGAGAGATAATCTTCATTTTCATTTCATCTTCCCCATCCAAGTAAATGGGAGTTCAATTCATGAGCCATACATGAAATTTATAGTACTTTCTCATGAGTGGAATGTTATAAAAAAAAGTGAATAAAATAGTTTGTTTTTTAAATAAAAATATTTATATACTCATTTATTAAAACTTTCAAAAATAATGTGCTGATAATATTTAATGTGAATTATATTTTTTAATACTGATTGGGTTAGATTAATTTAAAATTAATTTTTTAAATATACTTAAAATATATTTACTATATTACCTATTGAAAATTTAGTTAATAATGTTATCTTCACTTCTTTGTATAATATGTATAAATTAGAAAATGAAAAATGTGTGAATAACATTGTATGAAATAAATCTGGTCTTGTATTTTTCTCTAGATAAAAAAAAAGAAAATTTAGTTAATAAATACTATTTAAAATAATCACTCTCCTGCCATTGAGAAGCAATGACCATGTACCAAAATTGGTGTAACACCAATCTCTGTGAAAAGGGAAATATCAAAAAAGTAGTTTGCCTTTTTCCTTCCCAACCAAACAATCTGGGGAGGAGAATAGGAAGAAAACACACATTTAAAACAGGCATATATACAGTATATATATACTAGAGGCCCAGTGCACAAAAATTTGTGCACTCAGGGGGGTCCCTCAACCTGGCCTGTGCCCTCTCACAGTCTGGGACCCCTCGGGGAATGACCACCTGCTGGCTTAGGCCCTTTCTCTAACCTGAAGAATGAGTAGTTAAAACCAAGTTTGGGACAAATCATGTCAAAATGGAAGTTATGTGAGTCATATTAATGGTTAATATGCAACAGCCCCAAGGTTCAGTATCACAGGCATGACTTTTAAATAAAGATAAGGAACCTACTATTAATTTTCCTAGAAATAACTTTTCTTTGTTTTACATGTTTAGTGCAAGTCAATAGAAAATTATTTATTATATACTAGTGGCCCTTTGCATGAAATTTGTGCACGGGGGAGGGGGTGTTCCTCAGCCCAGCCTGCACTCTCTCCAATCTGGGACCCCTCGAAGGATGTCCTACTGCCCCTTTAAGGGATCGGGCCTAAACTGGCAGTTGGACATCCCTCTCGCAATCCAGGACTGCTGGATTTGCCCGCTGGGGCAGCCTGGGTGAGGGGCTGATGGCTGTTTTCAGGGTGGCCACACCCCCTTTAGGGTGGGGGGGGTCCCCAGGTCCCCACGGCCAGTCTGGGTGAGGGACTGAGGGCTGTTTTCAGGCTGG
>NW_005371516.1:822277-825695 GCF_000412655.1 Myotis brandtii
GGTGCCTGGCCAGTCTGGGTGAGGGGCTGAGGGCCGTTTTCAGTCTGGCCAAGCCTCCTGGCGATGGAAGCTCCCAGCCTCTTCTTTTTTTCTTTTTTCTTTTATATTCTGGGATTTATTTACCTTCTATAATTGAAACTTTGTTGCCTTCAGTGGAACTCAGAGCCAGCCGCGGCAGGCGGGAAGCTTGGCTGCCTCCCTCACTGGAGCAACCAAGCCTCCTGCTCACTCCAGCTCCATGGCTGCCGGCCGCCATCTTGGTTGGGTTAATTTGCATATAGTTGCTCTGATTGGATGGTGGGCGTGGTTTAAGGCATAGCAAAGGTATGGTCAATTTGCATGTTTATCTTTTATTAGATTAGATAAAATCCAAAATAATGGATATAAACCAAGTCATGCTATCAGTGGTATAACTGGAACAGGTAGATTAACAATTATGCCATCATTTTATGGCATGCTTAATATTTTGGATGTGAAATGAAGTTACATGGCATTGTATAAGTAATACCACATGATAAATAATGAGAAAATATTAGCATACAATGAGAAAGATTAATTTGTAAGTAAATATTCTGAAATCCAAATGTGTAAGAACTATTTCAACTCGGTGTAGACTTTCTTCCAAATCTGCACTTCTTTAACAGAAAATAAATGTTAAGGATTTATAGACTGAATCTACTGACATTTGAACTAAGAAATTATTTTATTTATCATTGCTATCTTCATTTGCCATATAACTAACTTTGTGAATCTTTGCAGACTTTTTACAAGAGAAACACTTGCTGCTTCAAGACTGATTATTTTATAATCTGATTATTCACAGCTTGCTAATTTGTAATTGGGCTTTTATAAGTAGAAAACCTCCAGATTTCAGAAAAACTAATTTATTTTTTTTCTTTGGTTAATTGTAGTGTTCACACAAAACAGTGGCGTGAGATGACTTCTAGTGGGTTTTGTGCAGTGTTCTGGAACCAATAAAATATATTATTGATTGCCTAATGAAAAGCACCATGTTAATACAAATTTACTGTGTCTGGGCAGGGATACAACTGCTACTTTTATTCTGTTTAAGGAATCACCTGCCATTTTACCAGGGTCTCTTGCTACATATCAAGCATGCCTTAAATTAGGTTGGGGTTACCTACCTTGGTTGGGTTAATTTGCATATAGTTGCTCTGATTGGCTGGTGGGGGTGGCTTAAGGCATAGCAAAAGTATGGTCAATTTGCATGTTTGTCTTTTATTAGATTAGATAAAATCCAAAACAATGGCTATAAACCATGTCATGCTATCAGTGGTATAACTGGAACAGGTAGATTTACAAATATGCCATCATTTTATGGCATGCTTAACACATTGCATACCGCATAGAAATCTCTAAGACATATGCCAGGGACCGCACGTTTTTGGGCAAACTGCACGTTATTTAAATCATCGTAATGCACTTTAGGTGTTGTTTTTCAATAATTATAACATTTTTATTTACAAAAACAATTAAACAATTAAAGTTCCTAGTACTTTTTTAACGTATGGTACTGCGTAAAACATTTTCCTCTATGAAGAGGGACCAAACAAAATTTACATAAGTATACATAAGTATCTAGATTCTCTCCTTTTTCCATGGGCGTGAAAAACGAGAACACTCGTGAGCGGTCCTTAATAGATGGCGCACGAAACACGAGAAAACTCCTGAACGGTACAAAATGTGTTAATATTTTGGATGTGAAATGAAGTTACATGACATTGTATAAGTAATACCACATGATAAATAATGAGAAAATATTAGCCCAGCAGTGGTGGCGGGAGTCTCTCCCACCTCCGCTGCAGGCGGGAGGTAAGGAGCAAGGGGTCCTGGACTGCGAGAGGGCGCAAAAAGATTAATTTGTAAGTAAATAATCTGAAATCCAAATGTGTAAGAACTATTTCAACTTGGTGTAGACTTCCTTCCAAATCTGCACTTCTTTAACAGAAAATAAATGTTAAGGATTTATAGACTGAATCTACTGACATTTGAACTAAGAAATTATTTTATTTATCATTGCTATCTTCATTTGCCATATAACTAACTTTGTGAATCTTTGCAGACTTTTTACAAGAGAAACACTTGCTGCTTCAAGACTGATTATTTTATAATCTGATTATTCACAGCTTGCTAATTTGTAATTGGGCTTTTATAAGTAGAAAACCTCCAGATTTCAGAAAAACTAATTTATTTTTTTTCTTTGGTTAATTGTAGTGTTCACACAAAACAGTGGCGTGAGATGACTTCTAGTGGGTTTTGTGCAGTGTTCTGGAACCAATAAAATATATTATTGATTGCCTAATGAAAAGCACCATGTTAATACAAATTTACTGTGTCTGGGCAGGGATACAACTGCTACTTTTATTCTGTTTAAGGAATCACCTGCCATTTTACCAGGGTCTCTTGCTACATATCAAGCATGCCTTAAATTAGGTTGGGGTTACCTACAGGGTACCTTGTAAGCTGCCCTTTATCCTTTTCCTTTCCTACAGAGCTACCCATTGCTTCTAATTTAGACAAAGATCATCAAAATTAATTATGATTGAGTGGTATTACAACTGAAACAAAGAACAAGTCAAGCACCAGTGACTGTTTTGAAATGATGAAATAGAATCATGTATTTGACCATACCATCATTGAATATTTAAAGGGAACTGACTACATTGGCAGGTTGTATTGGCTTACTTAAAAGTCAGAATTTAAAGAAAATGCTTTACAAAGAGATAGTGCAAAGAAAGTTTGATTTGTAAAGATCAAAGAAAATTCTTTTTAAATGAAGATACTCTCTTTTATTAAAATTTTTGACTAATGATCTCAAAATACAGTCAACATAGAGTTGTTACATTTGGGAGAATAAAAGCAAATTTGGTATTGTAATCATGGTTCCTCTCTATAATTGCTACAGAGATGCATGGGTTATTATGTACATAAAGTAGTTACTGAAGAATGACTTGGATCTTATACATGCATATGCATTTATTGCTGTGTATCCTGAGCATTTTTTTTTCAAGTTAGCTTATGTTGTGATGCAGGGGAAGATCTCCAGAGTTACTGAGATTTGGGGAAAGATGAAGTTCTGGAAGGCAAAGAAGTAAATATTTAAAATAGAGTATGTTGGGACAATAATAAATTTTTACTACTAGAAATAATTTGTTTCTCCCTTTTATTCTCTATTGTCCTTTACCTGCAATGTGATTACTTAGTACCTCTATGTAACACACTAGAAGAAAAAGAATGTGAGAGGGTTCCAGTGTCTCCTGAGATAAGTTGAAGAAGGTGGTCTTATCCTATATAATAAAAGCATAATATGCAAATCGACCAAACGGTGCAACGACTGGTCGCTATGATATGCACTGACCACCAGGGGGCAGACACTCAATGCAGGAGCTGCCCCCTG
>NW_005371516.1:827141-827911 GCF_000412655.1 Myotis brandtii
GTGGTCAGTGTGCTCCCACAGGGGGAGTGCTGCTTAGCCAGAAGCCAGGCTCATGGCTGATGAGCCCAGCAGTGGTGGCAGGAGCCTCTCCCACCTCCGCTGCAGGCAGGAGGTAAGGAGCAAGGGGTCCTGGACTGTGAGAGGGCACAGGCCGGCTGAGGAACTCCCCCCTCTCACCCCCGTGCATGAATCTCTTTCATCGGGCCTCTAGTATTATGATATTGTGGAAGGAAGGAGGGATTTCTCCGAGTAGCTGGCAATGGTTGTGTATTGGGATGCTCTGTTCCCCTCAAAAAATTCGTGTTCCCACAGAACCTCGGAATGTGACCTTATTTGGAACTAGAATCTTCACAGATATAATTAGTTAAGTAAGAATGAGGTCCTACTGGATTAGAGTGGTCCCTAAATCCAATATTATTGATCTCCTTATAAGAAGAGGAAAGATCCAGACAGACAGAGACACACCAGGAAGATGGCAATGTAATGAGGGAAGCAAAGATTGGAATTATGCTGCCACCAGCCAGGAGCTCCTGAAGGCCCCCGAAGCTAGGACTAGGCATGCACGGATTCTTCCCCAGAGTCTTCAGAGGAAGCAGGGCCCTGCCGATACCTTGATTTTGGCCTTCCAGTCTCCAGAACTGTAAGAGTAAATATCTCTTTTAAACCATCCAGTTTGTGAAACTTTGTCATGGCAGCCCTAGGAAACTAGTACAGGTGAATGTTTCTGGTAACATAGTTTGTATAAATCAGTGGCAAATTCTACTTTTTTT
>NW_005371516.1:828067-835524 GCF_000412655.1 Myotis brandtii
GGAGGTAAGGAGCAAGGGGTCCTGGACTGTGAGAGGGCACAGGCCGGCTGAGGAACTCCCCCCTCTCACCCCCGTGCATGAATCTCTTTCATCGGGCCTCTAGTATTATGATATTGTGGAAGGAAGGAGGGATTTCTCCGAGTAGCTGGCAATGGTTGTGTATTGGGATGCTCTGTTCCCCTCAAAAAATTCGTGTTCCCACAGAACCTCGGAATGTGACCTTATTTGGAACTAGAATCTTCACAGATATAATTAGTTAAGTAAGAATGAGGTCCTACTGGATTAGAGTGGTCCCTAAATCCAATATTATTGATCTCCTTATAAGAAGAGGAAAGATCCAGACAGACAGAGACACACCAGGAAGATGGCAATGTAATGAGGGAGGCAAAGATTGGAATTATGCTGCCACCAGCCAGGAGCTCCTGAAGGCCCCCGAAGCTAGGACTAGGCATGCACGGATTCTTCCCCAGAGTCTTCAGAGGAAGCAGGGCCCTGCCGATACCTTGATTTTGGCCTTCCAGTCTCCAGAACTGTAAGAGTAAATATCTCTTTTAAACCATCCAGTTTGTGAAACTTTGTCATGGCAGCCCTAGGAAACCAGTACAGGTGAATGTTTCTGGTAACATAGTTTGTATAAATCAGTGGCAAATTCTACTTTTTTTCATAATGTATTGGGTTATCTTTAACTTCATTTCTAAAGATAGTTCTATTTATAGATTTATTTATAAAGAAAATGAGCTACTACTGTATGTGTTTGTTGTCTATGCATATTTTAAAAGACAATGTATAAATCTGCACACTCATCTAAACAGGTAGCTTTATGGACTATTGAGTAATAAATCCATGAATAGTACAGCTGAGCATTCTGAAAACAGAGATTTAATATCTTAATAAAAAAGGACAGCATAATAGGAGTAGTACTGGAATAAAAGTAAAAAGACGGTTCCAGTCCTGCCACTACCATGTATCCACGTGTGTAATCAGTACCAACGATGTGAGGATTTTTTGAGGAAAAAATGAACCTAATTGGACTACTTTATTAAATTGTTACAACAATACAAAGTATATTATATTTATTAGAAAATTGTTTAAGAAGATACTCAAATAAAATGAGTATAATCACATTTGCAAGCAGTATTTTCTAGTATGATAGCAATTCACTGTTTAGCACAATGCCTATCTCAATAGATTAGAAATAGGCATTCTAGGGACAAAATTTATTTTAATCATTCAGGGTATTATTTTCACAAAGTCATCCAGAGCTATTTTGTAGACCTGAGAGCAGGGGGTAAGTAGCATCTGTACTGTAATTTATAACTGATTGGCTTCACAGTCCACAAACATGTAACCAGTAATTCGCAAAATTTGCAAGTCTTCTGCATACTTCATAGAAACAGCTCTCAAAAGTTCTCCATAAATAATAAGAGCTCATCTTTCCAATCTGCTTTTAAAGAGGAATGAAGATAATGGTGGTGCTATCTAGGCATTTACCAGCCAAACTGATGAAATGACAGCTCGGTCATCTGGTTGCTCTGTTGATCACAGAGGGAGCAATTTTCATTGTTCATTTTTATACTTTTCTAAAACTCCATATATACCATGATAAAGGGGGAGGGGGGCAAATGATATCTTCATGCAGGCAGAATTAACAAAATTTTGGAATAGATAATTTGTCTCCATTTCCATCACGTTGTGTGCACTACTGGCATTTTGACACCTGCAGATTTTGGCTGGGCCTGCGTTGAGCAGATGCGCACTCCAAGGCACACGGGTGTGGTTTCCAGGCACTACACTTCCCTTCACAAGCGCTTTTCCCCTGGGAAAGGGCTGAATATTGCCATTTATCTTGTGTATTTTTTTCAAATCATATTCTGTATGTGACTTTGTTCATTAATATGATAATCAGAAAATTTATCCTCTCTACCCCACCCTTTTTAAATCTAGAATTTGATATTATTTACTTTTTCCCAAAGTTATTTTTTTTTTATTTTTTATTGTTAGGGAGATGTAAAATGTGACAGAAAGAGAGAAGAAAAAATGAAATACTTGGTTAAAATCTCCATTAATGCTCTTGAACATATTTAACGGCATAGAGATAATTAATGGCCAATTAATGTCAACTGATTTTATTTAAAATGTAAGTCTTTATATTTTCAGATCTATAATTCACCATAAAAATTTTAGTACTTTGGAAGTGTTCTATAGCCAATGGTATTTAAAACTACCTTCAGTAGAAATCACATGTCTTCAATTAAGTTGATAGGCCTGACATAAAAATTATGCTATATAAATCAAAAATTAGAAATCCTTCAATAATAATCAGAAGACAAAGCTATTACTAGAGACTTACAGAAATTTAATTATAATCATGTTATTAAATAATTCACTCATTCAATACAATTTTGTTTAATATCTACCATGTGCCAAATTTTGTGGTATTTGTGTGGAAATGAGTTATGTTTACCTTCTAAAGGCTTTTCATGATCACAGTTTAGTCAAACCTACATTATTTATCTATTTCCTGAAGACAATGTGATTTGTAAGATCAGTTTTAAAATTTTTTTCTCATTCTAGTTAATAGTTTTGCTAAAAATAATCCTATATTTTGTTTACTATTGAAGAGTGACTATGAAAGGTATAATCAAGTCAAATAAAAGACAGTATCTCAAAGGCACAGAAGCCATGCATAGGTTACATATGGCCACAGAATTGCTTTCCAAGAACAATAGATGCCTAATAAGCTGGCCAGGATTTCTATCACATCAGCTTCTTAGCTGCAAGTTAACATTTAATTCAGCAATGTTGAATCAAATCAAATGAAATAAACATTTTGGTATGTCCTCTCTGTACAGAGCATTCTTCTGTGTACTATGATGGATATATGTCATATCTTGCAAAGTCCTTAGTATATGTCAATATCAGGATTCAATGAAAGCTAACATTTTCTGAGAATTAAATCTACATTTCAGGAATTTTCTAGGTATTTTGCATTCATTATTTCAGAATACTGAAAAGCTGAACTTTTTTATCCCCCATTTATAGATATGAATTAGCACTCACTCATTAAGATTCACATACAGACTGACTCCAAAGCCTACCTCTGAAACCTTATATATAAGGGAACAGAGTCCTAAATAAAACAATCACATTTAGGAGACAAATAATATCAACAGAAAAAAATTCTTCACATGGTAGCATATGAAAAATTAACAAAATGAGTAGTAGTAACTACTGTGGGAGAACTCATTAAGAACTGGAATGTTCAGAGGAGGCTTTAAGGAAAACTTAAGGGAGAAGTGTTTAGGTTATAGATAAGTTGTTGGGAAGCTGGTAAAACCTAAGCAGACATGATAATATGCCTGGATTATTTGGCACACAGTATAGGCTGTTTTGTAAGTTCAAATCTTGTGGATATATTTTGTGGACAACTTTGCATGACGGTGTAGAACTCAGACTTTTTTCTTGTAGCTAATTGGGTCCAATGAAGGCTATTTAGCAGACACCTGCTAGAGTTTTGGAGGAGAAATGAGACACTGTTATTTAAGTTTATGAAAACATGAGACAGGCAGACCATTTAGAAGACAACTGCCACATTCTGGGCATGTGGTCATGAGGTCAGGCGAGCACAAATGAATAAAAGGGGAAGAAATATATCTGTAGAAGGATCAGTGGTACTTGGGGACTGGACATGGGGTGGGAGGAGTATAATGGGGTTCAGATGAGTCCTGAGCTTTCCAAAGGATATTAAATGCTTCCCCCCTCCCCCAACTGGCTATGACATTCTGATCCCCAGATAGAGAGAAAATCTGCTAAAATCCCTGTCTGCTGAAGAAGCAGCCATGAATTTGTCCCAGGAGTTGGGGAGTGTGACCAAGTGGGAGTGGTCTTCAGAGAATATAATCTGAGATACTCAGTCTTAGTGAAACACTTTGGTTGTGATGTGATAGGAAGCTTTCCTCTGACTGGAGATTAAATGAAATAGGAGAGTTAGGCTTATCATTACATTAGCTAAGTGCAGGCCAAATGAGTGGGCATCAAATGTGTTAAAATAT
The DNA here is from genome assembly GCF_000412655.1 of Myotis brandtii. Classification (NCBI taxonomy): domain Eukaryota; kingdom Metazoa; phylum Chordata; class Mammalia; order Chiroptera; family Vespertilionidae; genus Myotis; species Myotis brandtii. The sequence continues at coordinate 832,120 of NW_005371516.1, forward strand.
TGTCTAGTATACATACTGATTTATAGATTACTAGAGGCCCACTGCATGAAATTCGTGCACTGGGGAGGGGGTCCCTTCAGCTCAGCCTGAGCCCTGCGGGGAGTGGGCCTAAGCCAGCAGTCGGACATTCCCCGAGGAGTCCTTAGTACTGCCTCGGAGGCAGGAGAGGCTCCTGCCACGCTGCTGCACTCTCCAGCCATGAGCCCGGCTTCTGTCTGAGCGGCGCTCCCCTTGTGGGAGTGCACTGACCACCAAGGGGAAGCTCCTGCATTGAGCGTCTGCCCCCTGGTGGTCAGTGTGCATCATAGCGACCGGTCATTCTGCCGTTTGGTCAATTTCCATATTAACCTTTTATTATATAGGATATTGCTCAGTAGAATGGCTATAAAAACAAATGTGACTAAATTCCCTTTTTTTTTCTGATAGTTCCTCAGGTGTTCTGTGTAATTGAAGCCTAGGTTGCGAAGACATGCTAATAGAAACTGGAAGCACTGTTCATTTAGGTCATACCTTAGAGAGCAATTATATTTTCCCTTTTCTCAAAACATGACGTATTCTCATATTTGTCTGCCTTTAGCTTTAAATGCTCTCTCTCTTTCTCTCTCTCTCTCTCTCTCTCTCCTCTCTCTTTCTACATACATACACACACACACACACACACACACACACACCATAGAAAGTCTTAGTATTGTTGAATCTAAGGTTCATGTCCTACCTAGTCCATTATTTGGCATCCACACTGGAACCAGGAGGTAGGTTGATAGCAATCACTACTAATGAGATGGGCTGCACCAGGGTTCCTCTAGTTCAGCGGTTCTCAAGCTGTGGGTCGCGACCCCTTTGGCAGTTGAACGACCCTTTCACAGGGGTCGCCTAAGACCATCCTGCATATCAGGTATTTACATTATGATTCATATGCTTTGAATGGGGCATAACCCTATATATAAGGCTCACCACTGATGGTTGTAGGTTTCATATGGAATTGGCCATATTATCCGTGCCTAGAAAAAACTTCAAAGCCTTCTACTTGGGCTCACACATGAAATGTAATATGAGGAGACCCTATGTAAAAAGGGTCATAATTTTTTTTGGAAGGGGTAAATCATCTTAGATGGCAGACCACTGAGTTATTAAAGAAAGAATCCATCTAGTTTTATCAGTTTAAAGGCAAACATTTATGAGCAGTGTGGCAACTGCAAATAGATTACATGCACTATTGAAAAAATAGGCTATATGCAATATAATAGATATATGAAAGAGAGAGATAATCTTCATTTTCATTTCATCTTCCCCATCCAAGTAAATGGGAGTTCAACTCATGAGCCATACATGAAATTTATAGTAGTTTCTCATGAGTGGAATGTTATAAAAAAAGTGAATAAGACACTGGGGGGTAAGGGAGGCCAGGGGATTGTCAAGGGCAGGGGAGGGGGGGAGGGAAGGACACATATGTAATACCCTTTGTAATATTTTTAGCAATAAAAAAAAAGTGAATAAAATAGTTTGTTTTTTAAATTAAAATATTTATATACTCATTTATTAAAACTTTCAAAGATAATGTGCTGATAATATTTAATGTGAATTATATTTTTTTAAATACTGATTGGGTCAGATTAATTTAAAATTAATTTTTAAAATATACTTAAAAATATATTTACTATATTACCTATTGAAAATTAAGTTAATAATGTTATCTTCACTTCTTTGTATATTATGTATAAATTAGAAAATGAAAAATGTGTGAATAACATTGTATGAAATAAATCTGGTCTTGTGTTTTTCTCTAGATAAATACCCCTTTGTACCTCAGTTTAATTCAGATTGCCCGTTCAAGTTTACTCTAACTTAAGGAAAACAAAAAATATTTTTATTGCATGGCCACCAGTCTGGAGCAACTGATCCCTCTCATGGTATCAGTCCTCTCTTTTGATCAATTTCAGGATTTCTGTCCAATTACATAGAGTGATTATACATTTTGGGTTTGTGAACTCAGAAGTTCAGTGCTTTACCCCAGGGTAGTACTAGTTCTAAATCCTCATTGATCTTAAGAATTGAGAATAAAGATACCTAGAACCTAATTCACAACTAATGCTAATGATATTTCCCTTTTCCTATCCCTTCTATAGCTATTTAAAGTAAAAACCACACATAATTTGATAGCATCCAAAATGGAGATTACATAAAAGGGAAAAGGAATTTTCATTGTACACATTGTTTATCCTCAGTTTTCATGTTACCTTGATTTGGCTCTATTCTGAGCTGCAATCAACCCTTATGAAATTGTTGACCTAACCCATTTCGTAGTGATGAAATTAAGATTCTCAAAAGGAAGTCAATAATACACCCTCCCGCTCTTTGCTTAGTAACCTAAGCGTGGTATTCTACTTGCCCTCATGATTGGTTTCTCAGACAGGTTTAGGGGGAGGGCAGAGAAACCCCTAAGGAGCACTATTCACTGTCTACCTACTTAGGAGGACCCGACTAACATATCTGAGGGGGAGCTGGTACCCCAACTTTCAGTAAATTCATCTATGAAAACAGGTGAGAAGGAATGGAGTTCTGTGGCATCCGGTGCTCCCAAGGAGGGAGGCAGGCAGGCCTAGGTTGGGCCCTGAGGAATGTGGGCAAACAATCTTCTAGAACAGTGATGGTGAACCTTTTGAGCTCGGCGTGTCAGCATTTTGAAAAATTCTAACTTAACTCTGGTGCTGTGTCACATATACAAAGACTATGTTTTTGATATTTATTTTATATATTTAAATGCCATTTAACAAAAATCAACCAAAAAAGTGAGTAGGCGTGTCACCTCTGACACGCGTGTCATAGGTTCGCCATCACTGTTCTAGGCCTTGAAGTTACCTGTAAAGGAGGAATAATATCCTGACTGCCCTCAGAACATTGGATCTGAGGGATACTTGATGCCAAGAACCTAACAGCTACAGTATAATAATAAAAGCGTAATGTGCTAATTAGACTGGATGTCCTGGATGACCTTCCGGGCAAAGCCAGGGCTGCGAGGGAAGCCGGTGCCAGCAGCTGGGGGATGTAAGGCCTACTCTTGCACGAATTTCATGCATCTGGCCTCTAGTCCAATGTAATAAAAGGCTAACATGCAAATTGACCGACATCGCTATGATGTGCACTGACCATTGGGACAGACAATGCAGGAGATGCCCCCTGGTGGTCAGTGCGCTCCCACAGGGGGAGCGCCACTCAGCCAGAAGCTAAGCGCACGGCTGGCAAGCACAGTGGCGGTGGCAGGAGCCTCTCCCACCGCAGCAGCGCTAATGATGTCCAACTGACGGCTTAGGCCCACTCCCCGGACATCCCTGGAGGGCTCCCGGACTGCAAGAGGGCACAGGCCAGGCTGGGGGACCCCCCCCTCCCCCCCCCCCAGTGCACAAA
>NW_005371516.1:838116-860512 GCF_000412655.1 Myotis brandtii
CTGTGGGAAGGTGAGTGTGGTAATGTTGCTGGCCCCTGAGGGCTACATTAATCCCTTGGCATTCTGGAGCTAAACTAAAGGCATTTGCTGTAGAACAGTTTAATTTTTTTCCAATTTTACCACCACTTTAATGTTGTCAGCTAAGACTTATGACAGGGCAAGTTTTGCCAGACCTACAGATGGATTTACATACATATACACCAGAGATAAGGAAGTAGAGATAACAGTCTGTTTAAAGATAACTGCCTATCTATATTAGATAAACATCTGAACAACAGCACAGACAGACAGCTTACCAGCAGGGAAGCAGGTGCTCTCTAATAGGAAGAAGGGGAGTCATAAGCTTTTGGATCTGTTAAGAGGGGTAGAGGAGGGAGGGTGCATGGAGTTATTCCTTCAGGTGCATCTTCTGGCACAGAGCTCAATGGCATTAACTTTCCATTCCCTTCCTCACTCCTGCCTGGGGATGGGGAAAGACTTACACAGTGGATACATTTGTAAAGAATAAATTGGGCAGCCCAGCCAGCCTGGCTCAGTGGCTGAGCATCAACCTATGAACCGGGAGGTCCTGGTTCGATTCCCAGTCAGAGCACATGCCTGGGTTGCAGGTTCGATCCCCAGTGGGGGGGGTGGGGGGGTGTAGGAGACAGCTGATCAATGGTTCCCTCTCATCATTCATGTTTCTCTCTCTTCTCTCAAATCAATGGATTCTTTTTTTTTTTTTTAAAAAAAGAATACATTGGGCATTTTTAGCTGAGCTCTGCCATTCTTCCTCTTGAGAGTAGGGAACAGCCTCCTCGGTTACTCTGACACCTGTAGCAGGAGGCACACCAGCCCAGTGCTATCTGTAACCACATGGTGAGTTCTCATTCTGAGATGCAATTAACAGGGAGCTTACCTGCTCATATGGGTAAGCCGTGTACTTCAACCTGGTGTTGACCAAAAAGAAGCTGATATTTTTTAACTCCTTCTGATACCTTTGTTTTGTTTCTGAATTTGAACAATGGAGGTATTGTTCCCTCTTGCCCAGAGATTCACAGAATTTCAAGCATGGGCCAGGAATTATGGGCAATGAGGCAGAAGAGTGAGTGGAAAACTAAAGCACTTGTGGAGAGCCCAGACATGTGATGTTAGGCTCAGGCTTTACTGTTCAGGCTGGGCATTTTGAACTTGCATTTTTCTTTCATTTTTATCTTTTAAGATACATATGGGGTTAGAATTTAACTTCTGGGACATGAAGAGAAGATGCTAAACATTGGGGGACATTGTATTTTGACCTTGGTGGATTTGAATAGGATATGATGGCTTTGTCCACAGACAAGTGAGTGGTTGTTTGTTTGTTTTTGTTTTTATAGAGACAGGACTTAAGACAAGAGTTGGCCTTGGTAAAGATCTGGCCTCAGTTAAATCACTGGCAGGCTGGGGCTCTAGCAACAGAGACCCACGGGGAGGCCCTGGCAAGCTGCAGGCAGCCCCTGCTCACCATGAAAAGCAGGCACAGCTTTTCCAAGTGGTGGCTGAGGCAACATGCCATGGTGAAAGGTCTTGAGTGTGTTATAAGAATTGCTGGACACAATATTTGCTGCTTTAGAACCAATGAGAGCTGAGTTCTTGGGGTGTTACAGGGAGCAGCCATGAGGTTCTGGCTTTACATTTTTAGCGCCAGGCCTGGGAAGGCTTCTCAAATTATTGTTTTCTGGGTGTTTTGAATTGTCATCAGGGTTGCAAAAGGAAATGTTGAGATTGTCTTGGATTCATAAGGCTTGTCTACAAATTCATTTTGATTCTAGACTGATGAGTTAGAATCAAAATGACAAATATTCTTAGGGAAACAATTTTGGGGGACCTGAATGTGACTAAAGAAAAGGGCACAGCAGCAATAGTTGTGGTCCAGGAACTAATGCTAATGCCTGCTTACAACCTAAGATGCTATGGCACCTGACAGAGTCCACACTCAGTACTGGAAGCAGCAGAAATCAAGGCTTTGAATGCACTACGAAGAGGCTAGAAAGCCACTGTCCTAAATCCTGATGTTTGGGACTGTCAACAATGCAAATTTCTCAACTCATGTAAGGACAGCAATGGCTCTTATGTCAATTTTCTGAGAAAGTAGTATTCACAGGAGAATCCTCCCTATCCCCAGATATGCAAATCATAGTGCCTCAATTAGCCTCTCACTGTAATATTTATCTCAGAGTAGTTTAAATGCATAGGCAGTGGATTGCAGACAGCTGGTACGGACAGACCAGCATCTCTCTGCCATGGGCACCAAGTCTCTGCTATGGTTTTGGTGACACTGCCTTCTGGCAACATAATCTGTATGGGATAACATCTCTAGGGACAGAGATCAGCTTGTTTTCCAAGTTTGGTGGGTGTGGAGCCAATGCTGTAATAATCTCTCGTTTCTTATGAATCCTTTGGATTCTTTAAAGTGTATCAGAGACTTGACATTACAAATTCAGAAAGTCTACATGAAGGTGAGACTGGAGAATTAGAATAGGGAACAGAGGCCTCAAGCTCTATCCCTCCCCTGTTCCATCTTGGCTGGAACATCACAGATGCGGCCTTCACTGACCACCTGTTTCCCAGGTCCCCCCTCCCCAATTTCCTCTAATTGGGAGGACTGAAAAGAAATCAATATATAGAGAAGAGAGACAAGGGTGAGCTGTGTCAGCAGTCACCCCACCAGCATCAGAAGGAGGGGACTACCCTATCCGGACCACTCACCACATTTAATAAAAACATTCCAGCCAGACCCCATCGGCATGTCTCGTTCTGGAAGGTTGCCCGCTCTCACTTGTCAAGGGTGTGCTGTTGCTTTCATAAATTATTGTGCTTGCTAAATCTTTCTGTCACACTCTTGAATTCCTTCTTGTTCTGTGACAAAGACCTGGATTGGGTTGAGGCCGCCCAAGGCCTCCCAGGTGCCGCCCAGCATCAAAGGGACTAGACCTGTTCCTACGAGTGCATCGCAGAAGGTAGCTGCTGAAAGACCAACTCTACCCAGGCATCCCTGTGCTGAGACTGAGCTGAATGATAAATTTGGGAGGATGGTTTGGGTTTTAATTACAACTTAGACATTTTAAAATTCAAACATTTAATTCCACAGGGGGAAATAATTTGATATTAGACTTTAATTCATTTGGACTCTAATATATTTTGACTTTAACTTGAAAAGAGATTTAATCTTTGAACTCCAGTTTTGCCCTGGGACTTTTCTAATAGTGCAGGTCCTTATGTTCAGATTCAGAGTATTTTTATGGCGATAGCCTCTCCTTGCTAGAGAAATTTTATGGTTTCTATCTTTCTGCTGTCATTAAATCTTATTGAAGCGCCTCTGACATGCTCTGAGAAAGGGAAGCTGGACGTTATTTGGAAATGGAAATAGAATAGAGAAAGAATTCCCAACTTTGGAGTAAGACTGGCCTTAAAGTTGAATGACTTAAATCCATTTTAGAGCATTCTAGAGGCAAATTTTATAGTGACTCCAGAGTCCCAGGAGAATCCAAAAGGGCAGGCATAATAATTTGGAGAACAATGTCATAAAGATAAGAGTGAAACTGTCCTGGGAGCCTGTGCATCTTCTCTGAGGCCTAGGCATGGTATTATTAGTTGAATGTATTAGGTTAAGAGAAAAATTAATCTGGGGAGTTTGGGGGTAAATGCTTATTCCCCACTCCAGATGTTTCCTGCCATGTGGCTAGAGAACTATTAGAGTTATCCTACAGCTGCTCTGACCTTCCATTCACTCCACCCCCAAGGGAAGCTGAGTAATTTATCTGATTGGCAAACTGGGGAAGACTAAACTTAGTGTGTTCATCTCCTCTCTGAGATTCTGAGAGAGTGAGCTACTTGCAGGGAGCTAGCTTTCTCCTTGCTGTGGGGGTAAGAGAGGGGGAAAGGAGAGAAAGGGAGAAGGAAGGAAGGGGAAAGGGAGCCAAGTGGAGTGGGGTGGGAGGCCTGTCCCAGTCCTAAGCAGGAAAATCTGCCTGATTCTGGGATTTGGTATTAGCAAGCACATGTGTTCCAACCTAACTCTTAATATAAATATGGTTGATTCTTGTCCTCTATCTGCAGTTCCTGATTTATTTCTAAAATTCCTCATAACTGGGCTTAGGGAAAGGGATATGATACTATTTAATTGACCCTCTTAAAGACTCCCCAAAGGATTGGGACTGCCCTCTATCATTTGCTAGTCATGTGATCTGGTCATGTCTCAGAATCCTAGTTTACTCATCTATAAAATTAAATTTATAAAATCTATTTCACTGCACGGAGAGTAAATATTAAACAAGATTTAGGAGATTACTGAATGCGACATAATTTTAGATCTGAGGACAAATGGGCTTGCTGACGCATCACCACAAAAACTAAAGGACAGATTAATCCAGTCTCAAGCAGAGTGGTTCATTTGCAGTCCTCCACAGAGAGAATGAGAGCAGCTCAGAACCGACTCTGTGGTCAGGCTGGTTGACCAGAGCGATGAGGAAGGGGCCAGCTAAGCATGTCCATCTTCTTGTAAACTCACCAGCCAAGGAGGAGACCTGTGTCTCTCTGGAGGAGTGAGTGAGGGCCATAAGGAGCACCAGGGGCCAGGGTGTTACTCTAAGCAGTGGTTCTCAACCTGTGGGTCGCGACCCCTTTGGTGGTCGAACGACCCTTTCACAGGGGTCGCTTAAGACCATCCTGCATATCAGATATTTACATTATGATTCATAACAGTAGCAACATTACAGTGATGAAGTAGCAACGAAAATAATTTTATGGTTGGGTCACAACATGAGGAACTGTATTTAAAGGGCCAGAAGGTTGAGAACCACTGCTACTGCAAGTTAGTCATCATGAATACTGAGATTGGCTATGAGAAAATTTCTAGTGCTCAATGAAGAATGGCCCCACCTCAGGTCATCTAGACTCTTGCCTGTAAAGTTGTGGTCCATTGACCACTTGCTTTGAAATCATCACATGGGAACTCGTACAAATGCAAAATCTGCCCAGCTCACTGGTTGAGTGTTGACCTATGAACCAGGAGGTCACGGTTTGATTCCCATCAGGGCACATGCCCAGTTTGTGGGCTTAATCCCCAGTAGGGGGCATGCAGGAGGCAGCCAATCAATGATTCTATCTCATCATTGGTGTTTTTATGTCTCTCTCCCTATCCCTTCCTCTCTGAAATCAATACAAATATATTAAAAACAAACAAACACAAATGCAAGATCTAGGACCCACCCCAGAATTACTGAATCAAAACCTGAATTGGACAAGACCCCTGATGATTCAAGTGCATATTAAAAACCAAGGAGCATGACATTTCTTGTCACTTTGATCATCATTTTTTCAGCATATATATATATATGTCTCCTTTTTTTCCCCATTGACCTCTCCCCGGCCTCCCCTATCCTCTGGCACATGCCCTCACTGCCCCCCCCCCCAATGTCTTGTGTCCATTGGTTATGCTTATATGCATATATATAAGTCCTGCAGTTTATCTCTTACCCCCCCAAACCTCCCCCGCTTTCCCGCTATAGTTTGATAGTGTGTTCAATGATATTTTCAACAAATACTCAGTGAAATAAGTTCTATCCCTGATTTAGTTCACTTGTCAATCACTCAGGACATATCTTGAGGCAATATAGACACTTATTACAGATTTTATAACACCATTACTTATAGTAATTCTGCTATCAAGGAAAATGCATTAATTGCTTTTCTTCACACCCTAAAAGAAAGCTCAAATCACTATGATGAGAAGGAGAACAAGGCACATACTGCATATGTTTTTCAAAAGACTATTTGCATATCTAGGTCTCATGGCTGATGAAAGTAGAAATTTATTTGACACACTTCTAGTTCAGTGAAGTCAGCCTGAGATATTTCTTCAGAAATGTGTCTCAAAGTCGAAACATTTAATCTAAAATATTTATGGAAAATTTATATTTTTGTGGGGCTAGATGGATATTGATTTGACTAAATTAAGTCTGTTAACTACTGAAGTAAAAATACTTAAACATTGCTTGTAACATCACATTAACAATGAATAATTCAGCTGGATTCCATGTAAGGAAGATGTTGAACTTGAAGTATTTGCACCTGAAATAAAAATAAATGTATGTCAAGGAAGTCAATTTCAAAGAGCAAACACCAAAACTATCCTTATCCCTATGTAAAAAAATCTAGTGAAATTAGAAGACACTGGAATAAATTACTAAAACATATCAAATAGTTAATTATACATATCAATTACACATATTCTTCCTACATATCTGCTAAAACAGGTTGCATGGAGAATCAGCGTTTAAAGGAAGATGTAGGTCACAGAATGACCAATTGGAGAGCAAGTTTCCAAATCATCATGCCCCACATTTCAAAACCGGCTGCTGGTAATTTGACCGGTTTCTATTTCTTTGGCATCGGTGGCAGTTCTGCTAAGGCAAAGTAAATGTCATCAAATGTTTTGTTTTCCAGCAGCCATTGGCAAATAATTGGCATCTGTTCTCTGTTGTCTAGCTGAAGTTGTGTTTTCTGAAACAGAAGCTTCCATTCCTCATCTAATAACTCGTTGATTTAGAACCCTCTAGAGACAAACGAAAATTGTTTGAGGGAAGAGAAAAAAGAAAAGCTGAAACATGTGGGCTTCAGGAACATGGATCGATTCATAATACATTCCCTTATAAGATTGTGTGGACTCATCTGTATCTCCAAAAATAAGTAACAACAGATAATAAGTAACTCTTTAACAAACAAAACCTCAAACAATGGAGTTTCTATACTTTCTACATTATAAAATTGAAAAGAAACAAAATGTGTGTAAAGTTTGTTCCCCCACATCCCGCGTGGTTCAGGGTTCAGGATCTGGAATAGGAGCCGCACACAAATGAAAGAGAAGAGACAAGAGATAATTTGGAAATACTGGGGGGCCAGGCGGGCAACTCCAACTCAAGGGGAAGGACTTCCACTGGTGCTCAGGCCTCACCAACCTTTTATTGGTTTGGGATACACCCATAGCTCTTAGGCAGGCAATTTCCAGTAACAGGCAGACTAGCCCATCAGCAAGGATTTACATAATAATAAATAGGGAAGTTGCTTCAGCTACCATTGTCTGGACCAGGGGTGGGCAAACTTTTTGACTCGAGGGCCACAATGGGTTCTTAAACTGGACCGGAGGGCCGGAACAAAAGCATGGATGGAGTGTTTGTGTGAACTAATATAAATTCAAAGTAAACATCATTACATAAAAGGGTACAGTCTTTTTTTTTTTTTTTAGTTTTATTCATTTCAAAGGGGCCGGATCCGGCCTGCGGGCTGTAGTTTGCCCACGGCTGGTCTGGACTAACAGTGGGTGCACAGCTCTGACCTTTGCCAGGGCTTCAAGGATCACCAGCCTTCAGGGTTCCTTGTCCACACCTCTCTGATAGTGAAGACAATAGGCAGCTTCCCACAAAAATGTCCTGTGAAAATAAATGTTGTTCTTATTTACCTTCAACTAAAGCCAAAGGAGTTAGTTGTTATAAAGAAAAGGAAGGGGCAAAACCTCCAGAGTGAAAAAATTGGGTTTGCCTTACATTTAAACATTCTTAAAAGCTCAGTTAAGTGGGGGATGTGATTATTTGTAGAGCAGGAAAGGTACTTACAAATGCAACTGTAGGAGGCTCTCTGTTTTTCATGTTTAAGAGCAGATAAAATGCCACTTTCACTGACTTTAGGCGTTCTTCTGGCTGAGGACTAGGCCATTAATAGTCATTAACACTCTTTCGAATGTATTGCCAGAGTGGTAATGAAATCAACACCTTCTAATTTTTATACTGAAGCTCTGCCAAAGTGCATGTGGTCTTGTCACTACACAGCAATGTGCGATGTGCTTGCTACTTAAGATACCAACATAAACACTGAATAAAAACATAAATCTTTTATGACGTCTGGATATGTTGCTATTTTATTGTAAATCAATATAGATCAATAATTCAAATCTAGCCCATTGTTTACTGGATGAAGGGAGGACAAGCCCTTGACAGGATAAACTGGGGTCTGTGTTCCGATTCTAAGTTGACCATCAATTTAGGTTTTACAAACAAATCATCAACTAAAAAGCTGTCTTTAGAAGTCTGATTCCATGCCATGTTCCCACCATTTGTCATTTAGAGAAATGTCAAATAGTCAGTTAACACAGTGAGCATCCCTTTTTTTCTCATGAAACAATGCTTAACCTGATCTTAAGTGTTGATGGTCTGAAGTTTTACTTTAAATTGAACAGACAGATTTAGCAGTTGATAATATACCCTACCCTCCTTTGTAATTTTGTAATAAGGAAAATATTTGTTGTATTTGTTAATTCAGATTATTCCTTCTGACATAAGAGAAAACTATATTGACACATGAACAGAAGAAAATGAGAAAGAAAAGGAGGGAGGGAAGGAAGGAAGGAAGGAAGGAAGAAAGGAAGGAAGGAAGAGAGGGAGGGAGGGAGGGAGGGAGGGAGCGAGGGGAGGGAATAAAAGAGTCTTCCTTTTTAACCAACTTCATTCAGAATTTTAAATTATTTTCTTCCTGACTTTTCTTCATCATGACACATATTTGCAGGGTGGAAATACACTTTCCCTTCACTATGTCCCACATGCAAGCTTTGACTGGTTGAGAAAGAAACAAGTTAGCAGGACAGATGGAGACAGCTGTGTCCACCCCTTCCCAACACAGACCATAGCTGCTTCCTCAATACCATTCCGTGGTATTCCTGCCCTTCTTCATCTCATTCCTTTCTGTATTCTTCTTCCTCCTAGCCCCACCAAGAACACAGTCCACCTCTTTCTGGCAAGAAATGTCTAGGAGACTCAATGAATTTATGCAGTTCTCAGAAGAGAAGGTGCATCTTATTTCTAATTTGTATGTTTTCAAAGACTAATCAAAAGGGCATTATACTTTTCCAAAGAGGTTCGAAACTATAAATGGAGAAGATTGTGGAACATAAAATAAACATTATATTCCCATCTGTTATCCACTCTAGCTACAACACTGGCCTCAAAAGAATTATTTTCTCTTTTTATGGGACAGGACAGTAAGATTGGGAAGCTACAGGAGCAGTAAGACAAAGGTAAAAGGCCTTGTTTGACAGAAGGCATTTAACTATTCTCCTATTGCCACTATACAGTTCATTGTTTTATTGGTAGAATGAGTTGCAGATAAAGAACAGGCAGCTTTGGAGTGGGAAGAAAACTGGTGAGTTGGAGAACTAGAGCCAACATTTTGAGAAATGTCCCCAAGTAAAACAAAGAACCTGGTAAAGACCCCGAGTCACATGAATCACTTTAAAAATGTACACAAAGGCTCTGCCCTACGAGTGTCAGCAATTAAGGCAAGAGGGAATCAGAACTGAAAATCAAGGAAAGATGAGTTTTATGAATGACCACCATCTTTCAGTACAAATAAACTGGATCTGGTTATCAAAACTCACTCCCTATCCTTACTTTATGGAAAGTCTGTAGTCACTGCTCTATGCTGGAGGTCTTTAGGATTTATCCACTTGGATTTATACTAAAATGGACTAATTTCTTTTCAGATTGCATAGATAATTATAAAATGAATTGTTACTATTATGACTGGCCAACAATGTTGGAAAATCTCATAGAAAAAATTGTGCATTTAATAGTTTTCAAAGTCTGTGTCCTTCTACCATCCTATATAATAAAAAGAGGGATATGCTAATTAGCCCTGATATGCTAGTCACAACCAGTAAGTAAATTGACCATCACTCAAACACACAAGATGGCCACCCCCATGTGGTCAAAGATGGCTGCCCCATGTGGCCACAAGATGCCCGGCAGGGGAGGGAAGTTGGGGGGGACCAGGCCTGCAGGGGAAGGCCATTGTGGGGGACCAGGCCTGCAGGGGAGGGCCATTGTGGGGGACCAGGCCTGCAGGGGAGGGCAGTTGGGGGCGATCAGGCCTGCAGGGGAGGGCCATTGTGGGGGACTAGGCCTGCAGGGGAGGGAAGTTGGGGGGGACCAGGCCTGCAGGGCAGGGGAGAGCTGTTGGGGGCAACCAGGCCAGGATGGGAGGGCAGTTGAGGCGATCGGCTAGCAGGGGAACAGTTAGGTGTTGATCAGGCTGGCAGGGGAACGGTTAGGGGCAATCAGGCAGGCAGTCAATCAGTTGAGAGCCAGCAGTCCTGGATTGGAGAGGGTGCAGGCTGGGCTGAGGGACACACCCCGTCCTCAGTGCACAAATTTCGTGCACCGGGCCTCTAGTAGATAATATTTTTACCTATTTTATACTGTCATTTCAGCAGAAGAGCTCACATTTTCAGAAACTCCTAGTTCTAATACTAAAATATCTTCCAGCTTTATTCTGCATCTTATCAAAGTAAGATTCTCCCTCACCCCCAACTTTTACTTGTTCTGTATAGAAGTGATATTCCATGTTTTGTTTTGATTATTAAATAAAAAAGGGGCAATGTTAAGAAAATAATCTGGTAAAAACAGTTTAAGACCGGGTAGGACATGAATATTATAAGGGATATGCAACAAAATTTTAACGATTTATATTTTATATAACTTTTATTATTGTCCTGTTAAATAAAATAAGCTTGACCTAAGGAGCCTTCCCCACAGACATTTCTCCTGATTTTATTCTTACCTTTGATTCAAGTACACGCACTTTACCTTGGAGTTCTTCCTTTTCTTGAGCTGTCTAAGTGAACAAATTTCAAAGAAGAGAAGAGTCCTTCACGATAATCTTAGAGGGTATCTACTTAAGCATGAAAAAGAGAATACAGTAACTCTAATATATTTCCTGTAATTATTAGTAAGTTACTGAAAAATCAGAAATAGTCATAATGATGTTCTCTTCCCAGATACAATATTCTTGTGCGAATATTGGGTATAGTTTATATTTAAGTGTAATTTAGACAGCTGTGTGTGGCAAGGAAGCATGTGTATAATCTCCATAAATTATGCACATGTCTATTTTTCTAAAACATTGCCTTATGGGTACATTTTTATCTTTATTTTCATTAAAACCTGTACTTTAATTTTATAAACATATTTGTCTTAGAGAGCTTCTAATCATATTATAGAGGCTATTTTTAGTAAATACATTCATTTTTCAACTCTTATTCAAGGGAATGGTAGATTTAGAAAAGACATTTGTTTTTTTTGTTTTTTTTTAATAATTCTCTGTGAAAGATATTAAGTATTATTTAATATCTGTCTACTTAAACATGCCAATCACATATCAGAAATTTATGATAAATTTAGATATAATAGATCACAGAAAGTAGCTATTTTTTTCACAATGTGACTATTAAAATTATCCTAGTACCTATGCCTGGGAGAATCTCTGCCTTCATTTTATAGTTGACAAGAACCAAGGAAGGTTACAGGACTCCAATGGCCATACAGCTAGTTAATGGAGTGCCAAAAATAAAACATGGTTTCATTGTATTCTTTCCATAGTAATGCACTTTTGAAAAAAAAAAGATAATTTATATTGACCCACTTCAAAATTTATTTGGTGCATTAATACACCAAAGTTATTTACCATTTTTGCAAAAAAATTATTTTTAATAGCTGTTCATATTACAAGTTAACTGTAAGAACCTGGTTGAGGATAATCTATATTCAGTTATTCCCTCATCTATTTACGCAATCATATGCATTAAGTATTTAACCATATTCCAGAATAAGGTACATGCATTCTCTTTAATAAGGTTACATAGTTAGTAAGGGAAACACGCAAGTAAGAAATTATAACAGAGGGAGTGATGTGATTATATTACATTTAAAAAAGTATGGTGAGTGAAGAATTTAAAGACTATGCTAGATATTCTAGGGTCACCTACAATGTCATGCTGACTACTGTGAACTTTATTCTGAGGCCTTTGGCAAACTGTTGACAGGTTCTAGTTCAAGACCAAGATGATTTGGTGTGTATTTAGAAATATCTGCGCTGTCAGCATGTTGAAGAGGAGTTTATTGAATCACAACAGCAAGCTGACAGTGTGAGTGTAAATCCAGGCAGCTCTCCAGGCATGGATAACAATGGCTTACAGTTATGACAGTAGGTTGAGTAGGGAGAATAGAAGGAAGATTTGATAAATATTTTTTTGTGATTTTGTTTATCTCAAATACTTTATTTGAAAAAGTAGATGCAGACATTATAAGGTTTTCTTGGGGTTGGTGATAATCAAGTGTTTAATGCGTAGACTTTCTCAGAAAGTACCCAACTCTCAATGATCTTGTCTTTTTTTATTTGTTTGTTTTTTTGAGTGTTAATGGAAATTTACATACCAAAGTTAAAATTTAGGAATTTTAGAGAGGAACAATCTAGCCAGACCCTGAAAGGTGAGTATTTTACTTTGATTGTTATACCCAATGTTTCAATTTCACATTTTTATTTAATACTAAACTCAAAGACTTGGTGGATGATTCATAAATATAAGAGGAAAAATCATAAGTAAATGAATATATTGCCTCTGAGGAAAAGTAAAATAATTTTGCTTTGTTAAAAAAGAAACTTCTTAATGTGGTCTTCTCAGTGTTTTCGGAATATGTATCTTGAAATGCAGTCTTAAGTCTACCTAATTTTATGTTTTAGATTTTTGCATTATTTTACATTTTTGAAGATTTTTTTTTAAAATCATGGTATTTCAGCTTTTCTTTTCTTTATGTCCATATTGTCTTTTCCCACATATTTTCAAAGGTTATGAACATGAGGATTTATAATTTTTCTTGAATAGTAACTGAGCAGGCTTCATACTTATTGCAACTCTGAAATTATTATTAGTTTTATATAAGCTTGATATATTGGTTTCTTAGCATTTTTTTCTTAGAAAATTTAGTGTTTTAATTAAATTTATTGGGGTTACATTGGTTAATAAAATTTTGTTTCAAGTGTACAATTCTATAATACATCATCTGTATATTGTAGTGTGTGTTCACCACCCAAAATCAAGTCTCCTTCCATCACCATTTATACTCCCTTTACCCTCTTCTACCTCCCCTCTGCCCCCCTCCACCCCTTCAACCTTTCTCTCTGGTAATCACCATACTGTTGTCTGTGCTTATATGGTTTTATTTGTTTGTTTGGTTATTTTTTTTCTCAATCCCTTCACCTTTTTCACCCAGTCTCCCAACTTCCCCTATGATAGCTGTCAGTCTGTTCTCTTTATCTGAGTCTGTTTCTATTTATTAGTTTATTTTGTTCTTTAGATTCCATATATAAGTGAAATCATATGCCATTTGTCTTTCTCTGACTGGCTTGACCTAGAGAGTATTATGCTAAGGAAACTCAATGTTTTGTTTTAGTTAATTTACTAGATATAAAGCTGATTTGTAAATAATATGTTGACTCTCAAGGGATTCACTAATGATCTGTTTCTCAACATGTACATTTTAATCTGGACAATTCTCTATACTAAACTTTAAATTTCAGAGCAAATATTTAATGTTTTATAAAATATATTCCACATTATATACTGAATTATTTCTTATTTACTTTTGATTACACATAATTCATTTGTGTCTTTGATAAAAAACTTGTTCACCTATCTATTATTTATTTTGTTCATTCAAAAACTGCTTGAGCATCTACTATTTGTCAGGCACTGAAATAGGCACTAGATGTATAGTGCTGAATAAAATAATACTCCTGCTTCAGACTGGTTACACTCTTATCTATCACATTACTGAAACCTTTCATTGTTTCAACAATTATTTTTGGGTACTTTCTATGTACCAGGCATTGTCAGCACTTTGAATACATCAGTGAAAAGAACACTTGAAGATATTTGCCCTCATAGAGCTTACATTCTAGCAGGAGGCCATAGTAAATAAACAATAAGCATAAAAAACATATACGTTATAATAAGTCAAGTGTCAGTAAGTGTTATGGAACAACAGCAACAAAAAAGACAGAACTGGTTTAGAAGACTTGAACGTACATGGGAATTAGGCAGGGAGAGAGGGCAGGATACAGTAAACTAAGGGGATTGGGATCAGTCTCACTGGGATAGCTGAGGGAAGAGCATTCCCGCCCGAGGGAGTAGACAGCACAAAGGCCCTAATGCAGGAATATGTGACATGTTAGCGTTACAGCAAGGAAGTCAGTGTTCCTAGAGGAGAGTAAACAAGGGAATGGTATCAAAGAGCGTGCCCGCAATGTAAAAAGTTACAGTTCAGTATGTACCTGTTTCCCCTCTAGAATCTTTCATGATGTCTTGATCTCTGATTTTTGTGTCTTAGGCTGTGGTCAGAAGAGCTTCCATAGCTTATGTTATGTTGGATTTGCCTTCCGTTTTCTCTTTTATCCACAATACGGTGTACACAACTACCTTCTTTAAAAATAACATGTTTGAATGAATTTCCAAACTTTTCTCTGATACATAATGGAAGATGAGGACATAGACTCACAATTCTAATAGAGCATGTCTTCTGAGTAAGTCAGAGAAAAATAGTAGGAAGATAATTAAATCCACCTGATTTATTTTTAGTAGTGCTCTAAGGACAAGATATGTGTTGGGTTTTAGGCTGAGCCTGATATTTTTATTGAACTGTTTTTTTGTTTGTTTTGTTTTTTAATTCCATGGGTCTGGAAAAAGTCCTGCCACGAAGACCAGTGGCTTTTAATTAGTTACAAAGCAAAGAAGACATTAGCTTTTCAAAGCCCATGGTTTAGTTCCTTGCTTTTAGTGTGAGCCAACAACAACAACATAAAAGAAATCAATGATAAGATCTGGAAACTCAAGTATCTTATTATTTTGGTTGGACTTGAAAGAAATTTTTCAACTGATTATGAGAATAAAGTAGTCAATGGAGGATTTACATCCTCTGTAATACAGCCTCAGTTTCCCTTTAGCTACCAGAAGGAGACATACCAGCAACAATACTCATGGACCAAACCTCTAGGCATGTAACTCATTTCCTCTTATGTTTAGCAAAGAAGAATAACACACTGGAGGAAATCAAACTGACCTTCACTCCAAACTCGAATTCCAGCTCTGACTGCCATCACTTTATGTCTAATAGTTGACCCATGTTTGTTTTTTACTCTGACTTCCTCATGAGCTTTTCAGCTCCTTGACTTTTTCCTTCCTGGGAAACCGTGGTTCCTTCCCAAGTCCTTGACATTTCCAGTGAGGGTCACTGTATTTATTCAGTGCCGATAACTGAAGAATAAATTCTTACATGTTGGGTAGGATCTTCACTATTGTTTTGCAAATTAGCCGACTAAAACATAGGAGTGATAATGAGTTATTATGGTTAAGGTTAATAAGCTGCTGATTACCTCTAGAGGATACAATTGCAGACACATTATTTAAAAGGCCTATTTTGTTGAGCTAACTGAGAAAAAGCAAAACATTTATGTGTATGGTGTGTTAACATGAGCATGGAATATTGAGCCAGATAGAACTCGCTCAATTTCTTTTTGTTTCTTTGCTGCTACTTCCCTAATGTCAGTTTCATATTGAGATCTGGCCCCTGTGTTGTTGTTAACTATCTATCATTTATAATCCACGATATGTCCAGCAAATTGCCTCTTTGAGCCTCAGTCAACTTACTTATACAGTTTGATAGTGTTCACCTTTCTTCCATTTTTGATAGTAGAGATTGCTGTTTAAAAGACTTGTTCTCCATCTGCAATCGCAAATGATAATCTTTCCACTTTCTCATGTGCCATTTCCAAAGGATGCATTTAACCCCTTTTCACTGAAAACAAGGTCTATTAGTCTTAACCAAAATTATATTGTTGCCACCAGAATACTAGTCCATGAGATGTGGTCAAGGCATTACTTATAAGATGTCCTGGACTTCCTTGGAATTACTGTTTTTAATTTGCATAGCCAGTCACTGATCTATTCCTCGGGAATATCACACTGTTATGGAGAGATAGTGGTTCCTACCAGGTGAAGAATGCATTTTTCAATTTACCCCCAAAATAATGACTTTGGATATTTTACTAATCCCATTATATAGGTACTGAAAAACTGATTGGACATTTCCCTATTCAAAATTGCCAGTGACGCTAAGTAACTGGCTGTTATGAATATGTGATGCCATTGCTGATCCAATAATTAACAAGCAAAGATTTAAAATCTATGAATGTGAAGTGTCAAAAGAAAGCATCGCTGGCATGTCAAAAATAACTACTAAGCTTTGGCAGACAAGGATTTAAAAAGAGCTATCTAATGAGTTAAAGATAGCTGTCATTGTCAACTTGGGCTCCTGATTGTATGGGGAGATTCAGTAACCTGGGGAGATATCGGATGAACATTTTATGACAAACTATTTGAGTTTCTCCCTTTCTTTGATCCTGAGAGCAGATCATTTCTCTGGTATAATGGATGTTGTTGAATGTCTATTCCAGAATCAATTCCAGCCCTGTCCCTTTTGTAATAGCACCCCAATTTCCCTTTAGGTTTTCACCTTCCCCAGGTAGCCTCTACATTTCTAGATGTAGGCTTGATGCCTTAAATCAATCAGTACATTTCATTCCCCAGGAAAGTCATTGGCATGTGACCTGACCCAATTAGGTGATTCAAGGGATTCGTGCTTGTTATTGTGAGGCAGAAAAGCTACCTTTCTAACAGGAATTAAAGAAAAGAATATAAAACTCCATTCACTCCTGGAAAAAAAGCCTAAAGCAACACAGGCAACCAACCTTAGGATGGAACATATATGGGAGAGGGCAGAGAAGTGACTGGAATAGAGAGTGAGTTCTTTATGCTTTCTGGAGCCTCTGGGCCAACCCACCTGGAAGCACAGTAGAGTTCTGGAATTCCAGCTAGGAATTCCTTTTAAATCACCTTGACATAGCTGGGCACATCTACTGGGGCAAAAAGACGAATTTTATGTGTGTACATGCTTGTGCATTGTTGAATGGGGACTCTGGGGAGCAGAACGGCTGTGAAGTCTAAGTGTTGAAACAGGCTCTTCTGTATCTGCACTACCCAATTTGGAAAAATAATTGTGATTTATGAGCAACTGAAATAGTTCCTGGATTGGGAATCACATGGCATGGCATGCTTCTTCCTAGAAGTTTCCACATGAAGAGGGAGAATGAGCTCCCCTGAATATTTTAGAATTTTCTAAATTAACAAAGTGATGCTATTCAGGCTCAGAGCAGGTGGTGTGTGTGTGTGTGTGTGTGGGGTGTGTGAGTGTGTCTGCTGGGGGCCTGCCCCCAGCCACACCATGGAGGCTTGGAGCAGGCGCCCCTCTGTGTTGATCTCTCAGGCTCCTGGCCTCCACTGCATATTTTTCTCTCCCTTGAGCTGTGGCCAGGGCGGGGTGCTGCCTGCAGGCTGCGCTTTCCTGCTCCTGGATCACTGGATCACTGCAGAGACCGGGGGCAGGCCCTGCTGGGTGCTGCCTGTGGGGAACTTTTGTGCTCTGGGATCTCCATGGCGATCCCAGGAGCAGGCCCACCTGGGGACGGCCCTCCGCACTTGCCTGCTCTGGGATCGCCATGGGGTCCCAGCTGGCAGCGGGGCTTAGGTGGCACATAGGGGTCCCAGCTGGGGGCGGGGCTTAGGCGGCTGGGGCTTAGGCAACACACAGGGGTCCCGGCTGGGGCGGGGCTTAGGTGACGCGATAGTGCTGCCTAAGCCCAGCTGCCCCTGGCCACACATGGGGCCTGGATGGCGTCTGGCGATGGCCAGCCCTGCCTGCAGTATGCAAATCAAAGATGGCGGCTAATTTGCATATGACGCTGATTAGCCAATGGGAAGCATAACGAAGGTATGATCAATTACCCTTTTTGTCTTTTATTAGATAGGATCATATAATTCTGATGAACATATATGACATCATTAATTATGATCTTTATTGAAATTCTTACAAAAATAAGCAATGGCCTTGTGGGCCCAATTTTCAAGCTGACCTGTGGCTCCTGATATGGCTGACATATTTTTATTCACACATTTTTTACTGTTTAAAACAACAGCGGCAACATCTGGTTTAAGGCTTAACCAGGTTGATATAGTCTGTAGAAAGATATAGGGATAATACAATTTAGACAGAAATTTGAGCATAATAATCACCAATTTTGGGAAGCCTCTAGTGACTTCTCAATAGTACAGTTTCCTCTTAGATTTGTTATAGCTCTGTGTACCACTCTTTCTTAGCATATGTTTTGTATAATTGTAGAAATAATTGGTTAATGCCTGTTTTATTAACTAATTTCATATTTCCCAAAAGTTGAGACCATGCATAGAAATACTATTGGCTCCCCAAATCCTAGCACAATGTATGACATTTAGTGGGCTTCATATGTATTGGTATTGGATGATTTGGGAAGAAGAAAAGCTTATAGTAGAGTAGTAGATAGTCAAATGATAAGTAATGCCAAAAAGCAAGTTCAGTGATATTCCCAACCTGAAAACCTGAGCCACTTTTGTTTAATGGTCATTACATAACTTCAAATGCAAGCAAATCAACTTGAATTCACAATCTAGCTACAACTTGAAGGCAGTAAATACATTCTGTTAATCTATTTTTTTTAATGTTAAGGATAATTTCATGTGGATAGTGTTTTTCTTTTTTCTATTTCATGTGTAAATCACTTCAAATATTAGCTCCAGATGGTGCAGTCTCAAAGGTTTCATATTTACACACAGTTCAACATAGTTTTCCAAGTCAAATGTGAAATCAGCATTTCATACAAAAACCAGTCATAAAACTGAGCAAAGGTATGGCAGTCCTCAGGCCTAGAGACTACTAGGAACTTCGCTGGTACTTTCAGGATGCAAAAGGCCCCTAATTCTATGCCTTTCTCATCCATCCTATGAAAGTATTCAGATATCCCTTTTCTCTCCCTCTCTTTCTCCCTCCCATCAAAAGTAAAAACTAGATAATTGGTTAGTTAGGAAAGGTTTTCTTATGCTAATCCTTTATTTACCACACCCACCCTCACCTATAGGCACACTCAAAGAGAAAGGGAGAAGAGAAATATATGAAATGAGTTTTGAAATGTGATTAGCAGTAATTGAAAAATGTTTCATTTCTCTCTGAATTAAAACTTCTCATTGCTTTTTCTTTGCATGTTTTAAAACATTCTACTCATGGTGATAACTCTCTATAAGTGTAAGCAGTGCTCAAAAAATCAGTTACTACCCAGTGTACCCAATAGCACTGTACACAAGAAGGATGCTCTCTGATTTGGTCCAGTAGCAACTGCTTTGCAGGACCTTCCCATATGCAGTTGTGCTTCTTAGGCATTTAGGAAGTTTACTGATTTTGCTAAAAAAAACAAAAAACAAAACAAAAAAAAACAAACACAAAAAAAGTTGCTAATTCCTTACACCCTTATGCCAGCTTATTTTTGTAGTACTCCCTGTCTCTCAATGCAGATAATGCTTGAACATTATGTACAAACCTATGACAGTTTTAAAACTATAAAAATACATTGTTTTTTATTTAAATGTAAATTATCAACATTGACATAGAAGTTACAAATCTAAATTGACTCTATCACCAAAATTCAGACTGGTAACGGGCACCAGCATCAGATGAATTCCTAGTTATGTTCCATTCAATCTTGAAGGACAGATAATTTCAAAATTTTTGTAATTTTTCAGACCTAAACTGGAGAGCCTTCAAATTTATTTTATGAAGGCAATATAACTTTAAAATCAGGACCTAAATAGAATAAAATAAACAGAAAATAAAGACAATCTCAATTTTGTTTTTATTGAACCCACAAAATAAATTATCATTTTAAAAGGTAATTTACATTAAAATGATAAATAAGATACTTATATACTTTTCTTAATTATGAGCCTTGCAATACAGTATGTTCCAAAATTCAGACATCACAATTAAATTTGACCAGGTATACTTGAACTGCATCAAGATTTCATAAGCTTTATATTGTAAGAGAAAATTAACAAAGACAAGTTGCCAAAACATACCTTAAATATTCCAATGACTAAATCAAGTACCAGGTTTGAGAGCTTAATTACACTAGTTTGAAATAAATTTTTAAAAAACCTGTTTAATATTGCATAGTGTCCCATTGTACAAGATGGGTCACCATTAATATATCCATTTACCCTTTGAAAGACTTTGAAAAACCAGCTTTTGACAATTAGGATTATAAATATAGATACAAATGCATTTGCATTTGTTGTTTATTAGTTTTCATTTTTCTAGACTAAATTATCTCAATGGACAATTTCTATTTTGATAAAAATCTCTATATATAAAAGCCTAAGCAACTGAACAACTGAACAAGCGGTCAAACAGTTGCTATGACACACACTGACCTCCAGGGGTAGATGCTCAATGCAGGACCTGCCCCCTGGTGGTCAGTGTGCTCCCACAGCCAACCTCCCAGGGCTGGCCAACCTCCCACAACCCCTCCCTCTGGCCGGCCGCCGCTCCATCCGATTAGCCCCAATCGCCGGCCAGGCTGAGGGACCCCATCCATGCACAAATTCGTGCACCGGGCCTCTAGTATTCAAAATAAAATAACAGATTTCAACCTAAACATTAGGGCCAGTAGGTTTCCTTCCATCATTGGCAGGGGTGGTTCAGAATGAAGATACTAGAGTTACCTGGTACACAATTATTGCTAAGGCTCCCCAGCTAGTGAGAAATGAAACCATTTACACCTTTACTAGTTAACTCATAATAATAATGATAATAATAATAACAACAACGAGATGGTATTATTAAATAGCTAATTTTTGAGAATATTATAATTGCGCTATGTTTTATTTTTTAGAAGTTAAAGATTTATCTTATAATTTTGCCTTTAGACATTGTAAATGTGAGAAGAAAGAGGAGCTGCTATATTCGGGGTAAAGCTGCTTTTGAGATTAAGTGTAAAATAAAATGTTTGCTTTTTGCTTTTGCTGGAGAGGAGTATGCGAGGTGAGAAAAAATAGAACAAAGAAAGACAGACTTTTTAGATTTTGGCTTAACTAGACTAGATACTCATGATCTACTTTCAGCAAAAGTGATAGAGGGAAAAATATACAGGAAGAGGTTTCCCAAAAAGTCAAGGGCTAGGGTAGAGAGTAGCAGAGTGGCAGTATTATCACTGTGGAAGATGAATCTAGTGGCACTTCTCATTTACTTAGTATTCAGGATTTCAACCTTAATTAGGGTTCCTTTGTCACATCATTCATCAAATATACTTGAAGAAATGGAAATTAACCTCAAAGTTTCTGTCGCCTCAGGCATGCTTTTAATACTTGTACTCATTTCAGTGTATTGTGAAGTACCGCGAGTTGACTTGGAAATGTTTTAGTTGGAGTAAGTAACATCCAAATGAAGAAATAGCACGTTATAAGCAATTCCGGCAGAGATATCAAAAAGCCACCATTTAAATAGTTACCAACTTGTGTTTCTTTCAGCCAGTGCTAAAAACAGTAAGCTTTTGTTCCAAAATAGTCTGCTATTGCCACCCAAAGGTTTGCAAAGGTCCTTTTAAAAAAATGACTTTATAAAGGAATCTTGCTTATGCTCTTCCTCAGATGTTTTGTTAACAATGTAACTGTATTTTCAAAGGAATTTGTCTATTATGATTATAATTTACCAAGTCAGATATAGAAAATGTAGGATTGTTAATTCAATAAGAATGCTGGCATGTGCAGAACTATGCCAGCACGACAATAATCCTTTTTCAACTTTCTCCTCTCTAGCAAAGATCCACCCAGCACTCAAAACCTTGTCCTATATGTAATGCCCTTACCTTGTCTTTAACAAATGTGAGGCCTTCTTTGATAACTGTGACCAGGCAGAATAAATACTCTCTCCACTTGTTACTTGTAGCCCTGGGCACATACATATGGATCATCCATGTGCGTAAATGCATTATATATACATAACATACATGTCTCCATACAGAATATAAACATGAAAAAGGCAGGGGCAAGGTTATATATATTTGTATCTCCAACAACTAGACCTCAGACATTTATTATATTAATCATCTTTTGACTTCACAAATTAATAACTGAATAAATGAATACAATTAAACTTAAGTCACAGTTCAATAATTATTAGATATAGTAACAAATCCAAAATGTGGGGTTTGGGTCTGAGTTCATTGTTTCTCAGAACTCAAGAATGGATTTAGGGACAAACACGGTGAGCGGAGGCAAAGTTTATTAGAGGATAGATGGATCCTGCCGCAGGGGGCAGCAGGAAGGGGGTCCAAAGCAGGTTACCAGTGAAGCTTTTTTGTCTCAGGTTCCAAAGTCCCGTGCCCCTTATATCAGTCCTGGAAAAGGTGTAGCTGGAGCTCCAAAAGTAGGCCAGTGTCTAGAGTTTCTGTTCTGTGTTGTAATTGGGTATAGTTTAGTATTCAAGCTAATCAAAGTCCATTAGTCCATGTGTGGAGTCCCACAGGGCTATAAGACACCTGAGCCCAGAGGGTAGCACCCCCGCTCGCCCCGCCCCCC
>NW_005371516.1:860536-911446 GCF_000412655.1 Myotis brandtii
CCCGGCCACTCAAGCACATGCCAGAGAGTATTCTCTGTCTAGGGGTAGATAAATGCTTACTAGTTTTTGATTGGTTCTTCCAAATAATTTTGCCATAGCAATATCCTTGGGATTGGTTATAAGCCTTATTGCCTTGTGATTGTTCATCTGTAATCTGTTTGTGTTAGCAATATCTCTATATTTTAAACTCATGTCTCCTATATGTGCCTTTCTTTCCCCCACCCAGCTGGGTTGCCTTAGCAATTCCATCTAGCTGGGTTCCCCAGTTCTGCTTCCTCCCCCTATAGTCCCGGCCCTGACTACCTAACTTCCTTCTGTCTTCTTAGTAATACCGTATGTGTTTTATTGGTGACTGTGAAATCAAATGATCGTTTAAGTCTTTTTAAAGTGATATAGAATGTGACATGTTGTTGTTGGTCTCCTCATGAATGCTCTTGAATTTATATCCCAATAGTATAATTAACACAATAGCTGTATTGGGATTAAACACTGTGTTTAGAAACTTGTTTAAGCCCCTGTTACTCACCAGCTGTAGTGTGACCTTGGCCACATTTTTAAACTTTTTCTACACTTGGTTTCCATAATATGATGTATTTCACAGGGCTATTTGTTAAAATTAAATGAGGTAAGTAAATAATATGCTCGAAAGAATGTTAGACACATAAAAAATCTTCAATAACTTTTAGTTAATTATTAACATTATTTGGCTTTTTTTAAATCCTCACCCAAGGATATTTTTTTCCAATAATTTTTAGAGAGAGTGGAAGGGAGGGGGAGAGACACAGAGAGAAACATCTATATGAGAGAGACACATGGTTGCCTTCTACATGCACCCTGACTTGGGGCCGGGGATTGAGGCTGCAACCTAGGTATGTGGCCTTGACTGGAACTGAACTCAGGAACCTTCAGTTCATGGGCTGACACTCTACCCTCTGAGCCAAACTGGCAAGGGCTCTTTGGCATTTTTATAGTTAGTTCATTCTGCTGGGCAGATCCCCCTTTTCTATCTATATTTTAAAATAAGAGGCTGGATTCTTAAGGCCTGAATTAGAAGTTTTTCAGATTATTTTAGGAAGTATCATGAACTCCTTTTCCATAGTGAATTCTTGCATTTTACCCCCGAATACTAAAATAATCATGAAGACAAATAATCACATTAATTTTATTGAAGAAGCGCTACAAGTCTATATGGTACTTTCTAAAATAGAATGAAAGCTTCCTATATAGGAATATCCAGTGGGCAAAGGCTTTGTGGGGTTGTTAAACCAACTTTGAGTGTTGACTGAAGAAACCCTGAGAATATCCTCACTCCTCTGAGAACCTGTTCTGTGTTTCATACTTCAGAGCTGTCAGTCAGTATTTCTGATCATTAGCCATCTGTGATTATTTTAATGTTTGCCAGCAGGTGAAGGAACTCTTCTCCACCCAGGAGCTCTGCTATTACAATATAATTTATATGTAAAGAGCTCATTTCATCAGTGAAACTTTTACACAGTTTTTTTTAAGGTTTGAAAGAAACTCGGGGTATCTTTTTTTTTTTCTAACTCTGCACTACTGTTTCCCTGTCATACCTCACATTTATCCCAGAATCTCTCCATACAAAAATTCTCCAGCACCTACTCAACAGTTTTAAGAACAGGATGCAGTTAAGCTGATTTCCATATGTTTTAAGTACAAAACTTATTTCTTGTAGCTGCTATTTTAAATTTTTAAAACTCATGAAGAAAAATACAATTTTACTTCTCAAAGATGTTTAGTATTGAAGAGGAAGCCTCTAGTTGAGATTTCCTTATTAATAGTTTATTAAATGGCATGATGACATTTGAGCTATAATTATGTAATAAGAGCAAGTTTGGAGGGAGGCAAAAAAGAATTTAAAAGTACAAAAGTTGGCCTTTTCTGAGTAATATCATGAGTTAGGATTTAGAGTCATGGAATAATCACATTCATACCTCATCCACTTCTGCCTCTGATTTCAGTTTGACCTTTGGCAAGTCAAAAACTCCCCTCAATCACTTTCTCTATAATGTGGGATAATAATGCTTAAGAGAATATGGTTATTGCAGAGATTAATGAGTTACTGGTCATAAAATGTAATCCTCGTATTAAAAGTCTCTGCATGAAGAGAAGACTGAATTCCTGGGTCATCATTGCAGGGTAGCTTTGTGAATTATTGATCAACTACACACAATTTTAGGTCTTGAACTTTATAAAGCAAGTTTCAAATCTCAGGATAGATTCCACTAGAAATAAGTACATTTTGAGGCCCCATGCCATTTCTTGCAGAATCAGGAAATATATTGTTGTTTCCTTTCCTGATGAAGGGCACATTATCTTCTCAGTGGAGTTGACTCCTGAGGAAATTACTGATGATCTGAAAACACTCCTATATTTTTGTTCTTTCTTTTCCATTTACTACTTTCTTCTCTCCCATTTTCTAATCCCTAATCTGTTCCTTTGCTTCCCTTTCTCTGTTTTCTTTGAGAAAATGAACTTGGAGTCTTAGTCGCCTAACTTAAATTGAGGAAGCAAATAATCTCCATGAACCAGGAGGAAAAGTGCAGCAGACGCAACAAACCAGTACTTCCTCTCTGTGGGCACTTACATGCCTACTTTAAAAGAATAATTGAAAAGTGGCATCCTGTGTTTATTCAGACAGTTTTAATGATAAGTTTTGAAACAATCCCAAGAATAAATGTAAATATTTCCTTGTCATTCATTTGTTTCTAGCTAGGAGTCGAGGATGGAGAGGATGGTGTATAACACATGCACAGGCGCGCGCACACACACACACACACACACACACACACACAGACACACACACACGAGGTATGGGGATGGTTACTTCCTGAAATAGTAATCAGCTTGGTGAGGAAGCAGCAGCATCTTCTGAGAAATAGCGGGGAAGGTAGCCAAATACCCAAATAACCCTGAGTCACTAGGTCCGGTCCCATTGAAAACTAACCTAATCTGTATCTAATTTGACATCTGAACTTAATTTTCCTGGCTCTAATCAACCCAGAGCATCTTGTGGGGGATGGTTACTTCCTGAAATAGTAATCAGCTTGGTGAGGAAGCAGCAGCATCTTCTGAGAAATAGCGGGGAAGGTAGCCAAATACCCAAATAACCCTGAGTCACTAGGTCCGGTCCCATTGAAAACTAACCTAATCTGTATCTAATTTGACATCTGAACTTAATTTTCCTGGCTCTAATCAACCCAGAGCATCTTGCCCATAGAAGCCTTGAGATTAGTAATGACATGCAGAAATATCAAGAGTAATGACAGCCCTGGCTGCCTGTGTGGCTCAGTTGGTTAAGCATTGTCCTGTGCAAATAGGTTGCTAGTTAGATTTCCAGTCATGGCACATACCTGGGTTGCAGCTCAATTCCTGGTGGGGGCAATGCAGGAGGCAGCTTAAACATGGATGTCTCACTCTCAACTCTCTCTCTCTCTCTCTCTCTCTCTCTCTCTCTCTCTCCCTCTCTCCCCCCTCTCTCTCCCCCCTTCCCTTCCTCTCTCTCTAAAAAAATCAATAAAAGTATTTTAAAAATATTAATGACAAATAATTGCTACATATACCTTCATACAACTTGCCTCTTAGAGATGGTTTCTTCATTTTAAAAAGCTTTGAAGCATGGAGCTTCATGATGCAGCAGAATCTGTTTCAAGCTAATTTTTGCCCCAATAACAAAACTAAAGGTGACACTTTAGATTAAAAAAACAAACTATAGCTTACACACTGTAGCCATTGAAAGATTAAGATATTTTTGCTCATTGTAACATGAGTTTTCATGACCCTGTCCAGGGCTGCTAAAATCATGTGACTCATATTCTAGCTATACAGCCCCGGAAGCAATGTGATACATGGCTTTCCCACAGCAACTTAGGTTTATGACCTGGAAAGCAATTCCACGCACAAGTAGTCAGAATCCTAAGAACAACTTCCTTAAATCTGTTCTTCTGAGAGACAATCAGGTCAAATAGCAAGTAACTGTAATTAAGCTCTGGAAAAATTTAAAACACAAATGAGTTAATGATTTTATTTCTATGCAAATAACAAATCTTTGGGACAGATCAAATGCATTTTTTACTTCCATATTGCCAAACTTTGATTTGATTGATTCCATATTTATCCCCCTGTGGCAGCTGGAGCCTTACTTTAGAGGGGAACTTTCCTAATTCCAGGCTATCAAGGAAAATCTGCAAGTTAAAAACTCACTTTTATCAGCAGGCATTCGGAGAATGGCAGGTGGCAAATAAAGCTTTTAGTGGATTATTCTAATTGCATTTTCTTTTACCTTCATAGCTTAAAAAGTTGTAGGAAAAGGGAGAGGGCAACTTTTTATGGTTTTGACAGTTGTTTTTACATCTTTCTCTAATACACATGTGTTTGAAGTTTTCATAATCTTTAAGTACAAAGCAAGTTTAAGAGTATATACCTTGTACAATGGATGTATAGAAAGAGGAACTAGGAATAATTGGATGCATTAGATATATTACAGTATTGATTAATGATATTACAATTTATTTTTATAGCTCTTTCTACTTTTAATTACTTACACAATTTTATTTACTGATTTACCACTTTATACTGAGGGCAGAAAAGTAAAACAATATAATAAAGCATAGAATTTAAATAAAAGAATAAAAATTAAGATGGGGCAAAATTTAGGAGCCTAAATGATGCAATAATGATATTTACTTGGATCTTCTCCTTAAAATGTATTTTATTATAAATCAAAACCCCCTAAATATCAGTTTAAACTGTTACTCTGGGTTTTATGTAATATATCTGAAAGGAATTTTCACAGACTAGAGGCCCGGTGCATGAATTTGTGTACCAGTGGGGTCCTCAGCCTGGCCTGCAGGATCGGGCCACAACTGGCTTTCCAGCATCCCCTGAGGAGTCCTGGATTGCGAGAGGATGCAGGCCAGACCAAGGGACCCCACTGGTGCACAATAAGAGCTGGGGAGGGACACAGGAGGATGGCCAGCTGGGGAGGGACTGCAGGAGGGCTCCAGGGCATGTCTGGCCCATCTCACTCAGTCCCAATCAGCTGGACCCCAGCTTCAAGCTAACCTACTGATCAGAGCGTCTGCCCCTGGTGGTCAGTGCATGTCATAGTGAGTGGTTGAGCGGCCTTAGCATATCATTAGCATATTACACTTTGGTTGAATGGATGACTGTATGACTGGACACTTAGCATATTGGGCTTTTATTATATAGTATACCAATTGGTTGATGAATATCTGAATATTTCTGAGAATGCAGCTCCAATATATGACAATGATAATTTTTTTTCAAAATTTATAAAACAACTGAAGCAAAGAAACTTGAATTTATCAAAGTGACAAATTTGATCATGACCACCTATCCAGTAAATGTAGTTCCTATTAAGATTTTTAAAGCAAATTTGCATATATGGTATATTCAGAAATATGCAAATACCACAATTAGGACTGGAGGAACAAAGAAATAAAATTAAACATTTTATTAAATGTAGAAGTTTGAGGCTAAGGCAGGGCTTCAAACCTTTGAGAGAGACTGTATGATTTTGTTAACCAATGTCACTCCGATAAACTAAAAAAATAAATAATAAGAAGAGGAATAGAAACTACAGATCTCACACTCTAAAACTGAGAAATCAGAAATACAGGTGAACCATGTGGGTATGTGGAAGTTGGAATGAAAAGAGAAGATTGCTACCTTAGCCAGTTTGGCTTAATGGATAGAGCATCAAGCTGCAGACTAAAAGGTCCCAGGTTTGATTCCAGTCAAGGGCACATGCCCGGGTTGCAGGCTTGACCCCCAGTGGGGAGGGTGCAGGAGGCAGCCAATCAATGATTCTCTCTCATCATTGATGTTTCTATCTCTCTCCCTCTTCCTTCCTCTCTGAAATTAATAAAAATATATTTTTAAAAAAGAGAAGATTGCCAAGGGAGTTAAAACAGTATACATGGACTTGAGGATGGAGGAAATTGAAGATTCAACACATATTTAGCAAAATTGTTTGGTTAGATCAGACCACATTTAATTAGCAGGAAGACTAATTTTGTGTCAAGTGAAGACAGAATGATTGGCTTTGCCTGAATATTCTAACAACCTTAGTTTCTTCAGAAGCCTAATTTTAGGTCTAACCCAAAACTTCTTGTTTAGCCTCAGGGGAGAAGGAGAGGAAAACAATGCATGTGGTTGTTATTTCCATGCACCCGATTAAAATAATGGTTTTCTTTATGTCCATTCAAATGAACAAGTAAATGTTAAACAGTATATTTTTAAAGAGTGCTGCTCAGCGGCTACTGCTTTGTCTGAACTCAGAGGAGAGACCCTGAGGGTGAACAAAGGCCTCTGAAAAGGGATCTGCAAGTTTGGGGAAACTGCGAGTTGAAGTTAACTGCTGCCACTGGTACGGACAGCTGCTGCAGCAGGGATGGAGCACTGATACAGAAATAAGCCAGAGTAAAAATAGCAAATAAAATAAGAGTAGTCAGCAGATACAAAGGAGCACATCCCTTCTTCCTATACCAGTTACCCAGGCTCTTTCTAGCACTCTGTATTGGCAGAGCCAAGGAGGGTCAGGTGCACAGGACAAATGTGGTTTGTGAAGTTCCTCCTCTAGGATCACACAGCAAAGTAAGACGGGTGGATTCAGAACTGGCATACCATAGATTAATAAGTGGCATATCTGCCAAATATATAACTGTCTACATACACTGTCTGAAATATTAACAGACAGGTTTTATTCAACTAATATAATCACAATGATTTAGGCATAATGAGACAAAAATCAACAGCATTTCATGATGTGATATCCAATTTGGCTATCTAAAAGATAGGACAAATCACACAGTTTAATAAATGACTATGAGCCTATATATAACAATAACATATAATATAAAATACTTATATTTTATAATACATAGCAGTTATAATATATATTATATATTAATATGTAATATATAACAGTTTTATGCCTATATCTATATATAGAGATTAATATCATTGTTTCTTTTTCATGTTCTAATGATAGATAGGAAGTACATATAATCCTATCTACACTAATAAAAGAGAAACATGGTAATTGGCGTACGACCGCTACCCTTCCCATTGGCTAATCAGCATATCCTTATGCAAATTAACTGTCAGCCAAGATGGCGGCCGGCAGCCAGGCAGCTGGAAGCGAACATGAGGCTTCCTTGCTTCAGTGACTGCAGACTCCAACATTCCCCGCCTCACTTGCCGGCCTCTGAGTTGCAAATCTAATCAACTATGTACTATGTTGTAAATAAGAAGCTAAACAAAACCCTAGAAACCAGCTTTCAACCTGCCGGGATCTCAGAGCTGAAGTTATACATTGTTTCGATTATAGAAAATATCATTGTTTCTTTTTCATGTTCTAATGATAGATAGGAAGTACATATAATCCTATCCTATATAATAAAAGGCTAATATGTAAGTAGACCAAATGGCAGAATGACTGGTCACTATAACTCACACTGACCACCAGGGGCAGATGCTCAATGCAGGGTAGACCGAATGGCAGAATGACTGGTCACTATGACTCACACTGACCACCAGGGGCAGATGCTCAATGCAGGAGCTGCCCCCCCGGTGGTCAGTGTGCTCCCACAGGGGGAGCGCCGCTCAGACAGAAGCTGGGCTCACAGCTGGCAAGCGCAGCAGCGGTGGAGGGAGCCTCTCCTGCCTCTGCAACAGTGCTAAGGACTCCTCAGGGTTGTCCACCTGCCGGCTTAGGGGTCCTGGACTGCAAGAGGGCTCAGGCCAAGCTGAGGGACCCCCCTCCAGTGCACAGATGTCGTGCACCAGGCCTCTAGTCTATATATATACAAAAGCCTAAGCGACTGACTGACTGACCGGCTGGCTGGCCGGTACCTATGATGTGCATGACCACCAGGGGCAGACACTCAATGCAGGAGCAGAAACCACAGGCATGGAAACATGGAACAGACTGATGAATCTCGGAGGGAAGAAAAGAGGGGGGAGGGTGGGAAGAGATTAACCAAAGATATTATATGCGTACTAGATGCCCAGTGCATGGATTCGTGCACTGGTGGGGTCCCTCATCCTGGCCTGTGGGGATCAGGCTGAAACTGTCTCTCTGACATCCCTTGAGGGTCCTGGATTGTAAGGGGTTGCAGGCCAGGCCAAGGACCCCACCGTTGCACAAATCTGTGCACCAGGCCTCTAGTTAATAATAAAACCCTGTTAAAAGATGTAAAGAATGTCTATTAAAGAACAACCACATGGATTGGGAGGCTCACTATTATAAAACTATCAATTTTCTGTAAATTGATCTAAAAATGTAATGCTTCCCTAGCTGGTTTGGTTCAGTGGATAGAGCTTTGAAGAGTCCGGGGTTTAATTCAGTCAAGGGGGCATGCCTGGGTTGCGGGCTCAATCCCCAGTAGGTGGGGGGTGGGGGGTGTGCAGGAGGCAGCCAGTCAATGACTCTCTCTTATCATTAATATTTCTATCTTTTGCTCCCTCTCCCTTCCTCTCTGAAATCAATAAAAATATATTTGAAAAATAAATAAAAATAAAAATTTAATGCTATTGCAACCAAATTCTCAATAAATTCTTTTCAAGAAACTTAAAATAGAACAAAAAATGTACAAGAGAAATAAAAATGTAAATTTTATTTTTAAATACATTTTTATTGATTTTAGAAAGGAAGGGAAGAGGGAGAAGAAAAAAAAAATTGATGTCAGAGAGAAACATCAATCAGTTGCCTCCCGTATGCACCCCGACAAGAGATTGAACCTATAACCTGGGCATGTACCCTGACTGGGAACCCAACTAGAGACATTTTGGTGCACGGGACGGTGCTCAACTTTAGAACAGAGCCACACAAACTAACTGAGCCACAGCAGCCAGGGCAAAAAATTAACAATTTTAAAGAAAGAAAACAAGATGGGGAAACTTACTTTACCAAATATAAAAATATTTTTAAGGCAGTATGATTAAGATGTTATGATACTGATGTGTGGGTAGACACACCGACAAATAAAACAGAAAGGATATCTAAAGTCAGTCCCATGCATACTTGGAAGATTGATCCATGTCAGAGGCAGCATTACAAATGAAAGGGGAAGAGATTTACCATACTGTACATGCTATTAGGGCAACTGGGAAAACAATGAAACTGGATCACTATTTTATAGCATGCACAATGACTAATTTTAGGTGAAAATAAAAACATTTTAAACTTTAGGTGAAAATGTAAAACATTTCCAATGGCTTCTTCTGACTCTATTCACATATACAGCAGAAATAATGTAAAATGTGACAATATTATCTGGTCACATTACAGGAGACCTCCTGTATTCTGAGTTTCCAGATGTAGACTTTTTCTGTCAATTGAGGGAGAAAAATCATGTTGTGAATAATTGAAATCTGGTAAAAGTAATGGGCTTATCAGAAAACTTTCAGTAGAAAAAAAGAAAGAAAAAGTATGTACTATCCCATGTGATTCACTTGTCTTTGTTCTACACTGACTCTAAGGTATAGGTTTCCATGGGCGCTAGGTCCAGTATTTTTAAGCAACCATCATAAAAGCCTGCAGAGTTTTTGGAAGGTGAGGGTGAAAGCAAAGTATGGTACCTAACCAAATGACTAAAATAAGCAAGACGTAGAGCAGATGAATGCTAAATGTTAATGAATGAGTGATATATTGCATCCAGACTTTTATTTACATTAATAGATAAAGCTAATTAAAAATAGGTATAATATGATAATGAATTTCAAAAAAGAACACTGATATTTTTTGGAAACATTACTTTTTATTTGTGGTTTTTTTAAACAAAAACTGTTTTTGATAGACATTCAAGCATCTTTCAGAAAACACAGACATTATTTCTTCATATGCAAACCTAAAGGGAATTTGGAATAATTTTCTTGCTCTGTAGGAAGATGTTCCTTAGGGAAAGTGTATTTAATAGAGGAAATATGTTGATTTCAGTAATCACAGATGTTTATTCCAGTCTATTTATATTTGACTACATTTTTATAATGTAAAAATAAATTTCATAAAATGTGGTGCTAATGAGAGTATGTGATGCTGATAATCTTGACTACAGTTAGAAAAAGTGCATATGGCTATTCTCCAGGTTTGCTCACACATCTCTACCCACACACACTTTCATACCAAATCTGTTAACATTCCTGCTATTCAGTTTCTTGGCATGTATTGTGCAAAGACTGTAACCTTACTAAATTATATAGTACTTTTGGGGGAAAAAAGACAAATTTCTCTCAAGGAATAGCTTGAGATCACTGTGCTTAAAAGCTATTACAGACTTGTTTCTTTCTTTATTATTTTTTAAATATTTTTTATTGATTTCAGGGAGGAAGGTAGAGGGAGAGAAGAGATAAAAATATCAGTGATGAGAGAGAATCATTGATTGACTGCCTCCTGCATGCCCCACACTGGGTTTCGAACCCATAACCCAGGAATCAAACCAGTGGCCCTCCTGGTTCATAGTTTGACACTGAACCACACCGGCTGGGCTGTTTTCCTACTTTAAAAGGTAAAATGTGTCAGTGGCAAGCCATGGTTGCATTTCAGTGTTGATCTGCATCAGATTTATGACAAAGGCGGTATTGCAGGTTAGTGGAGAAATGATAATATTTTCTATATATGTTACTGAAAAATTTGGACATTCGTATAGAAAATATGAAACATGATTTTTTTCTTCATATCATAGAAATTTAATGCTAGTGAGACTATTAATGATCAAGTGAAAGAAAGAATAATAAACCTCTTGAAGATTAAATAAGGAAAAAAATCTTTATAAGCTTATGTAGATAAAAATGTCCCAAACAGACATTAAAAACACTAAATGTAATTATTATAACTTACTTTTCATTAAAACCAATAATTATTGTTCACAGTAGACAACCATTACGAATGAAAAGGCTAACAGCAGAGAGAGCAAAGGTATAGTGTTTAGGAATGTATATTTACATTGGTAAACCTATAATCTATAGGAAGTTACATAGTATTTTTTTTTTAATCTTTGTGGTGATTGAAATGTTCTTTTTGTGAACATTTATTGAGCATACATTTCATTTTATATCCATTAATTTATGAGCAAATATCTTACTATAAAATGTTTCATGAAAAAATTATACAGTACTTATTTCTAAAATAATAAAATTTAGAGGTTAAGAAGAAAAATATAAAGTTAAAATTTTTGAAAGTGAGATAAAATAAAATTTGAAATTACCTGTAATTGTAAGCTACGAACACTAAAAGAAAACTTAAAAAAATAGTTTGTTTATTGGAAGCAAAAGAAAAATATAGCATCCAAATAATAACTTCATATACAAATTATAAAAATGAAGAAAATAAATTCGTTTTCATAAAGAAATTATAACAGCTTTGTTCTTTCCAATATATAAATGCTGTAATATATTGACTGGAATAGTAAGATATTTTGGAAGTTTAATAAAAAGTCATGTTGCACTAATCAGATTCAGAAAACAAAGATATATCAATTATGACAAGTGTAGATAATTAAGTTATAGTTATAAGTTATCAAAGCAGAAAAAATATAGTTTTCATTTCTCTGTAGCCAAATATCCAGTTTCGCTTCCCACTACTACCACCACCAGAGTCAGTTTTAAAAAATTGTGATTTATTTACCAAGTTTAGCAATTTTTATAAAATTAGTTATCATAAATAATGGTCTTTAATCAATAGAATGTTTCAATGGAGTGTCGTTCTGTTGAACGACAATTGTTATTTGTTGTACACCGCCACCCAGTACTGTGTAGTTTCCAGAGAGTTTTCTCTGTTACAAACTTGAATTTGCTTTATTTTAAATCTTAAAACAGAAAATTAATTGGCCATTAAATTTAAAAAAATGATTACCTACATATTTTCTGTGGGTTCACCATATAAATATTAAAACATGATACCGGAATTGGATGAAACATAATTATGTATCAATTAGCACTGCCATTTTAAGGAAACACACATCTTCTTAGATGAGCAAAAGAGATGTACTCACCCAAAGTAAAATGAGTATTGATAGGTTCTTTTCACTTTAATTGCAGTAAAGGTTCTAGAAATCATATAGAAAAATACTATGAAGTGGTCCTTTTAAAATTATAGGCTATATCTAAATGTGATGAGTTAACTCTTCTCATCATATTTTTGGGGTAAAAGATTTTGTGGGCTTTATCATGATGGAAAGAAATATGTTTCCAGGGCTCTCCCAGTGGATCAGGCTGAGAATAACCTATCTTGTTATTCAGAAAAGCTCAGGAAGAGGTCTGCAGCCTTGAGTGTCAAATCAGCCTCATAATCCAATTTTTATATTTTCACTTTAATCAAAAATAGAGTTAAATCTCTATCCACCTTTTTAAATACTCTTTTTCCAATTTCTTTGAACATATATTTTTGTAGTCCACTGCTTCCCCCCCCCTCTATTTACCCATTTAAAAAATATAATTTGGTGATCCCCTAAGAGAAAGTGAAATTTTGTTGAAAGAAAAGAAAATCTGCCTCGAAAGGCAGGACTTAAGAACTTACCTTTAAGTTGTCATCATGTGCCATAGCAAATATGTTTACAGCATAAACTATGTACTCTCTCAAATTTGCCTTTATCTTGTGTTCTCAGTAAGACATCAGCTCAACAGTGTGTGGTTTTTCTCTTTTTGTTTGTTTATATTTTGTTTTTCCTCTTATTAGAGTTCTACTTTATCAGGCAGGACAAATGTCATATCCCCTGGCCCTTTCCAAAACATAATGAAAATAGACCAATTTCCAGCTACACCTTGCTGATTACTTCCTACCTACTGCTCAGGGTAATTTGTTCTGTGTAAATGTAGACTTCAGCAGTTATTGAAGAAAAAAGGTACCAAAAGATACTGTTGTGCGGCATCTATACGAAGCTGTTGATATAAAACCAGTCCTGATTGAGCCAACCTATCTGAAGTCTATATGAGGTCTTTAGGGTTTCACAATTCTAATTAGAGCAGCCATCATCATAATTGCTACCACCTAGAAAATTAATGATATTTGACAAATTAAAATGCATTTGTTTGCCTGATTTTGTAAATGCATTTTTTACTTTCTTATTTCAATGTCTTGAAGTCAAATGCATTTGTTTTAAAAATCATTCCTAAAACTGGCCCAACCTAAAATAATAAGAGTAATCACTGAATTGACAAAATCTTGAAAATTTATGAAAAAGAAGCAAAGTGATTATAAGCATGTAAAGCAGCAAACAGCATAATTTTACTTAGTAGGTTCCAGGAGATGATCTGTACAGTAGACCCCCTTATCTGAGGAAAATGTGTTCTAAGAGCCCCAGTTGATGCCTGAAACCATAGATAGAACCGAACCCTGCATATACTATTTTTTTCTATACATGCATATCTATGATAAGGTTTAATTTATAAATTAGGCAACTTAACAATAACATCTAATTATTAACAATAATATCTAATAATAACAGAATAATTATAACAATATACAATAATAAATGTCATGTGCATATGATCTCTCTCTCTCAAAATATGTTATTGGTCTGTACTCGCCTTTCTTCTTGTGATGATGTGAGATGATAACTCTGTGTAACCATCCCCTATCTGGCAGTTAATGGCTTGCAGTCACTTGTTTCAGGGGATCCCTTGCAAAAGTCTTTGTTTAGACGCAATGCTTTCTGGCATACTACGTTGTTGTCAACTGGGACACAACTTCCACCCTCAAAGTTAATGTCTTTTCTATCTTAAGTAAGCACTTATCATGTACTATGGCCATAGTTTTTGCGCTTTGAAATGTGAGGCAAAACTAGCACAAATTTCTTTTTCCTTCTTCATTTTACTCTTTAGAGAACATTTGTGATTTCAATTTGGCTTAATCTTAATAAGCAATATTATTTACTATATGCAGAAAGTTCAAACCAACATATTTTGAAAAAATCATTTTTAAAAGGTCAATGTAATCAGAAAGCTCAAAAACAAGGGCCATCTGATTTGAGTGAAAAATCTAAAGAGAGAATTCATAGATCCTAAGTGAAATGTTCTATAATATTTGTGACCCAATAAAAAGACTGACATATTTCTTTTCTGGGGGAAATTTATTTTATTTATTTTTGTTTATTTTTAAAATATATTTTTATTGATTTCAGAGAGGAAGGGAGAGGGGAGAGAGAGATAGAAACATCAATGATGAGAGAGAATCATTGATTGGCTGCCTCCTGCATGCCCCCTACTGGGGATGGAGCCTGCAACCCAGGCATGTGCCCTTGACTGGAATCGAACCTGGGACCCTTCAGTTTGCAGGCCAACGCTCTATCCATTGAGCCAAACCAGCTAGGGCTTTTATTTTAAATATATATATTTTTATTGTTGACAGTATTATAGATGACCACCATTTTTCCTCATTTACCTCCCTTCACCCAGGCCAAGATTAACATATTCTTAACCTAAATCCATTAATACTTATTGTGAACTTGACAATGGAGAGGGTCCCTTAGTAAATATACTAAGTTTCCTACTTTCAATGTATATAATATTATGTGGGAATATATGTAAAAGTACTTTCTACCAGTAGTGTTGAGGACTACATAATATTTTTACACTAAAAATGACTTTTCTGATAGAAATTAAACTTTGTCTATGCAATGAATCAATACTAGGAACATAATTGTGCTGTTTGTAATAGTCTTTGTTTGACTATATTTTAAGTCAACATCAAATAACCTCACTCTCAGTTTCCTGACCTAGTCACTTCCCTAATTATTTAGAAGACATAAGCTCAATTTCAAGATACTGTAATTAATGATTTTTTAGAAAAACTGTCACCTTGTTTCCTAGCATTGTTTGGAATAGTGTAAGTCTAATAATATTATTAAAAACACGTGATTCACCCAACTTAAAACTAATAAATAAATAAATTAAATAAATGGGACCTAGTCTTCATCTAGTTTTAGGCTTTTCCTTAGCTTCAGTGCGGAAAAAAGTATTTGTTTTAGTCAAGCGCTATTAATCCAGGTTATTGAGTACTTTTCCATTCTTTTACTTTCACATATACTATGAAAGGTAGAAAATAAGCAATTCTTTGAAAAGCCTTGTTCTATTAGCTATGCTGTCCTTTTGGATTTGTGATATGTGTAACAAGAATTTCCTTTAAATATTTGAAATTAGACTTTGAGTCTTCTCAGATGCTGGCAAAAAAGTGATTCAGTTTTCACCGTGGCCTCCCTTAGGACCATTCTAAAGTCTCAGGTTATTCTGCAGGGCTGAACATTGGGCAGGCCCCCTGGTGGTCAGTTGTCCTTCATTGATGCTCAAATGCCTACTGTCACAGTGCAGTATTATAGTAGCAGTGTGCCCTGCCTGATTTGTAGACTCCAACTTAACATTTTTGGTTCTTTCATCCTGATATTTGAGGCCTTGCCAATTGTCCAACATTCTAAGATAGAGTGATACCTCTTCACCCACTAGACATGGATCCCAATCTCTGAAAACATTCTCTTGCTTCCTTCTTCAAGGCATATTTTTTCATTACACACTCTCTGAATCCCCCTACACATACCAGGTATGATCTATACAGAGAGTTTAAGCTTTTACAAAGTGAATGCGTTTCCTTGTAAAATAAGCCCTGGAAAAAAATCCACAGGCAAGGGGAATACAAAAGACAGAGCTAACTTGAGAGAACATATCCAGATATCTCTGTTTGATACCATTTATGGAGGCAAGTACCAGGAAATAATAAATTGAGGGCCTCATCATACACAGTAGCAACAGACCTTTCTTCCCCAAAGAAAATATAGCAGCATGGAAATAAGTTACTTAATAAAGATGTAAAGATCAAAATAGGAACAGTATTATAAAAATGGTTATGGACAGCTAAGATCAGTTTTGTTCCCTAAGTGTGTTTAGCTTAGATTGGCTTTCTAGCTTGTCCTGGGGATTTAGATCTATAGAAAAATGCAGTTTGAGATTCATTTAGCCGCCTTACAAGAAGAAGACTAGAATGCAGCTAGTTCATAACATTGAAACTGCCAATCTACATATGGGTAGATGAGCCACAAAATATTTTATTTATTCTTTGTGTTTGTGAAGCTGTTTCAGCTAAGAAATGTATTATTCAAAATGTCATAATTCCTATGGAAGATATCTTATTTAAGTACTTAGATTAAGGAGAAATATGCTTAGAAGCCCAGAACAATAAAA
Organism: Myotis brandtii; assembly: GCF_000412655.1. Lineage (NCBI taxonomy): Eukaryota > Metazoa > Chordata > Mammalia > Chiroptera > Vespertilionidae > Myotis > Myotis brandtii. Next base: position 876,749 of record NW_005371516.1, read on the forward strand.
GGAGGAAGGGAAGGTGACAAAGCAAAGAAGGAAGTTTGAAAAAAGTAACTAAAACACAAATATCAAACTGTGTCTGTAAATATATAATTTCTAAAAAAAAGCAAAAATGTTAAAATGAGGATGATAAACCTAGGAAAAAGAATATATAGTCAAGGAAGCAATGTAAAAATCAATTACTATATTAATTTTGCACTCAATAAAAAAGATAGTAAATATTATAATAAACAAATTTCTATATGATTTTATGATAGGGAGACCATTGGGTAGAAGCATCACTAAAACAAGGAATTAATTATAAGTTAAAAATAATCATTTGCATTTTTTTATAATTTCTCTTTCCAGTGTCCATAGTTTATAGTAGATACAAATAATAAAAATGAATCCAGAAGTATAAAAATATAAACCTTCTTTGTTGTTGTTGGTTTTTTTATGAGATAAATTCTGTTCTTGGATGAGTTTTATATATTCTATCTAAAGTCAGTAGGGGTGGTGAATGTCCCGCCAAACACTTATTTGGCCTCTGATTTTAAGGGGAAGCAGATGTCCATGTTAGCATTCAAGAAAAATGATTACATTTGTGAAAATATTGTAAAACTTACATAACTTATATGGCTAAACATACGGGAAGAAAACATGTAGGCATAAATTATGCCCAATGTCTTTATGTTAGAAGCAGACTACACCTAGTTATTATAAATAACGAGGAACAAATGATAGCTGGAAAAAAATATAAGCTTCATAGGTTAGTGACATATGTGTAAAGTCTTATTGGGAGCCAAGGCAATGAAATCAGTTGACATTAAAATAGTAACAGAAAATAGTTTTGTACTATTAAAAATTTAGCTACAATTGAAAATTATATTAACTTGTAAAACAATGTTTATAAACATGTATTATTTTATTCCATAAGTTCCTACTAGAGTCAAAATACTACAGGTTAGCATTTGAAGAGGCAAAAATATGTTTTAAAGATATTTGAAAGACATGCAATCTCCTTCATAAATTAATTTATTCAAAAATCAATTACCATATAATGAAACATTTAATTCATCTATTCATTTCTCCTTATTCTCTCATTTTTAGAAAGAGAACAACTGACTATTATGCATTTATTTATACTTAAATAAATAACTTCTGTTATTAAAGTTAAGCACTTACGTGTTATCTCTTTTATACATGTTAAAATATGATCTAATAATATAATTAAGTATAATGGGAACATATTAGTCTAATTAACTCAATTTTTCTAAGTATAGAAATAAAGCAGTGAATGTATTGAAGATTTATATGGAATGATGTGAGATTAATAAAAAGGATTATTAAATTGACAAAAGACATAAATACGTAGAACAATGATAGAAGAGAAATATAACTAGTGAAAACTGCAGAAAGTCTTTAATACCACTACAAATCAAAGAAATATAAATTAAATAGTTACCCTTGTGTGTCTATTGTTGTTAAGTGGCACATGATTGTACAGTGCTGAGAATTTTCAAATGTATAATATGGAAAAATAAATTGTCAACTAGTTATATGTGGTACTGATGCCCCCCAAATACATTATCACCTTAAATCACCTGTCCTGACGCTAACATACATGTTAGCTTCACATACTTTATCATATATATGTATATACATCTGTATTTTATTATAAATATATACATATGTATACACTTATAGGAAAACTACTATATATACTGTCTTAGCCATGGAGAGAACTTTGATTTTATTACTTACACATTGTGCATAAATTAAAAACAGGGTGTGAATTTATTTATCAGGTACCCAATCACAGGGATAAGAATATGACATTTGATGGTGGTCGTTCACTAATCCACTGTGGGCATCAGATCTACGCTAATTTTAATTTGAAATGGTATTTTAATCAATTACCAATTGACTTATCAATACATTTTATTTTCTGTACTTGAAGGACACATCCCACATGTACTCTGTGGATCTGTAGGTGCCGCAGCACAATATCATGTATCCCTGGGGAACAGGTGTTCCCGGGTGACACTACTTATTTTTAAAATAGTTAAACATTGACTGATGTTTATGCCGCTGTGCTGTTTTACGCCTGGTTCTTGGGTCGGGTGTTCTTTCTCAATCACAATGAGTCCTAATTAGCTTTCTTCTGGGAGGATGATAGGCTTCCCTCCAGAAGCAGTGCTCCTACTTCTGTGTAAGCCCGGGCATTAACATGAAACCTCCCCCCCACCCCCCACAGGATCTGAGAATAGCTAGGAAGTGAAGGTAAACAGGTGCACATCTGGTTACCGTGTGCTTTTTTTAAAGAGTTGAACCAGTTTGTTAAAGATTGATTCCACTTTCACTGTCAAATTGAAGGACATGTCCCAGAGGACTTGACCCTGCATTCGTATTACCTGCCTGTACGTTGAAGGCCTTGTGGCACGTTGATTGTCTTTCCTTTCTTTCCAACTGCAGCCTTTTGTTGTATCTGTGCAGACTTGGGTGGGAGAGCTTCGGGGCATTGTTTAAGGAAATTGCCAAGTCCAATAGACAGTTTATGGGAGTTGGGTATCAGCCAAGTCTCTGAAAACATTTAAAAATTATAAAAGAGCCAATTTTTTTGTGTTTTCTTCTTGGCAGAATACAGCTCAGCTGAGTGAGAACAAAACGAGAACTAGGAGTAGGAGGAGCTGCTTCAATGAGTGAATGTGTACAGAATTAGCACAAAACAAGATAAAGTAGCATGTGAAGCCTTAGGCAGGATGTAATTCGCCTTCCTGAAGTAGTTTCTCTAATTCCAAAGCCTAGAACACAGGAAAGTTTAGTTGGGTGCATTGGGAGAGAAAGGAGTTGTGGTCACATTTAGTGGAGGGTCTTTCTGTTTTGTGTTATGATGTATTATTTTTCACAACTGAAAATTTCAAAAGTCCTAATGGGGTATCTAATCACAATCACACCTAGCACAACTTCACATTTTCTCCACGTCCAGACATTTAAAAGAAGAAAGAAGTTTATGCCATTTTCCTTATTTTTAGAAAAAAAATGAACATGACATGAAAATCTTAAATAAGAAACTTATAAATCTTAGAATCCATGCAATACATATATTTCTGAGGATATGATAAGCTCAATACAGAGAACTTTAAAGGAACATGAAATAAAGAGCTTTACATTAGATTTGAATATTCTGAATATAATCTGAATACTATTTTTACACATATTTTAGATAGTCCTAATGAAGAATAAAAAAGAGATATAAGCACATCCTCTAGCCTTAATATAACAAATTATATTTATCTTATCTTATTATTTTCTCAGTGTATTTACTTGAGTCATAATTAAATACTATATTTGTAAATAATATTTTAAAATTCTGTATTATATTTTCTAATATATATTTCACAGAAATGATCTGTATAAATTAGGCAAAAAAAAGTTATTGAGTTAAAGCAGAACTTTGCTGTTATATGGTTAATGATATATTAACTATGTTAATAAAAAATAATTTCTAATTTATTTTTTAATATGAAAAATTATTTGTATTGTGCAGAATTAAAAATAAGACATAATAAATTTCAGATATAAGAAAAAATAGCTGTTTAAAACAGTTTCATTCTCTCTGGATTCTGTGATTTGAAAAATGCATTTGAGAAATTAAAGAAAGTCTGTCTTTTTTGGAGGACACAAATAGTAACCTATGCTACCTCAAGTGACTTAAACTCAAGTTTCAGGACCAAATTGTTTCAAAGCAAAAATACCTTTACTCTTCTTACTGTACTTATTAGCAGATTTTGAACAAGTATTAAGTTCAAGCTAGTGTTTTGCATTAAAAAAAGATGAAAAAGATAGTGGACTTGCCTTCTAAAGAGGAATAGAATGTATAAACATTTCAAAAATTTAAAAGTTCCTATAGACATATGACTTGTTCCTATTAATAATAGATCCATTAATTTGTTGTGAATGTGAAATTTCGTAGAGGAAATAAATGTGCACAAATAAACACAACACAAAACTAATAAGTGAAAAGTGCTATGAGAGTTATAAAATGTCGAGGGAAATTGGAGGAAATAATAAAATAAGCAAAAGCAAAATATTGGTGAGGGGAAAGAATGAAAATATGTAGGAACAAAACATTTGATAACGTCTAATATAAGCCAGAAAAAATATAGAGCATGTGAAAAATAGTCTGAGGTATAAGTAAAGAAACAAGTTATCATAATAGGTATTTTGAGAGGAGAAGTTTTCAAAGAAAATAGAAAGGTAACCATGTCAGACTTCAGGTGGACTCGGGAGGACAATAGCAATAGATTCAGTTGTTCTTGTATTTGAGAATGAGAAGGGCATTATGACTTTAAGGAGAGTAAATTCAATAGTTGGTTAGGATATGTGACATTGCAAAGCATTAAAGAATGAATACGTCGTGACTAAATATACATAGGGAATGTAGACATCTTTTTAGAGAGATTTGTGAATTGAAAAATAACAAAAAAATTAGCCTTGACATAATGATACACAATTAATAGATTTACAAATCAAATGTGTCAGCTCGAAGCATTTTTTATTTTAATCTGACAACGCTGAACAATTCCAATAAATTGCATATTATTAGCAGCAATGGCATTGACTTCAACATAAGTTTAAAAAAATAAAGCACGTTTCCCAATTCACTTTACTGTAATCATTTTAAAATATGATTTTAAAAGGATTTTTATCTAAACACATGTCTATTAACTCATACTACTTTGCATTAATTTGCATCATATTTGCACTTGGCAATTTCTTTTTTATTTCACAAATATTTTTAAGCTAAAGATATTATTTCTCAGAAAATGCTATGGATTGTTAGACAATGATAAAGTATGGTATCCTTCTGTTATGTCTGAAGCAAGACATGTCAAGTATTGTGAGTTTAACCTTGCACAATGCACCATTTTTTTTCCATGCAGCACCAGAAACAACACATCACGAGTCATGCCTAGCACTCATTTAAATGAGACCTCGGAGTCACACTGCATGTTACAAATATCTGGGAGCTGTGTGATTAGTTAACATCTTGTGCATAACCCTTAAAATTATAGCAAGTTCTCAGGAGATAATTAGCTTACTCTGTTTCTATAATAAAATGAACTATGTTTTAGCAATGACTCTTAGGAATAGTAGTAGGAAACTGCCTTTAAATCAGATAAATTGAAGAATCACAAAACATTAAAATGGAAGAAAAAATATCATAATGAATATTTTCTTTTCCTGATACAGCTGGATTCTAAGGTAGTGGAGAAGCGAGCTGCTGAATATAAAGCAATTCATATTTGACTCCACTACAATATCTTTTGTTTCAGGATGAGAAAGCTAAGAAATATATAAGAACTTATATTCTTCTTTATGTAGAGTTCTACATAGAACAGAAACCTTCAAGCTGAATGATGCTTTACGTTCACAAAAGAGTCTGATTCCAATTAGAATGAAGTAGTCATTTCCAGAGACAACATGCTTCAGGTTCCACTCCATTGCTACATCTTGAGAGTGAGACAGATACAGTGTTGTCATAAGAATTGAAACAGTACTTGAAAGGGGAAAGAAGATAGTTAGCTATTCACCTGCCATTCTTCTTACCAACATCTTATGTGGTTGCTTTGGGACTTCAACATCTCATGACACACAGCAGCAACAAGAGCAATGCAAAAAGCAAACCAATAAACAAAAAAGTAAATGTCACATATCATACAGATATATATTAGAGGCATATGAGGCTTAGAGGAAACATTTGTGCAAATCTGCTTGAGTTTTGTGAGTCTAGAAAAATGTGTGACTTTTTCCCCAATCACAGGGTAAATCCTTTGAAAAAAAGAGGAGGTTTGATAGAAAAAATAAGTATAAATTAAAGGCTCAGTACCATGCTTCCCAGTTCAGTTTCCTATTTTTAAGTAACGAGAATTCATCATAGCATCTTTTAGCATTAGAAGGTGAATAATATTTACACTTAATGGCATAACACACTTAATAGTGTGAGATTATTCACAACAAACAAGCCACTAGACAGCACTAACCTAAGGGCTCAAGTTACATCAGAAATCAAGATACCATATAGTCTAATTGCAAAATTTTCACTCAGTCCTGGCTTATGTGGCTCAGTTTGTTGGGCATTGTCCTGTGCATAGAAGAGTTGCTGGTCCATTTTCCAAATTTATGAGTGATGGAAGTAAAGCACAGAAATAAGAAAAATTATGACTTGAGTTAAAATTAACTTGGAGAATGTTTGTTACACTGAGTGATTGACTCACTTTTAGGTTGTTTCTAATAGCTTTAATGATATCAGCCACTAACTGGGCTACATTTAGCAATATTTATACCCATTATTTACAATGAAAGGACAAGTCTCTGTTAAGTCTTTAATGAATAAAAAATGCTACAAATTACACACATACTAATTGACAGAGACTTGGATTTAATTTGGTTTATGCCATTTACTCTCTATGTGAATGTCTCTTATTAAAATGATGGAGCTCAATAGTTTGTGCATAGCTCATTACTTTCATTCTGAGAAGAATAGTAGAATTCCCTAACTAAGTGATTCATTATATATGGACACTCAATGTGTCTAATATAGAACCTTATAATATTGCCTAAAAACTTACTTGATTATAAAAAAATTTTATTGATTGGTTAAGCTGATTGATCATATATTACCTTTCCCCAAACATGGTCCATGGTTTGATGTATCAGGCCTATGTATTGCCATTCTATGTTAAGGTGTAAGTTTGTTAAGATATGTCTGAAATGCTATAAAAATAGAAACAGTAATACATGAAAGAAAAAATGTACTCAATTATAATAGTTGGTCTCTTCCCTAGCATTTGAAGTTCAAGTCTGATATATAACTCTATTAAAATATTTAGCTCATCATGTTTAGAGTACATTGCTATATTGTCACCTCATTTATGATTTAATATGAAGATTTCTATGCATCAATACATATTCATTGAATTGTACTGATATTTTTATCAATACATATTCTTATGAAACTAAAAATTTGGCAATGCAATTCATGTGTTTGACCTATGCCTTTGTTAAAGAATGCATATTTGCTGATTTTTGTTTTGTTATGGCTAATCATCTATACAGGGGAGAGCAAAACCAGGTTTACATTTGTTTGAATGGAAAATAATGAAATAATTAATAAGCAATAGTAGAAGGATAAACTGTTTTGCATACTCACAATTGTAAACCTATTTTTGCCCGTAGAAGAATAAACTGTTTTTGCATACTCACAATTGTAAACCTATTTTTGCCCACCCCTGTATTTTTAAAACCAGACACAAAGTTCAGACACTTAGAAATTTATTCTCTTCTCAGACCTCATGCTTTATAGAATAGTGCCTTAATCTCTTATTTTTTTATAATCTATTTTTAACATAATTTTAAAATGATACTTATGATCAATATCTGTTTTTATTTTGTTTTCTTAAATTACATTTCTTAGAAAACTGTATATAAAATTAGTGGGCTTCAGATATAAATAAATATCATTAGAAGATGATGAAAAATGCATAGACTTAGTCTCAAAAATACACCAAACATCTATAAAGGAGTACTCCTGTTTCAATTTTGTCATTTCATCAAAGACAGTTGAGTTCACAATGAATTAAAATGACAGACTCAAGTCAACCTTTTATTTAAAGAGAAGGCCTCATTCCTTGTATTGTTAGGTTCATAACTAATAAGCACTATGCCTCTACATCATATCTTACTTTTCTCTCATTTACTCTGTTCAACTTATATTTTATTATTAGGGATTTCAAGTAAAATTTTTCACTAGAATTGAAAGTTCTTACATATGGCTATTCTATGGGGCACAGAGTGTACCTCAGCTTTGCTCAAAGTCTGTGCTGAAATATTTTTGTTTCATTTCAGGGTGAAGGGATTAGTAGTGTGGCTCCCCAGACAGAAAATGAATGGTAAGGCAGATTGCTTTTCTCAAAAGGAGAATCGCAGATCTTCCCAGAGTCCAAGGAAAAGGTGTCAAGTTTCCAGGTCACATATGTAAATTACTCATTTTTCTCCTCTTAAACCTCCAACTTTTCCAATCATCAATTTTCCCCAAATAAGTTATCAAATTTCAAGATAGCCTTTACTTCCCAAAGCTGCTCTTATACATTATTTGTAAACATTTCCATATACTTTGCATCACTGAGCCGTTTTCACAACCCCCCCCCCCAACCCCCAGGACAAATGTATCATTTTTCCATCTCTAAGTGGCCATAAGAAGAAACATAGATTGACAGTCTATTATAATCCGGAATAGCACCAGACAGAAGTAGAAAGAGAGACACCACCCCTTTTTGTTAAAACAACAACAAATCAAATTCATTAAGAAAAATAATATAAGAAGAAAAGTACACGCTCATAAGTAATATATTCATATGCAAACATTATGCAAATGACTTACCAGTAAATAATGTCCAGTTCTATCACTGATCATTTTATATTTCTTTCCTGTGATTCTTGTCTGGGAAATGAATTTAAATTCATTATGTCTTTAAATGTATTCCACCCTGTAATCATCTTCAATGAAGAAGGAGAAGAATTTGCCCTTTTGTCAGTTTTTGTTTTGACCATGTGACATTTCTTTACTAAAAGGCTTTTGTTGAAGAAAGGATTGGGTGACCTTATGTAATTAGAATCCCTTAGTACATGCCTAAAGCAAAGCAGAGCCGATATGGAGGAAATATCCATGTATGATATTCCTAGGGGAAATGCATCAGCTTGTTTTCAAACACATCTCGATATATTTGTGGTGAAGCCCATTCGGAGAAGCACCATTGACCTTTAGTTTCTAGATCTACCAAACCAGTCTAATAGCTTTTCATCATTCATTCTTCAGCCTGCGCTGAGGAAGTTGTTTAACTTTTTTGTCTTTCGGTTTGGGGCATGCATTAAATAGTCATCTCCCTCCTCCATTTTTATTCTTAACATTTTAAAATAATGTTGTTGTTTGGTGTATTAAGAAAATAGACTTTTGGAGAAATTGGGAAACTTAACCAAATCTGTCAGCATAATTCTGAAGCATTGAGAAAAATATTATAGTCATACCTTGTGGTTTAGCATATGTAGCTAAAATATATGGGTAATTGCTTTTTAAATATTCATTAGAGTATGGGTTGTATAGTTGTCTAGAAAAATTTTCATACATAGAAAAATTATGTATGTTAATCTTTTGTCTTTCCCATAATCAACTAAACTTCTATCAGTGATCTACTTATGTTAAATTATTGAAGAAAACAGGCCCAGAGATTTATTCAGCATGTGAACTTACCAATAACAACAATAAACACTTGGGATTTACTGAGCATTTTCTATATTCCAGATTGTGCTAAATGCTTTCTAAAACTACCCCTTTCATTTTATCTTAGCAATGGTTAAATGAATTAGGTTTACCCATTTCTCTGAAGAAAAAACAGTTTACAGCTATAAAATAATTTGTTCAAGAGCATATTGATATAGTCAGTGTAGTGATTAAATATTTTTTTAGGGGGTGGGAACAAAATTTCTGATCAGTAGATTTTATGGACTAAGTAAGAATAATTTAATACATATTCAAATTAAAGTATTGCACAAATACATTTACACACACAGTAGAAATGCCTGGATGTTTGGTACAAAACTTTAGAAAACAATGTAGTATTATATTTTAAAATTGAACATTCATATGCAGTATGCAGCAAATCCATTTATATTTATGTACCTTAGGGAAATTGCCTTTGTGCATGAGAATATTATATAATGTTCATACCAGTACTCGTCAAAATAAAGAATTATTTAAAAAACCTCAAATTTCCACCAAAAATAATGAAAAAATAAACTGTGGTACATGTCCACAATGAAATGTTACACAGCAGTATAAATGAATAAACTCTATCTACATGTGATCACAAAGAGTTTTAGATCGATAATATTGGTAGAAAATAATCCAAGAAGACTAATAAATTATGATACCATTTTAAATACTCCTTGATAGTTATGTATCATTATGTATATTATACACTAAGTAAAGGGAATGATAAATAAGGTCAAAATAGTGACTACCGCTTAGCTGAAGGCAGGGTGATGGGATATGGGAAAACTGTACAGGGAGATGCATTCTTATCTATAACTATATAGCTTTTAGACAAATCTTAAATTCAGGGTGATTATTATATTTTTGTGATTCATAATATTGCACCCATCTTTTCTTTAATTTTGTTTTACTTATTGATTTTAGAAAAGAAAGATGGAGAGAGAGAGAGAGAGAGAGAGAGAGAGAGAAACATCAAATTGTTGTTCTACTTATGCATTCATTGGTTGATCCTAGTATGTGTCCTGATCAAAGATCAAACCCCAAAATCTGGCATATGGGGGCAGTGCTCTAACCAACCACGCTATCCAGCCAGGGCTGCATTTATTCTTGTTATGAATCAACTATGATATTGTGGGAGGTGAGTATGAGCCAGAATGCAAAAATTCTATAATTTGTATGGGGGAAATGTCAATAAACTTTTTTGGAGTAAAAGAGAGGAAATGTAAAGAATCAGGGACTTGTCCTGATATATATTAAAATATATCATAAAGCTTCTGAAATTAAAAGTTTAATATATTAATAAAGAAATAAGTAGATAAGAGAAACAGAATAAAGATGTCAGAAGCAGTTAGATGTATATGGGAATTTAATATATGATGAGTTTTGCAAGTAAATCTAGTGATTTATGCATGGGATAAATGATGTTAAAAACTTATCTATTTAAAGGAATATAACATAAGATTATATCTGATATTTTTTTGGAAAATTTCCAATAGATTAAAACTATAAATATAAAAATGAAAACTATAAAGGCTAGGAATAAACAAAAGTAATATTTTTATGATCTCCATGTGGAAAAGTTCTAAGAAAAGCTAGAAATTCAGCAGCTATTAAAGAAAATAAAAGGATTGATTATGCAAACATTTTTAAAATACATCTATTAAAAAAAGAGAAGCTAGAGATGCAGTAAAAAATAAGCTTAAATAAATACTTTTGTTTTAGACATTAAACAAGTGGCGGTAAATCTTTCTCCTGAAACATTTAAAAATAATGGCTATTTAAATTTAGTGAATTTATTTCTATTACTACAAACATGTGTATTGATCTCATTAATTAAAAGGAATTTTATTTCAAAGAACGAGGCATTTTTAGTATTGAGAGGGAGCATTTTTGAATATTCCACTTTTATTGATTAGAATGCTGTTAACTGAATTTTCATAAATTTAATCCAGCGAGGTGTTAGAGTAGTTTTACAAAGATATGTACAAATTATCCCAATCTGGACATCAATTTGGTCTTTTCAACAAACAGCCATTGTAAAGAACGGGTCACTGAAGAATGAGTTAGTCATAAAAGGGACCAAATTCTAGTTAATAATTATCTGCAAAATTAGAGCTAGTGTAAGAAAATGGGGAGGGTCATTTCAGATTAGAACTAGAAAAACAAAAGTTTTCAACCCCAAATTTCTACTTGATTTTGGAGGGGCAGCATGAAAATAGTGTAGACAATGGCACCATCAGTTCAAGCTGTGCTCTTACAAGGAATACCCAAATTTCTAACACCTTCTTTGTCACAAGTCATCTGTTTAAGAATTAGAATCGAAGTGTTTTACTGACAAAGATTTTGCTGTTGTAAATTAATGATCAAAGTGATTTATTATTCAGTTGTTCAACTGCTGCTTTCTTTCTGTTGATCTTTGTTTTTCTGCTTAATTTCTATAAATTACTGTATAGTTTCCCATAAGGTATAATTAAGCAGAATTGCTTAAGTTTTAATTATTGTGTATTATAGATGTTGAAAGCAACATTAGCACTTGGCTTTTAAAAATGTGATCGTATATTTATAAGAGAGCATTTATAAACACATTTACATATAGTTAAGATGAAAAAGGTATTTGAATTGTAGTCATTAGCATTTCTTCAAACATATGGCAGAGCAGCGGAGGCCATGGGCCATGCCTTCATTAACCGAACACTGTTTCATCAGTGTCTCAGCTTCCTGCTGTGCCACCCCGTGGCGTCCCCTTCTGTCCCCGAGGTTTCAGTGACAAGGGACAATATGTCCCCAAGGTGAAAATCTGGAAAATATAGCAGATTAGCCCTTAGAGAAGTTCTTATGATTATTTAATCGTACTTTAGAGAAGAAACACACAGCACCATTAAACTGGTTTCGACGCTTTCCTGTCAGTCTCCATTTCTCAGTTGCAGTGGTTGAGACTGTCTGCAATGCACAGGGAACACAGTAAGGTACAATGGGACGTGCTTTTGCTGCCATTATAAGGCTGACCTGCTTCGAATTTACTTGCCTGATGGTCAAGGCCGATGTAGGTACTTACAAGTATCGTCGGTTCGCTATAATTTGCTGAGTAGAATGTATTTCAGATGACAGATCAAGGTAAAAACTTTCCTTAATAGTGTCACATATGACAATTTCACTTGATTCTCTATAAAAAATTAGGAAATTAATAAAACCTTGTCTTATAAATGTCATAATTATGTTTTCTATGTATGTTTCTCTGGCACATAGAGAGCCCTAAATGAATCTGAGAGACACAGGCATCTGTCTCCTGGTATGAGCCACGTTCATGTTGCACCTGCTGAACACCTCACTTTATTAGTACCTGTAATATTTCTGATTATAGAATATACACATCTGTATCATTTTATTAGCTTTTCATTTGAGATTTAAAATTTTAATAAGCTCTGATGACACCTGAAAAAATATATTTTATATGTGAATATTTTGACCATATGTTTATATTATTAAGCAATTGTCATTAGTTTTCAATAGTTGGGACCATAAAATCTTAGAAAATTATCCTATTTCCCCTTTAATGAATATTCTTATTATTCTACTTAGGAAATTCTTAGGGGAAATGAAGTAATAGGAATAAATGGAATCATTCTGAGGTTTCCTAAAGAAAGGGAAAGAAATATTGATCCTCTACTTCTGATTATACAGGTTTTTAAGATTAGATTAGTAGCAATCTAATCTTAAATTCAGGAAACTTTCCAGTGTTACTTAAATTAATAGTCCTATCAAAAATACTGCTAATGGCATGAGCAGATTCCAATTGTATGCAAGACATGTGTGGACATTCAATGGAATAGCAATTTCTTACAAGAAATTGTCACATTATAAAAGAAATTATTGTCTTGCTATTTTTTTCTTTCACATTCTCCTATACAATACTATATATTATAAAACATATTTTGAATTTTCCTTTAGATCTGTAAAGTATCTTCCTACTGTTCTGGTCATTGAATTTAATTTAATTTTAAGGCAGCATATTGTACTATAGAGAAAACAAAAGAAATATAAAGACAAGGAATACAACACAATACCTTTCTTCAAAGAGGTTTTACTCTTCTGTAAGATGCTAAACCAAATATGTAAGTCTTTGTTAACAAAAGTCAGATGATAACACTTCACTTTGTTGTGTCTATTATAGTAGCTAGAGCACAAGATGAAACCAAACTGCTAGAGAGGGAAAGAGAGAGAGAGAGAGATTGAAACATCAATGATGAGAGAGAATCATTGATCGGCTGCCTCCTGCATGCCCCCTATTGGTGATTGAACCCGCAACCTGGTTATGTGCCCTTGACCAGAATCATCAAACCCGGGAGCCTTCAGTCTTCAAACTGATGCTTTATCCACTGAGCCATACTGGCTAGGGTGAAGCCAAATTGCTTTACTTTGAAACCCAGTTCCACCACAAACCAGGTTTGAGACCTTAAACAAGATATTTAAGGGTCTTGCACCTCAGTTTTCTCACAGAAACATTGTTAGCTCCCACCTCATTCCTTTGTTCAGAGCATTGAATGAATAAATTAACTTTTGTAATGTCCAGAAGACTGCTTGGAACATACTAAATTCTTTATTATTTAAAGGCTCAGTCTTCCATTAAAAAAATCTTCCTGTGTCATTACCTGCCCTCCAGCCCCCCAACTAGGCAGCCTAGTTATGACCCTATCGTTTTCCTCTTTCTCCAAACCAAGGTTTTGATGAAGCCACTTAGTGGCTGCAGGCAATGTGAGGAAGAAAGAATGTACTAAGATAGAATGAAAAGTATAGTAATAGACTCTCTGTAGGCAAAAACAAATTCCAGAACATAGGAGCAAGTAGGAAAAGTCATTTAGAGTCATCAATTGAGAACTTCATGAAGGTGAACTTTTGACACAGCAAACTCCACCAAGTCCCCTTTCACTGGCATAATTTTTGGTATCCTCTGTGAAAGTACAAGAAGTTAGCACTAAGGTGGTTCCATCTGCGTATTTGAACAAAGGTGAGGATAAAGCAAATATAAACAACCAATGGGCATATGATATTAACTACCAGTGTTCCAAGGTATGCTCAATGGTACTGTTAATATTTTCCAGAATATGTTTAAATGAAACATTAATTAAATGTAATATATATGATGAATGATGAATCAATAAGATAGAGTATTAAATCATATAAATACATTTGCTTTGGGGAATTCCCTTTTGGACCCTTTTATTTTTCATCATCTCATAGCATATCACAAGTCCCCAGAAATATGCCATGCTAATATTGCCAACTGAGTTCTTGCAAGCAGAGATGACATCAGCCATCTGTCACACAGTACTGATGCTCAGAAGCAAAGCCAACTATAGAGAAAATAACTACCTTTCATATCGATTAGCTAAATATTTATGTTGAGAATGAAATGATTAAAATCTCACTATTCAAGCTAATTACCCTAAGTGAATATTTGCCTCCAAGTAAATGACATACCACCAATGTACTTGCCGTATTACTTCCTAAAACCACATTTTATTGTGCACATGTGCAGAGCATGAGGGACCTGTGCTAGACTTTGCAAGGTGTTGCAATACACTAGGGTAGCAATCTTTCAGCCTGCAGGTGTGTCTCTTGCTGCCTGGGAAGATTCGATCTCTACACTGTGCTGCATTGGCATCCAGATGGCTGCTCTCTGGTTCTATTTTAAGTTACTCAGTCTCTTGAAGTCTGATATTTTGGAGTTGGTCATTGCAGGGTTGAATAGTCCGTGTTCCCTAACTCTGACTTCAGGTTGAAGCATTTATTTTTCTAGACGTCCTTATTTCAAGATGGGCTTAATAGCTACCTGGCTTGATTACAGTAGATGCCTGCATTGTTTTCTAAATTGGGTAACCCTACTCAAAGACTTGAGAAGGTTTTCTAAATTCACTGCTGTTGTGGTTACACTGAATCATCCAGTGTCAATTAGAGGAGACATTGCTGACTGCTATGTCACCTTTTATAGAATACAGATATATATCAGGGGACAGAATTTGGTTTATATTACATGGGGAAATTAGCAATTTCATAATAATGTTATTGTGTATTTTTCTCTTGGAAATTAAGTGAAATTCAGTGTTTTATGATTAGATTAAGCAGTAAAAGGTGTTTTGAGCCCTTTCCCGTTGACTTAAAGGTCCCAGTATAGAATGCTTCTGTACTCAACTATTTCCACTTAGCTTGGCTTGAAACAGTATCATTTTCTAAAATAAATGAAACATGATGATCCAAAAATATTTTAGGAAAGTCTTAAGCCTTTTATAGTAACCAAAGTCAAAGGGTTGTGTGACCAATATAAAAGATCAATTACACTTAAGTCATTCTGGGTAGCTAATCTGTATAGTTTTCAGGGGAACTCCAAATACAATTGAATTAAATAAACACTTATGTCATCTACTGTTTCTTTTAAGCATTCAATTCTTCTGAAGTATGAAAAATGTGAGTAAAACGATCACCTTCTTAAATATTTGTCCCAGCCACTAAACATTTCATTGAAAAATTGAATGAAGACCTGCTTAGATATATTTGAAAAATCAATTTTATGAAATATATCATTTTGCCTAGCAGGATGCTACTAATTATTATAAGAAAGGCATTAACCTATCATAAAATATATTTGCAAACTATATATTTAAGAATTATTTTGTGCCTTTTCTTCATGATCTTCCATGATTCTCCTAGTGTCATACAAAGAAAGGAAGGGAAATAAAATGCATTATAAATAAAGACATTAAAATGGTATATATAGCAGAAAAAAATTGAAACATACCACATTATTATAGTTTTCACTGTTGGGTTATAAAATATTGGCATTTTAAAAAACTTTTCTTCTATACTATTGTCCAAATTTTCAGAATAAGCATGTTTAATTTCATTAAAAATATTACAATGTTGGTTACTTAAATTTTTTCCAGAATTTACTAATAAAATCTTACTTAAATAACCATTTTCTATTTCTTTATTTTGAATTATCTATTTATTTCAAATAAACATCCAATAAATTTTGAAATAAGCCTGCAAGAACTTGCAGCATAGAATGTAGTTTAAAAGACGTTAGACATTTTTAGAAGAAGGAGAGAGCAAGAAAGAAAGAGAGGCTACTGGAATCTAAAATAAAAAAAGAAGTAAATACTACCAAGAGCATTCCTTCTTTTTTAGACAAATATTTTTTATTGTTTTCAGACAGGAAGGGAGAGGGAGAGAAAGATTGAAACATCAATGATGAGAGAGAATCACTGATCAGCTGCCTACTGCACACCCCCTACTGAGAATTGAGCTGCAACCCAGGCTTGTGTCCCCTGCAGGAATTGAATTATGACCTTCTAGTAAGTTCATACATCGATGCTCAACCACTGAACCACACTGGCCAGGCAAGCATTTCTTCTTTTTTAAGTTAAATTTATTGGGGTAGAATTGGTTAATAACATATAAGTTTCAGGTGTTCAGTTTTATAGTGCATCATTTGTATATTGCATTGTATGCTCACCAACCAAATCTTAGTCTCTTTCAGTCACCCTGTATATGACCCTCTTTACCATTTTCCTCCTCCCACCACCCTCTTCCCCTCTGGTAACCTCCATACTATTGTCTGTGTCTATGAATTTGTTGTTGTTTTTTTTGTTGCTCATTTGTTGCTTTCTGTTTTATATTCTACATATGAGTTAAATCAAATAGTTCTTATCTTTTTCCATTTGACTTATTTCACTTAGCATGATATTCTCCAAAATTCATCCATGTTTTTGTAAAGGGCAATATTTCATCATTTTTTATGTGTGTTTCTTTCATGTCTTGGCCACTATTAGCAGTGCTGCAATGAACATAGGAGTACATATATCTTTTTAAAAAAAATATATTTTATTGATTTTTTGCAGAGAGGAAGGGAGAGGAATAGAGAGTTAGATACATCGATGAGAGAGAAACATCGATCAGCTGCCTCCTGCACACCTCCCACTAGGGTACATGCCCTTGACCAGAATCGAACCTGGGACCTTTCAGTCTGCAGGCCGATGCTCTATCCACTTAGCCAAACCAGTCACGGCAGGAGTACATATATCTTTACAAATACCTGTTTTCAAATTTTACAGTAGATACTCAGAAAAGCAATTGATAATCATATGGTAGCTCTATTTTTAATATTTTGAGGAACTTCTATATTGTTTTTTATCTATGTGGTTCACCAATTTACAACCCACCAGCAGTGAATAAGGGTTCCTTTTTCTTCACAATCCCTCTAACGCTTGTTATTACTTCTCTTGTTGATAATTGACATTCTAACAGGTGTGAGGTGACATCTCATTATGGCTTTGATTTACATTTTCCTTATAGCTAGTAGAATTGATCATCTTTCCATATATCTGTTGTTCATCTATATGTTGATATAGATGACAAATGTTCAAGTCTTCTGCCCATTTTATAATGAGATTGTTTGAGGATTTTTATTGTTGAGTTGTATATGTTCTTTATATATTTTGGATATTAGCTCCTTAGATATATCATTTTTAAATATATTTTCACTTAAGTAGGTTCTCTTTTTGTTTTGTTGATGGTTTATTGTGCTGTGAAGAAGCTTTTTAGTTTGATGTAGTCCCAATAATTTATTTTTATTTTACTTCCCTTGTCTTTGTGATCAAGTTCACAAAAACCCCTCTGAGACCAAGGTCCTTAAATTTAGTACCCATGTTTCCTTCTATATATATTGTCATTTCAGGTTTTGTCTTTAATCCATTTTGAGTTAATTTTTGTGGATGATGTCAGATAGCAGTCTAGTTTCATTCTTTTCAATATGGTTTTCCAATTTTCCCAACACAATTTATTAAAGGGTCAAGAGTCTTTCTTTCTGTAATTAAATACTAAATTTGGCTCAAGACCTGAAAGTTAAGGTAGTTAGAGACATAATCATCTTATTTAATTTTTGTTTTCTCCCATAAGTAAGGAAACATTTTTGTCTATACATATAAACCCTTTCTGGAATAAATCTCAAGTAAGAATTATTAAATCCTTATAAGAGAGACAATCGAGTAGAACACATTCGATAAAAAAATAAAACAGATACAAAAAAACAGAGAAATACTGTCTTTAACCTCATGACACTGAATTTCTCTTCAGGGCACTAAGATAACAGAGTCCTAGACATTTACTTTGAAATGATTTAAGAATATGAAGAAAAAGTTTGGGAAGGCCAGATATTTTTCCTATAGTGTGTCTTTGTCACCATTGTTTTAAGTCAGTTATCAGCTGATGATCTGTTTGTCACTGATTTATATTTCAAGTAACTTTAAAATAAACAGTTTATCTCTCTTGGTTAAAATGATTGTTACATGTTTTAAATATTATATGTGGCCTGGCTTTGACTCTAGGTTGCCATCGGCAACCCTGTGCAATAACATACCTTCATTGTGACTCTATAAAATAGTGTCATTTATTCATTCATTCAACACATATTTATTGATTATTACACCTGTTGAGACAGGACGGGTTATGCTGTGGTCATAAACTCCCTACCTCTTGTGGCTGCACACCACAAGTTCACTTTCCTGTCTTGCAAATCCATCTGGGTTTGGGCAGTTATCCAGCACAGCTGTCCTCCATGTGTACACTCAGCATTCCAGGCCGCTTCAAACTTTTGGCACCTCCACATGAACATGAGCCTCAAAGATCTTCACACAAGGAGGAAGAAGAGAGCTGAAGAGGCAAGAATCGACAGAATCTTCACTCACATTTCTTTGGCAAATCATGTGCTATGTCCACCTCTATCTTCAGAGTATAGAGTAAATCCCCCGTGTGACAAAACAACAGAGTGGCTCTCATTAGGCAGTAAAAATCGCTCTAAATGTGTTAGATGCTGATCTTAATTTAACAGATAGAGCAGTGAACAGAAAAGTCTAACTCTTTGTGCCTCGTGGATCTTAAGTTGTAGTAATGGTGATGTATGCAGGACTATATCGACAATAAACAAATAGAAACCTATAACCCATCACAGAATTCTAAATGATGTAGAGAAGAGATATTTGGTCTTAACAGGGGTGGCATATAAAAGAATGAAGGTGGCAAAGGTGCTTATGTTTTCTTTTCTAAGGTTGAAAGGCATGGAAAACTGTTCTGATAAGGTGGTATTGCAACAGGGACCTAAAGTAAGTAAGGCAGGAAACTCTGCAGACATTTGGGAGAATGAATAGCAAATAAGTAGATAAGACTGTAGCTCAGCATATCAAGGAGCAACTTGGGTAGAAATGAATGAGTGAGCAAATAAGAAATGAGGTCAGAGTGGCAGTGGGAGGTGAGATCATGTACAGCTTTCGAGGCCTTGGTAAAGCACATTGCTTTTCCTTTGAATACTACTGAGAATTTGAGCAGAGAAATTACATTATTTGAATTAAATTTAAAAGGGATCACTCTTGTGTGGAGTATAGATGTTGGCAGCACAGTAGAAATGGGAATAAGAAGCTTGTAATAAAGTAAGTAAGAAGTGATGGTGACATATTCTAATATGTGTGGTGGAGGTGACTGTTGGGCAGTGGACTAATTCTGAATTTATTTAGAAGCTACTGACCTCAAAATTTCCAGATGCATCAGGATGCTCAAGTAAGAGAATAATGGAAAAATGATTCCAAGTTGTGTGATAAGAGAAACTGGAAAAGTGGAGCTGTCTTTCATTGAGACGAGAAGCCTACAAAAGTAGATTATGAGGGTTGGAAAGGAAACGTTTCTTATTGGACATGAGCTGTTTGAAATGCCTACTAACTATATATGTAAAGATGTTGAGTAAGTTGCTAGATTCACAAGTCTGAAGTTAAAATGAAAGGTCTATGGGAAACACCAGCATTTCAAATATATTTAAAGCCAGGAGACTGAATAAGATTATCTAAGAAGTGATTGAAAATAGAGAAAATATTTGATAAGTAAGGCTTCTTATACTTCAATGTATACCAGTATAAGAAGAAATTCTTTTGGGGGGGGGAGAGTAAGAAAGGATATGAATAGACAGTAATGCCTGGAAAGATATTTCAAGAAGGAGTTTGTGATTAACTGTGCTAAATGCTGGATAACTCAAATATAGGCAATCAGCGAAGTCATCAGTAATAATGGCCAGATTATAAATATTCTTATGGCAATAAATTACATGTTATATGCAAATCACTGTCTAGCATTTAGTAAGCAAGAATTCAATAAATGCTTATCATTATTACTATTTTGAGGCTGGTATTACTGTATTCTGCTTTGAAAATTTACTCACATACTATGATTGATCCTACTGACATTCAATGGAATAAGACTCATAGAACTAAATAGGGAGAATGCCAATTTCAGCACATTATTTTCAATTGGTGCAAGTACATTGAAGGAAAAGAGAAGTTATGATTTTACATAGAGGACAGATTTTACAAGCCCTACCAAAAAAAAAAAAAGCTTGACATTTGTCTTTTAATGCAAAGGAGGACCACTTGAGGATTTTAAGTGAGAGGGAAGCATAACCTCTCCTGGTGAGT
Organism: Myotis brandtii; assembly: GCF_000412655.1. Classification (NCBI taxonomy): domain Eukaryota; kingdom Metazoa; phylum Chordata; class Mammalia; order Chiroptera; family Vespertilionidae; genus Myotis; species Myotis brandtii. Next base: position 897,566 of record NW_005371516.1, read on the forward strand.
TATTAAAGATTCACTCTAGCAAAAATAAATAAATAAATAAAAATGGAGAAGGTATTTGAAATATTAAAAAATGGCATCTAAAAGTTAAATGTGATTCATGACAATAATTCAGGTAAAAATATTTAGTACAGAATTACATTATTAACAATACTAGAGGCCCGGTGAACGAATTTGTGCATGGGTGGTGTCCCTTGGCCTGGCCAGCTGAGGGGGAGGGACCACAGGAGATTGGCCGACCCTCGGAGGTTGGGTATGGGAGTGCACTGACCACCAGGGGGCAGTTCCTGCATTGACTGTCAGCCACCTGGTGGTCAATGCGCATCATAGCTACTGGCCAGTCATCTGGTCCTCCGGTTGTAACGGTTGCTTAGGCTTTTATATATAGAGATGTTTGAAAAAGAGAGGAGAGATTTGAAAGTATTTAAAAGTTAAAATCAATTGGACTTGATAAATTGGGTATATGTAGATTAAATAAGTGTGAAGAGAAAGCTTCTTAGACAATTTCTAATATGTTTTATGGAATAATAATTTTATGCATCAATATAAAAATACATTAAGAAAAACTGTAAGTTTAGAAGGGAGTAAATGAATTCTTTTTTTGACTGATTGACTTTAAAAGAGCCTAGAGAATGGACAGAACACGGTTGGGGGTATGAATTTTAAATCCAGGAAAGAAGATGTGGTTTTGATTATGGTATTAGGAGACATCAGCAAAAGAGTGGTAGCTGAGGCTGTTTTGTTTTTTTTTTCCTTTGAGGAAGTTGCCCAGTATAGGTAGTGTGACAATAGAATAGAGTCAAGGATGAACCCCATTATTAAATCTGTTCTAAGACAGGGTATGCCACCTCAAATTGTATATTACTTATTGATTAACTCCATACTATTCTAAGAAAATAGTTTCAGTTCTGAGTCACTAAGAATCAATAATTGAATATTTTAGTTAATTTAAGAATAGATAGTCATTGGAAAGGTGACCAATAGATAAGTATGTTATAAAAAAGGATAAAATACCAATCAGAAAGAATGCACCCCTATGTTCAGAGCAGCACAATGTGCAATAGCTAGGATTTAGAAACAGCCCAAGTGCCCATCAGTAGATGAGTAGATAAAAAATGATGTGGTACATTAATATAATAGAATACTATGCAGCTATAAGAAAGAAGGATCGCTTACCCTTTGAGATGGCATAAAGAGACCTGGAGAGTATTATGCTAAGGAAATAAGCCAGTCAGAGAATTGTAAGTATCGCATGATCTCAGTAATATGTGGAATCTAATGAACAAAATAAACTAATGAACAAAATAGATCCAGAGACATGGAAGTTTGAAACAGACTGACAAATCTCAGAGGGAAGGGGGTTGGGGGTAGGAAGAGATTAACCAGAGAACATATATGCATAACCCATGGACACAGACAATAGTTCAGTAGGCCTGTGGGGGGAAGGGAAGAGGGAGAGGGATTAGTGAGGGAAATGGGGGTTAGGAATGCTTCCCAATGCAGCACTATTCATTTTGTATTATATTAAGAGGAAAATTATTTCTTAAGAATTAGGAATTGTATCCATCTGTTTTCAAGGATTCTCTTTGGCATTGATAAGTTTATTCCATGTGTCTAAAATTAGATGAATATTTTCTTATTGGCTAATGTAGAAAAATGCATATTCAATTTACTGCACAATAATACTAGATACTCAGGATATCAATGCTGTAGGAATGGCTATCTGGATTTAAGAATACAGACACAGAACAGAGATGTGATTCTAGCTGTTAAAGTGATTTATTTTTTTGACTATATTAAACAGGTCACTTTAGAAATCAAAATGTGTGAAGAGTTTCTAAGAATATTAGGTAGTCAAAAGGGTGGAATGTGTGGAATAATTCTCCCCTCTCTCTTAAACACACACACACACACACACACACACACACACACACACACACACACACACGTGGCAACCCAATCAGAATATTAGTTCATTCAAAGAGCAGAATATGTCACGAGGTAAGCCAGCTGAACAATTTGACCATAATTAGGGCAGTGATGCAAAGGCCAAATAAACAGTTGTCTTTCATGCTTAGGTCAGTTTTCACATACAGAGGGTTCTCACCAAGTTATTTGTTCTGTGATGTTATTGTTGTGGTTCAGGCTGACTAAGTGTCCAGATGTCCCTGATGTTTTGACCATTTTTTAGTTTGGGGTTCAATTAGTTTGTGAGCCACCAACATTCTCCTTATAGGTTCCTTTTGCTTAAGTTAGTGTTACTTTCTGTTCCTTGAAATTGAGACATAGCTAAATGGTTAAATATTCAAGCATTTGTGCTCTGTTGTAAATAAAAAAGGATACATAATTTATTATTAAACTTAATTTCAGAAAGAGGGATATTCTTAAAAGTCACATCCCACAGTATTTCTCTCTGCTAAATTTGCTTTGGAGGTGAAAAAGGAGGTGCTTTCGTCAATCAAAATATAGATTGGTTGATTATTGTCACTATTTTAGAAACTAAATAAGTAATAAATACTTTTTTAAGTGGGCCAACAACTGCTATTCAATTGTAACAAAGCTATGGTTTCAAAACATATGTCCTGAGATTAATGGTTATTTTGCCGTTCTCTCTGAAAATCTGCTTTATTTGGAATCAGTTGCATAGCTGGGGTTCTGATTGCTTTGGAGCAGCAGAGGTTCCTTGGCTATTTACAAAAGTCTCAGAATGTTTACCTGGGGGAGCCAGGCAGATTTGGTAAAGAGAATGTATCTAAATTCAAATGATTTTCTAGAGACTTTACTGAACTTTTTCTTTGGACAAGGGTTTGTTTTCCACCTTCGTTTTGAGGCCAAATTGAACTACCAAGGGATTAACTGGTATTTCATTAGCTACCATTCATAGCAATTAACTTTAAATACTGGGAATTTTTTGTGTGGGTACAAGTTATCTATTCAGTCTCCTGGTGGGTCTCAGATTTCTAAACTTTAAAGATATGCTCCGTATTTCTATAGAGAATATTTTTTCTTAGTTGCTTAGGGGAGCAAATTTCACCCATGTCTTTGAGCTTAACACTTCTACTTCCTGGGGTGGGTTTCTGGGGATGGAATGGGTTTTGTTCTTTTCACCTACAAGTTATATTTTTTGTTTTTTCTCTTTTAAAGTAACATTTTTTTAAGTAGAGTAAAAGAATTGCTTTTTGTTGTTGTTGTTTTTATCTTCAAGTACAACATACCACCATACCTATAAGAAAAAAAATTTTCTTTAAATAGTGAGAATTATTCTACACAGCTTTGGAGGTCACTTCAGAAAACTACTGCTAACATTGACTCTGCAAGTAAATATGACTTTTAAATTTACACATTATTTTAAAATACAGCTCCTTGTAGAGGACCCTTAGATCTGGATTCATTTGAAGAAGATAATTCACCTTACTTAGAAAATAACTAATATATGCAGACTTCCTCTTATTGTGATGATCTGTTCCTATTTGGGCAATCTGGAGGACTTTCGCAGGTCTTGAGCAACAAGGGCTGTATGTGGAGATAAGTTTTAAATGACACCATTCTATCGATGATTAAGAACACAATTTGAAAATATTTAGCTTTCATTCCACTCTTAATAAAAATATTCTCATTTTAACAAAAGTGTGACTTAACATACAATTAACTACTATCTCTGAAAAGAACTAAAATCAGTCTTTAATTGGCTCATAAAATTTAAATGTAAAATGTAAATTTTACAACAGCCAAACCACTGTCTAAATCAGAGTAGCTAGCTTCCATGATAAGCAAACTCTAAAATCTTAGTGGCCTGAGATACTGTCTGGTCCTCCTGCTTGTAGTGATGTCCTCTGGGACCAGGATGCTACAGAAGAGCCTGGAGAATGAAGCACAGGGACTCCTAACCGACTCAACCTCCAACCCCGGAGTGACAAACATCTCTTCTGTTCACTCTTCACTGCTCAAAAATACTCAGGTGGCCCCAAACTTACTCTCAGGCTGCTAGGAAATTCAAAAGAGTACATGCAAATTTCTATTAGAACACCAACATTAAGAAAGTCTCTTTCTCCAAAAAAACTGTTCCATTGACTGAAAATTTTTCATCAAAAAGGGATATGGTACCTAACCCCACAAATGCAAGTAAAACATTGTTTATTAGGGCAAATAATAGAGAGGAGAAAACACTGAATTAAAAATATCCAAAATATGCAATCACTAGTTTTATCTTTATCAGCCTGGAAGAACAACCTGTCAGTACTTAAAGTCAACATGAGTCATTATATCAACGCGTTTTATATTAAAGAGTTCAGTTCTTTTAGAATTTGACATGCTACCCAATATGTTACAGCCATTCTGAAATAAGATAATAAGATTGAAAAACTGGGAAAAAAGATATTTGGCATACACACACACACACACTAATAAATGAGAAACATGCAAATCGGTGTCACTCTACTACGCCCACCAGCCAATCAGAGTGACTATGCAAATTAACCCAACAGAGATGGCAGTTAATTTGCATATGCAGGTGTGGAGCGAAGACTGAAGGCTCCGGCTGGAATGAAGACTGAAGAGTGAAGACTGAAGAGTGAAGACTGAAGAGGCTTGATTTCTCCACTGCGGCTGCAGTGGAGAAGCCAAGCCTCGCTGCGGCCTGACCAAAGGCCTAGGTCCTGAGTGCTGGAGGAAAACCAGTGCCAGCGGCCAGGGGAAGGAAGGCCTATTGCACAAATCTTCGTGCAATGGGCTTCTAGTATGTATATAATTATCTTGTATTTAAAGGAATCTATTAACGCAGGACTATTCAATGAAATTGTAGCTCAGACCAAGAACAATGGTTTACTCGAAGCAGGAATTACAGAATATCTGGGAATTTTAATAAATTTAAAAGATATTGTATAGACACAATTATTTTTAATTACCTCTAACTTCTCTAACTACTTATACAGGAGAGTAATGCAAATAAATATATTGAAAGCCATTTTCTCAAAGGGAGGGAAAAGCAAGCTAATGTTTAGTAGGGTCATTACATGCTAGCACAAAACATAAATCTTCTCACATAAACTTCACAGAAAGTAGTACTGTTATTATCATTAGTGTATTTTAATAAATGAAAAAAATACAATTAGGCCTTAGAATAAGTAACCTGTCCTGAATGGGTAATGAAAATAGAGGTTCTAATATTTTCCTCCTATATTGCAATAGGTTTGCTTGTGTATTTTTTGACAGAAATGCTCTGAGCAAAAAGATTCTCTTTTAAAATTTTTATTCTGAAATAATTGTAAGCTCACAAGAAGTTGAAAAAACAATAAAGAAAAGTTCCAGGTACCCTTCCAGCTTCTCTTAATAGTGACATTTTACATATCAAATTAAGGAAATGGCACTGACACACTGCAGTTATTTTAAACAAAATGATCTGGTCATTTAGAGAAATAATAAATAATCCATGACACTTTGGGAACGTGCTTTTTAATTCACCAAGCCCTTTGTAACTTGCCAAAGCCCTTAAAATATATAAACAACCAAATGAAAGTGAAGCGTTCAGGATGTTAATACTTCATAGTTTCTGTGAGCATATGCTCTGCCTTAGAATGAAACCTCCTGTAAACACTTATTCTGTGCCTCAGGTTATTCACTTTATAATGGAGCTAATAATTATATATACTTCACAGAATATTCTATCATAGCAGTAGTAGTCTCCAAGTTACAGATAAAGAAATGTACTCAGAGAGTCAATCCAATATCTGAAATCCAACTCTTCATTAAATTGAAAGATGGACTGAAATTTGGTTCTTTCCACCAAGTCATGTGTCTTCTACCCAAACAAGGAGGAAGGAATGACTAAAAAAGACTACACCATAACTCTCATTTCACATCATACAGGACATTTTTAGACCTGTGTTTCATAGTTTATTGCTTATTTTTTGTTAATTATCCCTACTGAAAACTACAACATTTCTCCAAGTAGTCAAAGGTCAATTTGAGTCAATTATTAATAAAATACATTATTGTAAATAGTATTCTCCTGATCTAAAAATCACACACATTACAAAAGTAATCAGATATCAAAAACATTTTATTTTTTGGGATTAATTATATCCTGAAAAATCTGTTTTTCCATTTAGAGAAAAGATTCCAAATATAGTTGTCATTTTCATTTAATTACTTTCTTAAATATTAATCTTATAAATACTTTCTTTTTCAACAACAATAAATCACACATACATACAAAACAAAACAAAAAAACAACTCATTATTATTACTCAGAGGCATTGTCTAAGGTTGCTGGGATACTAGTATAAGTTCTAAGTTAAAGACAAAAAGATTGCTCTAGTCTAGATCAATATGAAAACCAGAACATTCAGTACCAATTTTTCTTGTACAAACTTACTCAACCCGAGGTTTTAGGAACACATTTGTATTAAACATAGGCTTATCTGTTTAAAGCCACAGTATGAAACTAAAGCCAATTTCATTTCAAAATCACATGTTGAATATTTTTTTCCCGTCATAGGGATAATTTTTATTTAATTTTTGAACATTTTCTTAAAGTAATCTTCACATTGTTTTGATAAATGTAAACATTAACTGTTGCTATTATCCCAGTTTTATTTTAAAAGAATTGTATTTACTATACCTACAAATAGTTCACATGAAGCTAAAAATCTAATATTTATATTTTACAATAAATATTATGAATATCTCTCTCAGGGAAAGAAACTGTTTAGATAATCTGCTTTTCACAGAAAATCTTGCTTCTAAATTTCAGAGACTATAGTTTTTCTTTTTAACTTTTTTATATTCAAGACAGTTTTTACTCTAAAAGTAAAATAGTGCCTTTTAGCTGTGGTTAAGGAACTTTTTTTTTATTTGCAAAGGGGGGAAATTATGGAAGCTGTAAATAAGTAATGATTGCCAAAGATCAGAGGAATTATACATAAGACCAAAGCAATTTAATCTGCTGCTTTGATACAAGTTTGTAAATAATTCAGCATAATGATAATAATGACATCTTGAGAATTCCTAGCAGCTGAATTGCCCTTGAAGGCATTTAGAAGATGATTAGAAATTGAATAGTTTTAAGTCCTGAGTTAATTTTTGAATTTTTTCAATGTGGGGGGTGAAGTGTATTCTTTTAAATTGTTGCTACCCAATCTCTTTAGTGTAAATACAAAAAATGTTAATATACTGGTCCTTTGTGTAGTAGCAGAATCCACTTAGCCAGAGGCAGAAAAGTATGGTTGTTTCCCTAAGAGTCAAGAATTCAAAATCCACAGTGGTTTTTAAACTTCTACTCCACACACATTGCCTTCTTCATCTAATTTTTCCTTATCTTAGAAATATGCCTACAGATTGATCCAAAAAGGACTGGTTCTCAGACTAGAGTAAACCCATCCCTGCTCAATGGATTAGCGTTGCCAGTTTTCTGACTAGTTTCATCTTAGGAGGTAACATTTGTTTTTCCCAGTTTAGATTTTCTCATGGGTAAAATAAAGAAGTTGGACTCTGTGATCGCAATGATCTCCTCTAGATCTTAAATGCTTCAAGCCCATTGCTTTCTGAATAATTTCTAAGAAGAGATGTCCACTCTTTATCAGCCCCTTCCTATTTGTCCAGCCAGCCAGCCAATTGTTGCCAGTTCTGTAGGCCTGAAGATGCTTCATAAACTGATGCTAATTCTTGTGTAAATGGAAAGTCCTTGCTGCTTTACTTCATAAAGAAAACACCTACTCATCCTTTAAAACTCCCTTAATTGCCTTCCCTCTGGAAAATCTCCTTATTCCAGCCTTGCAGAGTTCATTATTTCCTCCTTCAAACCAAAACTTTTTCTGGTGTATCTCTATTTTTACAACAATTGTTCTAGGTGTCAATACTCTTTTAATATCAATCCCTAAATAAATTATCATTTTCAAAAATAAGAATCATATGTTTGAATCTCCACAGACATTGGATTATATATTGTAAATACTCAATACATCTCTGGTAAATGAAAGATGTTTGAGTGGCTCATAAAGCAAGAACATATGAATGATGAAAAGACTGGGAAACATAAGATTTTTATTGTATAAGTTCTACTAGTGATGAATTTGGTAACTTTGTATAATTCACTTCAATTTAGTGAACCTCTTTGGTTAAGTATCACTAATAATGCAAACAATGCCTATCTTATTAGGTTGGTTTTATAATAATGCAGCATAACAATTAAATTACATAAGTAGATGTTAAGTAAAATTATATACTTATAAACTACTTTAAAACTGCAAAGAGATATACAGTTGTAAAGGATCGTTATCATATCTGGTCACCAGTACAAGGTCATATGAAAGTGAAAATTCCCTGCTTTTGAGCTATCAATTATATATTTATTCTTTAGTCATAAAAAATGCCTTTTGAACATGTAAGTGGGAAAAACAGATTCAAAGTTTCCACAAGTAAATGAGTTGGTGGTAACTGAAAAGTCATAGTAGTTTTTCAAATATCAAAATATTCTCTAGAACGGACTTTCCAGCCAGATCAGTTAACATTGTTCCGTTCTTCCTTAAGAAATCATCATCTTCTGCAGGCTATGAAATTGAACTTTTTTAAAAACCTTAGTTTACATATTTAACTAAAAAAACCTATTCTCTATGAGAAAGTGACATTTTCTCCATATGTTTACAAAAAGCTGAAGAATAGAAAACGTGAACATGGTTTGTTGAATTGTCGCAGGCAGCTTAATGGAAGATTACAACTCCACACAAGCCTTCACATTAATAGCAAGCAGCAGAAATGGTCAGAATGCCAGTGCCCAGGAGGTCCAGCCAGAAGACATCTCCACCTTAGGGTGCCAGACTCACAGTTCTGACTAATCATGCAATGTGTTTGCAATTAAAATAGCACTACTTAAACTCTGCCAGTGTGAGCTTCCCAACCCTTCATATCACGCTAAAATTAAAACAGTGGATGTAGATATAATGAAATAAACCAGGTGATTAACAACATGAGTTTTACTTAGTACCATCTTCAAGGAGATATTAATAATCTGAACAATAGGAACAACTAGAGAGTTACATAAATCCATGTTTCTCATTGAAACAAAAGCAACAAATACATGCCATTTGTAAGTAAAGATCTTTCTCACTCCAATGCAGAATATTATGTTAATTTTAGAAATACTTCATGGATGTGCTCACTTTATATATAATGAGAAAAGCCATTCTCATAATGCTATTTAAAATGAAAGTACAAAACACACACACACACACACACACACCACTTTAAAGAGAGGTGATATACCTGTATATGTGCAAAAGTACAGATATATAGATAAATAACTCTGAGTGTAGTTATAGAAAGAAAGAAATATAGACATAGATATTCATTACTAAATCAATGTATAACTTTAGAAATAGTATTGAGCTCCAAGCTCCATCTCTTGTAACATTCTATAGATTCTCAAAGGCCATGTGACTTTTCAACAGTGCCTCCTTTCTCTCCCTGAGCTCCCTGTTTTCACTTCAATTGCTCTCATCTATTCCCATATAGACAACACTTTCTGATACGTTGTGGGTATTTGTTTTCTCTAGTATTGCTAAACTACTGTTGGATTGCATACCAAGAACAGTGTCATTGCTCTTGACTCTGCCTGAAAGCCCACTCAACCTTTATTTCCTTCTCCTTGAAAATGTTATAGATGGTGTAGACTTTCTAAATGCCCAAACTTAGGTCCTAAAGATTACTGCCTGGCAGTTTTTCTCACTACATAAGAAATATCATATCTGAGAGAGAACCACTTTTTTATTTCTATTTCACTGAAGTGTTGCAAGATCTAAATTATAACCATAAGTTGCTCCAAGTTATCTTTCATCACATCCGAGTATTTCTGTTGGTGTCTGAGAAAACTTCAGGTTATTTATTTTTAATTTACCCAAAGACATATCCATGCTTATTCTCATTTAATAATCAAATCTTTTAATCAGCAGCATTGTCCACTCTTAATTATTCAAAAGAATAAGAGAAAGATTGTCCTAGAACAGCAAATTTAAAAAACCAGTAAATAAATGAAATTTTGTATTTAACTTTGAACTCAGTGTATTTTTTTCAGCAGACTTGTCTTCCTAATTAGGAACTGCTTAGGTTAAAATTAAGCCTAATTTTTTTCTTGGAAAGAAAAAGGATACAATAGGGGACAACTAAAATATACTCCACATATCTTTTTTGAATACCTTATTTTCCCTGCTATGAGCCGTTAGCATATAAATCACACATCCAATCCTATTATATACTAGTAAAGTCTGCAAATAAAGATCCATTAGTGTTTGGTTGTGGGTCAGGTGAGGGCGGTGGCACTTCTTTTTCTCCCTTCATAGTTCCCTTCACCTGGAGCAGATCCTTCTTGTTTAATCTTCCAAGTCCTCTCTGACTCTCTATTTCCATGTTCACAGGGAGGGTGAGTGACTGGCTAGTTGGGAAGGAGAAACAAGTTTGATTAACCTAACTTTTTCTTCTGCTCTTTGCAGGAAGGGCACACGTTCCACTCTACTCATCCATGCCATCAGTTTTATGGGGCCATCTCTGCCTCTGTGGTGGAAAGTCCATACCGGACTCGGTAGGTAAGTCTTTCTAGTTTTGGGTTTTATTATTAGGAAGTGCCTTTGTCTGCAGAAATAACCCATCCTCCCAAGGTCTTACCACTTCCTCTTATCTGCCTTACATAGTTTGTCTTATTTTTCCAGGTAGCTCAACACTCATGTAAGGAGATGAAGGGTAGTAATCTTTGAATTCCAAAATCCCAAGAATTTAAATGTGTGCTTTTATTTTTAACACAACTTTTCTTTTGTATTTAGAACATGAATTTAAAAATCATCTGATCAAAATACTGATTTAACTCAAAACTGTATTTATATTTACTTAGATGACTGCTCTGAAGTGCAGAATCATTGCAAGTGTAGCAGATATGGTTGGTAAAAATACTTAGGTCTCCAGCCTCTGACTTGTCATATTCTGCTTCAATCCTTCAGTCTTCTTTCTCTTTTTCCTCAAGCTCTAGTGTGAGAAAGAGAGCCTTAAGGGTCCCATCTGCATGAGTAAACTCTAGACAGGCTTGTTCTTAACTCTAGGACCCTAACCTCCCTTTTCTGAGAACATTTGCTTTAGACAACTTGTCATTACACATTCTTTCTCTGCCCCTTTGAGATGTAAATCTTCTCACAGCCTCTTTCCCATTTTACAACATAGAAATATCTTTTCTCAAGAAAACCATTGTTTTGAAATGTAATTATTGAAAGTGATAATCTGAGTTCAGTCTCCCTACCATATTGCAATAATCTTAAATATGGTTTTCTCTGCCTGTTGAACTGGTGTTGTAAAATTTTTCTTTCATACATGCCACAGGGAGTATTTAGCTCCCCACAGAGGCCAACATGCACACTGTAGTGGACATCAATAGGTAAATTCCCTGCATGTTTGCAAAAGCAGCTTTCAAAGCTGACATGGCTAAAATCAAACTTTGCCAGAAAGAAGATATTGTGAGATAAGCACCTCTTTTGTATGAGACTAGTCCATTCCCTGACAAATCTAGGAGCTCTGTTGAAATCTGAAATCTAGAATTAATTTGCTAAGCTCAGCTCATCTATACTAATAATAGAGGAATATGCAAATTGTCTGGGACACCGTCAGAGTAACAGTAATGACCAGCAGGCTGCATGGGGCGACCAGTCCGGCAGGGGAGTTAGTGAGGGACGACCAAATGACTGAAGAGCAGGCTTCATGGGGCGAACAGGCCGGCAGGAAGATTAGTGAGGGATGACCAAACGACTAAACGGCAGGCTGCGTGGAGCAGCCAGGCCGGCAGGGGGGTTAGTGAGGGACAACTAAATGACTGAACAGCAGGCTGCATGGGGCAACCAGGCCAGCAGGGGGGACAGTTGGGGGTGACCAGGCCGGCAACCAGGCTGGCAGGGGGGGCAATTAGGGGCGGGCAATCAGGCCAGCAGGCAGAGGTGGTTAGGGGTGATCGAGCTGGCATGGGGTCAGTTGGGGGCGATCAGGCAGGCCGGCAGGTTAGCAGTTAGGAGCCAGCAGTCCTGGATTGTAAGAGGGATGTCGGACTGCTGGTTTAGGTCCTATCCTGGGGATACCCCAAGGGGTCCCGGATTGGAGAGGGTGCAGGTTGGGCTGAGGTAACCCCCCTCTGTGCATGAATTTCATGCACCGGGCCTCTAGTCCTATATAATAAAAGCCTGCTACGCTAAGTGTCTGGTTGTCTGGTCGACCATTCAACCAAAGCATAATATGCTAATGATATGCTAAGGCTGCTCAACCGCTCGCTATGATGTGCACTGAACATTAGGGGGCAGACACTTCGACTGGTAGGTTAGCTTGCTGCTGGGGTCTGGCTGATTGGGACTGAGCAAGACAGGCTGGACATGCCCTGTAACCCTCCCATAGTCCCTCCCTGGCTGGCCAACCTCCCGTGTCCCTCCCCGCCCTGATCGTGCACCAGTGGGGTCCCTCAGCCTGGCCTGCACCCTCTCACAATCCAGGACCCCTCGGGAGATGTTGGAGAGCTGGTTTTGGCCTGATGGTGGAACGACTGGTGGCTATGACACGCACTGACCACCAGGAAGCATATGCTCAGCGCAGGAGCTGCCCCCTGGTGGTCAGTGCGTGGTCATAGCCACCAGTCGTTCCACCATCAGGCCAAAACCAGCTCTCCAACATCTCCCGAGGGGTCCTGGATTATGAGAGGGTGCAGGCCAGGCTGAGGGGCACCCCCTCGCCCCCCTGAGTGCATGAATTTTGTGCACTGGGCCTCTAGTTTCTTATAAGAGTTGAAAGATATCCTAGAAAACTTGATTTTTCTTTTGCCTAGGAGGAAAATAGCTCTCAGAATAGAGAGAAAAATCAAATGATAAGCACTTAGTCATTTATACCTGAACATTGACCTCCTTCATGTATATGGTATAATGAATTAGTGTTCCAACTCTCCATTCCCTCCTAGGTAATAGGATTATATATCCATTTCTTTTGTCATGTAATTGTGAAGGGACCTACCATTTCACTGAGTATCCATCCGAGGCCCTTGATTCTGGACCCGGCCGTGTGACTTTGTCCAATGAATTTAACAGGCGTGGAGCTAGTGGAGACTTAACTGTGGTTGTGCGGTTAGGCTTGTTCTCTTTCACCTCTGTCAGCACCATGAGAGGAACAGCCTGCAGGTAGACAGCTGGTATAAAGACAATAGAAGCACCTTGGAAAGAACCATTTGATCATGCCCATCAATCATCAATGAAAAGAACCGTTGCCCAGTTCACATCATCCTAGATCAATTAAGCCCCATGTGACATAAGTGTTAATGACAATTAATAAACCCTGCAGATTTGGGGGTTGACCATCACATACACAGCATAATTATAAGAATAACTTACTAAGAAAATTTGCTTCAGAGACCACAGTTATAATAATGAAAAAAATCCTTCAGTTCTTTTCCAAGAGGACTACTATTCATTCTGCAGCTGACATTAATGTGAGGGCCTCTGTGTTTTACACTGAAAGGGAGATGTTTCATGTGGTTTACCTTTCTCAAAATGATTATATAAAATGAATACACTAATGCTGCCCATACAGTTTGAAAGGCCATAAAAAATTAAGGATTTGGAGGAAAAGAATGAACCTAATAACAGTGTTTAGTGGCATTTGAAAATGAGAAATGGACCGAATAGAGAAAAGAGCATCAGGTGGGGATCAAATCATGTTCTGGTGCGGATGTTGCTACAGCAGTGTGGCCCTGAGTGACTCACTTAATCTCTCTAGACCTCTGTAAGTTCTATCACCATCTTATATTCCAAGCCTAGAGAATTACAAATGAAGGATTATTAAATATTGACTTGCATTTTATTCAAATATATTGAGTAAAGAATA
>NW_005371516.1:911492-932534 GCF_000412655.1 Myotis brandtii
TGGCATGATACTTGCTCACATTTTTCCAATTATATTAAGGCTGGCCTCTATATAGAGAGACAGAGACAGAGACTGAGCCAGATATACCTATACAGATATTTTGATGGTGACACGGTGGTTATAAGACAAGATGGCAGAGTAGACACGAGGGATAAAATTGGAATTTATAAAACTTAAATAATATTATTGGTCCAATCATAGATGAGGTTTGCCCCTTTTGTACATCTTAATCTTAATTTCAGTTTGCTCTCCTATAAAAACAATAACAGAGCTGCTCAGGCTATTTCATTCTCTGCCTTGAAAGTAACTGAGGCCACATTTATTAATGTGCTTTGTAAATCAAAGGCAGTACATTGCTGTTATTGTTTTTTAAAATGAGAATACAATATAGCTCAGGTGTAAAGGACCATTGGCATTTTTCTATAATCATTTTTTCCTAAGAAAAATAAAATTTTCTATCATTCTACAAAGGCAAAAATAAACCCTTCAAGAAATAGTTTATTAATAATAAATATACTTTCTTTCTATATATTTCTCCAAAGTACAGTACTCACAGTGAAGTATATATATAATATTACATTTCTTTCATCCTTGAAATTATAACCCAATGTGATTAGGCTAAAAATAATCCAATTCAAAATAAATAACTAGAGACTCCACAAGCAAGGCTAATAGGCATTATGAGATTTTTTTCTCTTCAATTTAATCAGAATTCTACAGATTGTTTTCTAAAATCCACAATGTTATTTTCCAATCAGAGCAACTGTTTACAAATATTCGCAAATGATTTGATTAGAAATAAATTTCTATTCATGGAGAAGCTTACAATATAATCACTATCCAATTTCTGAAAGACCAATGAATTCAAGTTCCAAACAAGGACTCTCACTGAGATGCTGCCGATAAATTTGGTGTATTCTCTAATCTTATATTTTCATTTTTATTGTGAATCAGGAAATACTTAATAGCTAAACTTTAAATTTAATCTTATTGAGTGTCATATGATTTTTTTATTTGCAAGTTCATGGAACATCTGGTTATGTAGACATTTTCTCTGGGAACAAATTTCAACAAAATCCCATCTGAGTTACAGGAGATTTAGATTGTCACATAAACCTGTGATGCAACTATGGATTCAGAGATAAACATGGATTCTTAGGTGGTTCTTTTCACTATGATATATTTTATATACATAAGTGGACAAATTCAACTTGTTTCCAGGAATCTACTAAGAATTATTCTGTGACATGTTGTAAAGTTTTAAACTGAGTTCATGATGTGTTTAATTTTTGAAATGGAGGATACAGGAGATTAATTGTAGCTTCAAATTTTTGAATGGATATCTTTAAGAACTCAATGCTAACACTTGTTATGATTTGCTAATATTTTAACTCAATGCTAACACTTGTTATGATTTGCTAATATTTTTTTAAAGATATTTCATTGATATTTTACAGAGAGGAAGGGAGAGGGACAGAGAGCTAGAAACATCAATGAGAGAACAACATGGATCAGCTGCCTCCTGCACACCCCCCATTGGGGATGTGCCCTCCTCAAAGGTACATGCCCTTGACCAGAATCGAACCGGGGACCCTTGAGTCTGCAGGCTGACGCTCTATCCACTGAGCCAAACTGGCTAGGGCCGATTTGCTAATATTTTAACAAGCCTGTTTTTAAATTTATTTCGTTATACTATCACCTGCTATGGAAGACTCCAATTCATTTGAGCCTTATGATTTCTGTCTATATGATTCAAATAGTAGAGGAGACTTTAGAGAGTGGGACATAAATTTCCCTAAACATCATAGAAAAGTATTTTATTGTGAGGATTAAAAGGAGAAAAACAAGTAAAAGAATCTTCGTAAGCTGGTCCCTTAATCAAATTCCCCATTTCTATGACATTGGCCAAGAAAATAAATTTGAAAATGTTGAGGGTCTATAACAATATCATGGTTGAGTTGTAAAGTGTGATAAAAATAGGAGTTATACTTTTTATGACAATATCTCGGTGTATTCCTTGGGTCAAGCCTATAGATCCAGTAGTTACATTCTTGGAGTATAATGGTTATACTGTTTACTAACAGTTCAGTAAAGCATATATAACAGTTAGTTGTTTTTGTTGGTAACCAAGGGGAAGGGTTGATTGTATTGGTCATTGTCAGAGACAAGAGAGATGCTCATGTTGCATGCGGGGAGTAAAGGCACTAGCTAGTGGGAGGTCCTGTCTCCAGGGCGCAAGGTCTGGACCAATATGAGTCAGTTGCCTCCTGGAAAAAGCAATATTATCTGTGCCCTTATTTTTTAGAATGCCACAGATAATAGTTCTCTCTACAAGATTTCCCTTTAAGCATGGGGATATTGGAGTGTATCTTTTGACAGAGAGCATACCAAGACCATATTTATGAAACTTTCTCCTCCCTTGTCCCAGTTACCAGATCCCCTTATCTCTAGGTCCCGGCCACTTGCTCATTGGAGAGTCCTTGGCTACCACATTGTTGCCTCTCTTCCTAATATCACCAGAAGTTTGAGCCTCCCCCATAGTGAGTGCTGGCCTGTGGAACAGCCCCACCTCAACTGTCATGAAGGGACTGGAACAGGTGAAAGTTTCCTCCACCATGTCTGAATTCAGGTAGATCACAACACAACTGAGGTGTGGGGTCTCTTCGAAAGAGCACAGCAGCAGGAACCAGAAATGTGGGCAATTGAATATCTCCATGAAAAAAAATATTTATAAGTAAGAGATAAGAAACCGGCCAGCACTCCTATATGTCTCATCCTCTTTAGTGATAAACTGCTGTTAGACACAAAGTCCAATAAGGTCTACACAGAGACATCTCATGTGGCTGAGCAACCTGCTGTGTTGACATGTGAGGCTGTGGTCAGCTTGGTAAAACATTCCCTGGTTTTGCTTTCTGGCATTCTCTACCTCACTTACTTTTCCCCCTTTACATTTTGTCTCTAGAATTGTACCCACCAATATTTGGGATGCCAGCTTTGTTTTAGGCACTGTGTGTAGGAAAACTTAACATCAAAGGTCATATAACAAGACAAAAAGAATTGGAGGAGAGGGTGGAGAGTGGATGGCAGCTATCAAGACTATTAAATGTAGCAGCAAGGCTTATAGGGATGAGGGGGCAACGAGACATTTAGTATATTGATTAGAAATCCCTCAGAGACATTTGAAAGGGTTGTTTTAGAGTTAGATATTAAAGGAAGAAGTGATTCAATATGAAAGAACCTAATAGTACTTATTGCTTTCTTTAAAACCCACCTTATATTATTCAGGAAATTCCTCTATATTCTACTGATTTTTCTTAAATAGTAGAAAAATATATTTTTATGAGAATGAGACTTACCTAATTTGAAAATAATTTATTATCTTTTTTATGTTCCATTTACAAGGTAGCTTTTATTTTGTTTAAAAACACACATACATCCAAATAAAGAGCATTTGTTAATTATGCTCAACCAACATATATATTATATACATAAACATACATGTGTATATGTGAGTAACTAGCCCATGTACAAATTAATGTTTAGGTTCTCATCAAAAGTAGTAAAAGAGGGTTCAACCACAAATTTATTTAAACAAACAACACATTTGATTGCCTCCAAAATAATGAAGTTTAATGGTTGTTCAAGTTTTATCCAAAATTTTCCATATTAAATTAAATCATTTTTAAGAATCATTGAAAATAATGCCATTGGTGTATAAGAAGCAGCATGTACATGTTACCTTGATGCTTGTTAAAGACAGAACCAGTGATGGTAATAGCCAATGCATGTGAACTTGATCTTTCCACACAGTGCACATGGGCTTGCAGCTGCAGCTGCTATTTGCAGAGCCTGGTACTATTTATGCCTCTGCCTCGTGTTCTCTTCAGAGACCTTATTCTCAGTCACCCATCGCTGAGTGCCAAATGCCAGGTTAAGCTGTCTGCTGCTGTTTTCCCTAACCACTCACATCTCTTCCCTGACTTTGAAGCTGTACTTCAAATGTGCCGTTAAACCTATTCTAACCTCTTTTATGTCATAACACAGCTTATCATGCAGCCGTTACCGGGTTATCTTGCTGTCGTCTGTCCTCTACACTCATCCTGAGTTAACTGCATTTGACTTAATATTAAGTATGGAATAACTGCCCTTTCCCTTCATATAGTACTTTATACTACACAAAGTTCTTTGAAATATTTTATCACCATTATTTTTTGTTGATTCTCACAAATTTGTAATGTTAACAGCGAATTGTATATTTTTAACATTTATTGAATTGGCAGATACTGTGGCAGGTAATTTCTATGTATTATGACATCACATTGAATTTAGTCTTCTCAATATACCATCCACCACTGAACTAGTGAGGAGCCAAGAGACTAGCAGGTTCACACAGTCCAGAACTAGGACCCAGATATTTGGTCACCATTCTCACTGCTTTCCCATGACTCCAGGCCACCTTCTTTGTCCTGCAGGTGATTCGCTTAAACCAGCCATTTATAAAACTTAAATCACTGAGTTGCATAACAATTTACATGCATTTTCTGTAGTATTATTGCAATACATAATTATTATTTGGGGAAAACCTGTTTCCTTTGAAATTTGGAGTATAGCATTGTTATCTTTTATCTGTAGTACTTAGAATGTGCATGATAAATATTTGATAAATAAATGAATTAATGACTATGACACAGAACAGCACTTAATCTAAATACTCTATTTGGAATGAAAATTTAGAGCTATGTTGACAATCCACTTTTTAAAAAAATATCATCCCAGCCAGGTGTGGCTCAGTGATTGAACGTCAACCCAGAGGTCACCAGTTTGATTCCCAGCCAGAAAATATGGCCAGGTTGCAGGATCAATCCCCAGTAGGGGGCATGCAAGAGGCAGTCAATCAATGATTCTCATCATTGATGTTTCTATCTCTCTCTCCCTCTCCCTTCCTCTCTGAAATCAATCCTATATAATAAAAGGCTAATATGCATATTGACCAAACGGTGGAATAACCAGTCACTATGACACTCACTGACCACCAGGGGGCAGATGCTCAATGCAAGAGCTGCCCCCGGTGGTCAGTGCGCTCCCACAGGGGGAGCACCACTCAGCCAGAAGCCGGGCTCATGGCTGGTAAGAGCAGCGGGTAGTGGCGGGAGCCTCTCCCACCTCCGCAGCAGCGCTATGGATGTCCAACTGCTGGCTTAGGTCCACTGCTTGGGAAAGCTCATGGCTGGTGAGAGCAGTGGGTGGTGTCGGGAGCCTCTCCCACCTCCGCAGCAGCGCTATGGATGTCCAACTGCTGGCTTAGGTCCACTGCTTGGGAACGGGCCTAAGTTGGCAGTCAGACATCCCCTGAGGGCTCCTGGATTGCGAGATGGTGCAGACTGGGCACGAATTTCATGCACCAGGCCTGTAGTAAAAATATATTTTTAAAAAATTACGAGATGGTGCAGACTGGGCACGAATTTCATGCACCAGGCCTGTAGTAAAAATATATTTTTAAAAAATACTGGGCTGAGGAGTGCATGAATTTTGTGCACCAGGCCTGTAGTAAAAATATATTTTTAAAAAATAACATATTAGTTTCTATTAGTATAAGTCAAATCAGGAAAATGACCCAGTAATTTGAAAAGTGAAAGTTTCATGTAAAGAATTATTGACTATACAGGAGATTAGAGTTGGGAGAGATTGGCAAATAAGAAGTAGGAGATAGTCTAAAGAATATAGGCAGGAGCAGACATTACCCCCAGAGAGAGACCCTCTGTGTCCCAGGCTGACATCAAGACCTTGCTGTAGAGGGCACAGTTGTGGCTCACTGGTGACAGAGAAATCACTGTGGTGTCACACTAACAGGACTTGCTGGAAATGTGCCCTCTGGACCACACAGGAGATCAGCCCTCTTGGGTGCTGGGAAAAGTGTTCAAAGGGAGATGTCTTACCAGAGGCAGTCAACAACAAGCTCTTTCATAGGAGGTGGACCAGGGAAACTTCTGGAATCTGACTATTGCTGGCCTCTATGCACTGCAGGAGCTAGGCATTGGGGAAGCTGCTGGAGAACCCCTCACACTGTAAGAGTCCGGTGCTGGAATAGTAAAAATCTTCAGGACCTTCTTAGTGAGCACACCCAACTAGAAAGAAAACCCTTTTTTCCTTCAGTGTCTCTCCATCGCCCTCTACTGACAAAGCTTAACATCCTGCAGCTGACAATGGAAACACACACACACACACACACACACACACACACACATTAAAAAGGCCCAAATCCATTTTCACAGAGCAGGCAAAAAGGGTGAGTTCATAGCTGAGAGGCAATAAACTAATAATTAGTATCATCTTTCTGATATCATTTTGAAATATTAACACATTTTGATGCCATAAGAGCAGAATGAAGTGAGGGTTTTTGTTCTTACTGTTTTAAAAAATGGTGAAAAAAATTTCCCCTTTATTATGTTAGTCTTGATACAGATTATTCATTAAAATGATAAAAAGGAAAGTTTATGAGATTTAGATTCAATTTTAGATTTCTTTTTGATTACAGCTAGTTTGACTTTGGATCAATTAACTTTACTGAACCATAAATTGTTTATGTAATAAATAAAAATTTCTTTATAGTTTGTAGAGAGATTTAAATAATCTTTTATAAAGTCCATACCTAATCTATGACACATAATATCCCCTTCCTTATATGGTTCATAATGTTATTTATATTGTGTTTACAAATGTAATATGAAAAGTCATAATGTTCTGGTTAGTTTCTCATACATTTTATTCAGAGAACTCAAATATATTTGTTACCAAATTTTTCTTCTAGCCAAAAATAGATTAATTTAGATTGGGTTAATTTAGACATTGTATTCCCTTGTTAATGAAAGTGCCAAAGATATTTTGAGATTAGGGATACAACAGATCAGTCAAATCTGTTAGGTAACTGGCAGGGTTTAGCATATCATCAATAGGCCCCTGTGTTCAGTGGCTACACCTCTGAGATTGGTATGTTGTTCTTTGCACCTTTCTTGTAATTGATATAAAACATGATACCACTTTGTTCCGTAACGTCATATAACAACCACATCAACATTTGGTGACTTATGCTACCTGGGATCTTTTCCAGAAGGGAGCAAATTAAAATGTTAATGCAACTGATGGAAAAGGATGTGCTATAATTTGCATACGGGTTGAGTCAGATAAATCTGCTTTGGAGAAATGGATATAGAGCTGAAAACGTGATATCTTATTGGCCAAACAAGCACAGTACCCACAAGTATATGCATATCAGGAAGGATGACTACACAAGGCAGGAGAAAATGTAATTTATCTCACCCTAGTTTCTCTTGGCCTCAGATCTTCTAACATGGAGCATATCTGCCACTGCAAGGTAGAGTCTCACTGGGTCTGGAATGCTAAATACTTGCTGAGCCACTCTTTTTATTTTCAGGGTCACATCACCATTCCAGAAAAATTTACACTATATAATCTACATGCTTTCATTTAAGGTGATGATTTAAATGTTAGCCTCTCTTAGTGCATGAAAAAAACAACAACAAAAAAAAAGACTACCAATAGTGAAACTCTATCCCCAGAGAGTCAGGAATGAAGGAGTAGAAACAAGAGCAGGTTTGATGGTCTAGTGCAGGGGTGGGCAAACTTTTTGACTCGAAAAGGAGTAGAAACAAGAGAAGGTTTGGTGGTCTAGTGCCTTTGGATAAGAATTTTGCCTCTAGTTTTCCAACACCTATTGCTCACATTTATTTTCTAGACAATTATAATAGGTATATGAACCATACACTGAAGATAAAATTTATACAGTTGCAAATTGGCAAGTTTCCTGTCATTAAAATGAGTAGTCATCTGCACAGTGATAACTGGAATATTGAAGATCATGAAAGTACTTTTTTTCAAGTTAAGATTTCCTTTTGGACAATCCATTAAACAGGTTAAGTGTCAAGTACTAGTATGTGCACCAGGCATAATAAATAATAACAGCTTCTGTTCTCAAGATCTTATAATCTAGTTTCTGGACCATAAGTGGGAGAGTGTGTTGAGAGATTGGGACAAAATAGGAAAGGAGGATACCATGTCTTTCTATGAACTGTGGCAGGAAGAGGAGTTATTAAAAGAGATAGTCTCTACACAATGTCATGAATCAGTATTATTACTCTGTGTTGCCCTTGCACCTCCCAACTAAGTGTACCCAAGCTTAATCCTTATTCTTTTTTTTTCACATGTATGTTCTTTATCTACTTCCCTGGAACATCGTAAGTGTTGTTGGATTTATCAACTGTATTTTGTACTTGCAACATAATTTACCTAAAGCAATGTGGTAACCACAGAAGTATTTTGAGATTATCAAATATGTCATAACATAAGTCTAATGTAATAAAAATAATTGCATTCTGACATCATTTCTAAAAAATTAGGCCAGGTTATGATGCTAAGAACAGCATTCCAGATATGATTCTTATCCTTGTATCTATGGTTTAGCACAGCCAATCTGAATGTCTACGATGTGATTTCCAGCTTGTAAGAATATCTGTTATATTTTTCAGCTTCTCCTGTTGGCAACGGTTATATCAAGCCTCCAGTTGCACCTGTGTCTGGCACACAACGAATCCTTATTCTTTTCTCCTTTATCTTTACTCATGTTTCCTGGCTATATTCTAGTTTATTACTGGTAATTGTTTGCATCCTATAATATATATAATCACAATTCCTGTAATCTCACTTAGGGCAAGCACTAAAGCACCCTAGATTTGTGGACACCTAGGGCAATTTTTTGAATACCTGTTTCTGTGGAAGAAACACACTTAAAAAGAATCCAGTTTGGAGATATTTAAGAGGTTTAGGGGTTTAAAATCCATTCCCATTTAGCCAACAGTTCTATAGCTATAAGCTGTCCAAACTCCAAATTTTCCTATCTGTCCAATTGGCATCTACTGGTCTCCAAATACTTAATACATAATAAACACTGAGTACATGTTGTGTGAATTTATGAGCTCTATTTCTCTCTCTGTTGCTGTCCCACTCAAGAGGTATCAATGACTTTCTAGTATTCACAGACTTTTTTATGACTTTTAAACTATTCTAGAATATAGACTCAATATGCTTATCATTCTCAATATAGTCCCTGTACTAGTCTGCCCAGTCTCCTTTTCTGCATTTTATAGATCATATTCTCGTTTTACACTAACAATTACAAATATTAGCATGTGCCACTGCCACTAGCCTCTTTTTTTCATGTTATTCCTCATGAGGATAAAAACAATCGCTAACCTTTATTGAGTGGTTACCATTTACCAGGCACTATGCTAAGAGTCTTAATGTCTCAGCACCTTTAATCCTTGAAACAACTTCATGAGGTCAGTATTTTATTTTTCCTGCTTTATTGACAAGGAAATTGAGACAAAAGAGGTTTGATGACCCATCAAAGGTTACCCAGGATGTATATAATAGAGCCAGCATGACCTTAAACAGGAGTATCTCAAACACTTTTACTTGTTTGTTTGTTTTTTAATCCTCATCTGAGGATATGCTCATTGATTCGAGGGAGACAGAGAGGGAGAGAGAGAGAGAGAGAGAGAGAGAGAGAGAGAGAGAGAGAGAGAAAGAGAAAGAATAGATTGGTTGACTTCCATGTGTGCCCCAACTGGGTATCAAACCCAGGGCAACGGAGGTATATGCCCTGACTGGGAATCAAACTTGCAACCTTTCAATATACAGAATGAAGCTCCAACCAACTGAGCCACACAGGTCAGGGCAAACCTTTTATTTTTTCCTTCTGTGTTACTAGCCTTCAAAGATCAATCCAAAGCCCACCTTCCCTTTGAACTTTAGTCCACATGTAACATCTTCTGTCCCAGTGTCAAGGGGCTCTGTATATCTCATAGCCTAAAGATAATCACCTAACTTCTCAGCTGTTAATACAATTCCACCGGTGTTGAGTCTTGATTCCCACCATTTTTACTTGTGAGCAAAATTAAGTCCATAAGAATCACCTTAAATTTGTGAGAAACCTAACAAGGAGAAAGAGAAAGGGAGATCCCGTGCATTTGAATATAATGTATCTATTGACTGTCAGTACTATTGGTCAAGATTAGTAATGCCAAAAAGTTAACATAGGGTAGAAAGTCTTCTGTCAGTAGGCCCCAGTTTAGATGAGTTCCTCATAGAGTGTCCATTGTTAGTGTGATATACCATTGTAACATTCAGTATTGTGCTCCCCTGTCAATGCTCTGCAGTGAACTATAACATTAAAATGTTGTGTAAATTCTGTCTTTCCTCTTCCACCCTCTTTCTATCACCTGGTTGACTGACGAGGTTTATGAAACGTGTTTTCGTGTACTTTTCCCAGACAGGCTTCCTTGAGCCACCTCTTGTTTGCTTTTGGCTGCTGTTCTGGGACTCCTCCCCAGCTTCTCCCTCTTTCTGCCTGTGGCCTTCATTGCTAGCTGCTCATTCTGAGCACAGCTCTGACACTTCCTCAAGCAGTGCGCACACACTTTGCTGGAAAAAGCAAGATAGCTTATGTGACAATCAAGTCTCCCACAGATGTTCAAATGAGTGTAGGCAGGAGATGTTGGTTAGCTTCATTATTATTGCTGTTTATTAGGCATCTGTTTCCTAAACGACACCAGAAGTGCTTGAGAATAGGGGGAACTGGCTTCATTTATTTACCTGGACTCTCTGGATCTAGTTCAGTGATTTTCAACCTTTTTCCTCTCATGGCACACATAAACTAATTACTAAAATTCTGCAATACACCAAAAGTATATATGTTTTGCTACTATGACAAAAAAAGGTATAATTTTGATTCATTCAAACTGGGTGGCTATTGTTGTATTGGCTGTTGTTATTTTTTTATTTGACAATCTAAGGCGAAAGAGGTCAATGACCCTGACTAAATAGTCAGGTATTGCATGTTTTAAAAATTTCTGAGGCACACCAATGTGCCACTGCACAGCTGTTGAAAATTGCTGACCTAGTCCATAATAGATGTTTAATAAATGTATAAGCATATGAAAAAATGTAGACTAAAATTATTTTATTTTGTCAGTGCAAAAACAATTATTCCATTAGCTTGATTTTAAAATTAGGAGATTTTAGAAACAGCATACCTTTCTAGATCCTTGGTGGGGGTGGACTCTTTGGTCAGAAAGTTGAGTTCCCTTGTGTTGGAAATTTTAGAGCCCGAGAAAGCCTATTTTATACATTAAATATGTAAGTATTTCAGGGTGAGCCTAGAAGTATTACTAAATGTATAATTTAAAAATTCACAAAATACACCATTGAAATAATTCACAAGATATTTAGGCCAATAGGGTAAACAAAAACAGGTTTTAACCCAAGAATGATTTTCATGTTCCTAAACTTTCTCCAAGATGAAAGGTAAATAATCTTGTTGTAGAATATAGCACCTTCCTGTGTCCCTGTTTCTGCATATAGAATATAAGTATAATAACATCCATCTGGGAGGCTGCTGCAAAGATAAAGTTGGATAATGCATAGAAAGCATTTAGCATAATCCCTGTCAAAATATAATGGCCTGTTAATTGTTAGTTTATTATTAAAACTAATATTATCTCAGAAAATTCAAATTAAACCAGCCTTTCTTAAGTCCATACACTGGAAGTTGGCTTCTGATCCTGGCACCCTTTACTGGAGTTCATTTTCTTTCCAGCCCTGTTGTATAAGAAGTGTCTGAGGTTTATTAGCTGACTCTTCTATGAATAGTCAGGTCCTGTTTAGCATGTTTTTCCAGGAAGAAAACTGTATTTAGTTTTCATTTGTCTCTATGTACAAAATAGCAGCTTGAAAGTTTAAATGAAAATGACTTTTTTTTTTTTAGTGAACATATGTGTGTGTGTAAGGGTGTTTTGTTGTTGTCATTGTTTAATCTCAACTGCATAGATATTTTTCTTCCAAAAATGTTCTATTATAATGATAGATCTGATGTTGATTTAAGTAACTTTGGGACCATTTTATGATTTGTTTTTCATTGTACCCTTCCCTTTCCCTCTCCATTAATATTATCAACTAAAAACCCCTCTTTTGAAGCAAAGAGATACTTTGACATAGACACAAATGGTCTGCTCTTCCATCAACTAAGTTCTCTGTGAACTTGTGCAGATATTCTTCACATGTCTACAACCTTAATGTTCTGGAAGTCATTTTAGAAGCCATTTAAGGAATGGAAATAGCATTCTTGCTTCTAAGGAGGGCATGATTTACTTGTAGTGACAACATTGACATAGACACACAATGAACTCACTGTATATCTGTAATAATTCTGTGTTGTAGAGCAATTGTGTTCCTTAATAATATTCTTTGTCATCATTTTGGGAGATGAGTCTTTGCATTCCCAGATAAGACCATGGATAGACATACTTCTTGGATAAGGCACATGCCCATTTCATTTATGTAAATGAATTTATGTATTTATTCAGCAAATGTATCTCAAGTCTTTCTAGGACTTGTCCCAGGAAGAACTTTCTATCACATCATATATTACATTTAGTTTATGACAACTTTTGTTTTGTTTTGGTAATCCTCACCCGAGGATATTTTTCCATTGGTTTTTAGTGAGAGTGGGAGGGAGGGGGAGAGACAGAGAGAGAGAAACATCGATATGAGAAAGACACATCAATTGGTTGCCTCCCGCAAGTGCCCCACAAGGGCCAGGGATTGAGCTTGCAGCTGAGGTAGGTGCCCTTTACTGGAATCCAACCTTCAACCCTATAGTCCGAGGGCCAACTCTCTATCCATTGAGCAACACTGGCTAAGGCTAACAACTTTCTTTATAACAATTTTTTTTCCTAACTTCTCACTCTGTCAGAAGAAGAATGAAGTCCTTCTACGGCATCTAAACATTTTATCACTCAACTTGATGTTACCTTCTCTAGAAAAGTTACCCTAATCGCCACCCACACCTTTTACAAGTTCTGGGCTAGGTTTTCCCCTGGAAGTCATGACACTGTACTTGCCTTCTGACACTCCCTGGTCATAAATTCTGCTTATGAAACTGTCTCCTTTATCAGACTTGAAAATTGTTAAGAAGAGTTTCTGTGTACTTATGAACATTGTATTCACAGTGCCTAGCACAGAGCCCAAAATGTAGTAGGCTTCCAAAAATGCCTGGTAAATATACTAGGTGATGCTTTTGTCTTTCTGAATATAGATTCTGGGTCATGCATTACCCTTTCTTTATACTAGCAGATAACAGGTAAGGCCAACATTTACTTCAACTGCATCGAAAGCCACCAAGAAGTTCAAAATCATGGAATCTGGCTGCAGAAACCATATTCATGTCTCAGAATGCAAAGTCCACATAATCACTCTAATGTTAATTCTTTGAATTTAGGCTGTTTTATTTTCTCACTTTATACTCCTGAATAGGTATGCCCCTAAATGCTTTGATAGCTTGAAGTGCAAGTGACACAAAACTCTTGTCTCTATATGCTTGAAAAAAATGGCACTATTTTTCCTTTCCTAAATCAAAGTTGAGCTTATTCATACTTTTATCTTTCTTTTTGCTTATTTAGTTCTTGGTCTTGTCAATGACTCTAGATGAAAACCACATCTGTTTTTGTGTGTGGCTGTGTCTGAGAGATGTCTGTACACCTCTTATGTTAACAATTGAATCAACGTTTTATTTTAAGTTTACCCTTATGTCAGCTTTGATGATATTCTCTCACACATCTTAAGGGATAAAGTGAAAATATTGGACAATTTTTGAAAACTATCAGCTTCAAGTTTGCAAATGCTGATCTCCTTGAGGCTGGGGGAGAAAAGTCTCTTTGCCCAATTTGTCACTGTTGTTAAAAATTCCACCCCCACCCCCATTTAAATCTCAGAGGTGCCAAAGAGTCAAGCTTTTTAGGATAAAAAGAAAAACTGACTTGTTTTCTCTGGTTTTTGGCCGTGACTTTAACTGTTTCTTTGTTTTATTGTAATCGGAGACATTGGCATGGAAGTCGAAGTGGATTCCAAGAGGTATATACCGGGCTTTTTATTGGCATATCAAACAGGGAATCATTCAGGCCATACATTTGCAAGCAGCCAAGTAATTAATAATAACACACGTGGAAGAAAATGAATGTTTTGGTTAAGAAGGAGAATGAGAAGTCAGACAAAGGCCCGAGCTTCTTGTCCTTGCCCTCAGCAGCAGCAAAAATAATGTTATGAATAGCATTTAACTTGAATTTGCAGCAAACTGCTGCTTTTATCATAAACAATTGCCAGATGGTATACATTATCTTTCTTTTTTCTCCTTTCACAAAAGCGGCATTAATTGCAGAGCAGCCCAGGGCTCCACTCAGCTCATCAGTGTGATAACACTTCATGACCCTGATTAGCCGTCAGTCTCCTCAATTAAAAAGATCATTTAGACATTCACCCAATCATTTGCCTATCGAGCCACCTGGGCCTCAACCAGGGGCTCCATTTTTAACATTCTCCTGCCCTCTCTCATCTTGCCTCGCTTTTTTACATATCTCCAAAAGACGTAATTGAATTAAATAAAGCATCTCAGGGGCAGCTGCAACATCTGCTGTTTGTGGTATGTCAAGCCTTCAGCATTAAAAACAGTTACATATGCTCCAAATTAGCAGGTCGCAGAGATGAAACAGTCGATGATAGTGTTTTCGTGCCAGCGTGAGAAGCAGCTCACAGCTGTGTGCAATTTACAATTAAAGGCTTTATCAGAGCGCAATTGTACTAGTGAATCAAGTGGTGAGAGGTCAGTTAGTGAATTAGACCAATTAGAGCTTGTACAGTTAAATTATCTGTCTTATTACCTACTGATAAACAGCCTTGTCATATCTTTACTGGAATGATGAAGCCGAATGAGTTTTATGAAGTGATAATAGATGTTCACTATAGTGGAACTTAGTGGTTTGTGAATTCAAAATCTATAGCAACAAAATTGCTTCATAGAACCTTTTAAAACAGCCATAAAACAAAATCTTGGAATTGGTTAAAACACTTAAGTTGGTGATATCTACTTGTAAATTCATCTCCAAAGACAAGATTTAAAAAGCATTTTGCAGCAGGATGACAAATGGATCCCCAAACTTTATTTTTATTTAATATCAATTTTTATTTCAAGAATTGACTTCAGTGCAGAGGCCAAAACAAAACAGTGTCTGATAAATTTAATGAATAAGCACTTAAAAACAGTCCATAAAGAGCAGATTATTTTATAAATGCAATAATTTATCTCTTTGAAGAATACAGATTAATCAATTGTTCTTACAAGAAAAAAAGTATGCATAGTTCAGAATATCAACAAGCCACACCCATTTTTAGCTTCTATAGAGTAACAGAGGCCAAAACAAAACAGTGTCTGATAAAATTAATGAATAAGCACTTAAAAACAGTCCATAAAGAGCAGATTATTTTATAAATGCAATAATTTATCTCTTTGAGGAATACAGATTAATCAATTGTTCTTACAAGAAAAAAAGTATGCATAGTTCAGAATATCAACAAGCCACACCCATTTTTAGCTTCTATAGAGTAAGGATGGAAGTCAATGAATAAAATGTGTTTAAATGTTCTATGGTAAAATCATCAGTGAATTATTTGTATTATGACTTTCCATTGAATGAACGTTCACCTTTTATCTGCTTTTACTCTCTCATGATTAGCAAATAATAGGAAGTTTTCATTAATACTGGTACCATGGACTAGGCAGATCATTAATATCAATCAGACCAAAAAAGCTAGACCCAGATTCATTCTGGAGAACACATCTTATCTAGTATGTACTTATATCTCTTAGAACACTTTTTCCTAGAAAAGCAATTCAAATATTTAATATTTGAAAAAATCTCTGGAGACAGATTTTAAATTATATTTGTGAATTGATTCACTATTTTCTTAATAAATTTAAAAATATTTATTTATTTTATTAATTTAACTTTATTTTTATTGAAGGTAGAGAAACAGTTATATTTCTAAAAAAATAGTACAAGATTTTGCTTTGTAACAGGTTTCCACTTGGAAACAAAGTTTACTAATTCCAACATTATGGATTATAATGAACATGTTCAATGCTATACATGAGACAAAATTACATCTCTTTATTTAAAGAAAAGTATTCCAAAGTTATTTATAATTAAGAACCAATAGCCTACTTGTGAAATATGTTTATAGAGAAGCCTGATCAATTCTTTCCTCTGAGACATTATAAAATTTTTTTCAATATTAAGTAAGTCTGTGAATATATTGTAATGCTAATTAAAATCATCAAAGTGTTACTGAAATGTATTAGGATAACTTTAAAATTTATCTGGAGGAAAAAATGTGAATAAATCACCATATAAAGTTTGAAAAAGAAAATTGAGAAGGAACATAAACAACAGCCACAGAGGTAAAAGCAGTATATAACTGGCATAGGCAAAGATAGAGCAAAATAATAAATTTTAAAAGTAAAAAGCAAAACAAAAAACAAACAAAAAAGTAAAAAATCAGATGGAAGTTAATTTAAATATTATATTATAAGAATGTGTTTTGTCAAATTCATGGAAAAATATAATTTTTAATATGGTATTAGAAAAATGACAATTTTAAAAACAAAGTTAGAATTATATTTTTAACAAAAAACTTTTAGGTGGATAAAAATTTAAAGATTAAAAAGAAAATAATAAAGTCATAGAAGAAAATCTAGAAGCCTTAAATATTCTGGGTTAGATTACCTTTCCAGGTATGACACAGTAAGAAAACAGAATCAGATTGGGATATAAAAAAATGTACTCATATTTATACAAAATATGCTGATATTTTGTATAAAAATATACAAATATTTTATTAAATAGGTATAAAAGCAAAAAGGACAGTACTCTTAAAAACATAGATCAGGCAACATTTCAATACCCTTATCATAAAGAAATTCATTGTAAATCATATAAATTTACTATTTAAAAAGGTAATGGAAAAATAATTTGAAAAAATATATACATAAACACATAAAAATAAGTAAGTAAAAATTCCTTCATTAGTAATCATAGAAATGAAAATTAGGACAAAGATTAGATGACATATTTTACTTTATATAAGGCACACTGTTTGATATAAAAATTTATGTCTTGAATCAGCAGAGAAAACCTACCATTACAGAGGGTGTGAAAAAACAAATTTGTAATAAACTGCAAAAGAATAGCTATTTTATTATTGAAAATGGTGCAAAGTACCTGGCATATTACCACATCCTCACGACAATTTTAAAAAAGATATTAATAATGAGTCTCCGTATTTTACAAATGTAGGAACTGAGATTCTAAAAGATTACATGGTAAATAGCACAGCTTGCAAGTTAAAAAAGCTACTTTCAAATGAAGTATTAAAAACACTCTCTCAAATAACATGCATTTGAACAGTACAGTGTTCATTTTATAAAGTATGATTGTCTGATCACTATGTTGCACACCTGAAAGTAACCCTATATAATAAAAGGCTAATATGCAAATCAACCGAACAGCAGAATGACTGTTAGGGGGCAGATGCTCAACGCAAGAGCTGCCCCCTGGTGGTCAATGAGCTCCCACAGGGGGTGTGCCGCTCAGCCAGAAGCCAAGCTCACCGCTTGGGAGCGCAGCTGCGGTGGCAGGAGCCTCTCCTGCCTCTGCGGCAGCGCTAAGGATGTCCGACTGCTGGCTTAGGCCCACTCTCCATGAGGACATCCCCCAAGGGCTCCTGGACTGTGAAAGGGTGCAAGCCGGGCTGAGGGGACCCCCCACCCCCCGAGTGCACGAATTTTTATGCACCAGGACATTAAACGGTACAGTGTTCAGAAGTGACTTGCACACTCACTACTACACACAGCCAGAATTAGTTTTAGAAGAATTTTGTATGACTCTTCTAAGATGACTGAGCCCTTCCAAAAAGGTGTTAGTGTTTTATATGAAAACAATTTTAAAATCAATGTAATTCTTTGGTTTTCAGGGTGTTTTGTTTTGTTTTTCATTCAAATGAAGAGGTATGCAAAAAACATTGATTAATCCCTGATAAAGACCCTATATAATTATTACTGTGCTCACTCTGTAAGGCACTGGGAGCTTATGATGCAATTAAAACAAAGCCTTGCCCTCGTGGACCTTGCAGCCTTTGGTGCCATTAGGAAAAATTCAAATGCCTCTGTTTATGAAGAACTGTGTGTGCTCCTTAAAAATCACATACACACACATATATGGAAATTTGTTTTCTATGTATATGTATGTGTGTGTGTGTATTTTTCTGGATTGGAAATGGAGATAGTTCTAGTTCAATATACAAAGCAAGAACTGTATTTCAAGGACCTTCCCCCAGTGGCGATTTCGCATATGTCACATGTTCATTATGGCTGAAGAATAGAGACAAGGGTTTGCAAACTACATTCTATATTGCACTGACATTGTTTGTCAAAATGTGATTTAAAAATAGCAATGTTAATGTGATGATTCCTTTGGGCTTATTGTCCCATTTATTGTAACTGTAAAAGTTATTCTGAACTATTTTAATAATTGGACTTCACCAACAAATTGTTTGAAATTATGTTACATTTATTATTATTTTTTTAATCATTAGTTTTGCCTCCAAACTCTTGGCTGGCTTATACAAATCTATTTGCTTCTTCGGAGGTACAAGATCAAGGATTCATATTGCACATAAAAAATTAATTCTTGGTCCATTATTATTTTCAGCCTGTGTTAATAATGTATTAGATGGGCTTATTGCATAGATATGGATGTATAGATGGGCATACTTTGGGTTAGGCTGGTCAGATGTGATTCTGAGATCACTCTTATTCCAAACCAAATCTATTGCTTATTGGTTTAATGTTTTAAGAAATATGACTCAGTTCATAATAGAGGTTTATTCAAAGTGTACTTATCAAAAACATTGCCCTGGTAGAAACTATATTTCTGATATTGATCAAGCTGCCTTTCCCTGGAGTACAAGTGATTAATATACTATTAAATCTTACATTATGAGTAAGCCACAGGACAACTTTTTAAAAACTATCAAAGTACAAGTACAATTTCATTTTTTTAAAAAAAGGACATAAAAGCCTCATGTACATCTTTCCTATTATGCTTATTTTCACAGTATGTAAAATAAATATTTTTAAGATCTAAAATGTTGCACCACAGTAATCTAAGAACACATTTTATATATCTACCTTATACAACAGTATTTCCCTTTTTTCCAAGAAAATCTAAATCTTTTATTCCAAGGAATAAATCAGCAGACTAAAAATAAATGAAGTACAAGGAAATTTCTGACTTTAATAATGAACTCACTTCTAAAATTTTATTTTAAATGAACTTGTATATAAAGAAGTATTTTACTTTTTCCACTGAATTATTTTATAATTTGATCAAAACACATAATATTAAAATTATATTTTTAAATTTATATGCTTCTGATACTCACTTTTTAGAATTTTAAAATGTAGATGTTATTAGAGCAAGTGTAAATGATTTGTGAAAATAACTCTCTCCTCCATATCTAGGCTACTGTGTGTTGTGCATAAAAAGCCATGTCTATGAAGATTAGTCCATCTCTGTACTTATTATCTGCATGAACCCTCCACACAAGTAGAGCAGCACAAAATCTTCTCTATTCCCTAATAACCTCACCTCTCATCTTTCTTCTATAGTGTCTAATTCAAATATATTCCCTCTCCTAAAATGGTCAAGAGCACTAGAACTATACTGATCTCACAATTCCTTCAATAAGTTTTTATCTCTCACCTCTAGGAATTTACTCCAGGTTTGCACACTGTCTCCTATTTATTCTTCAACTTCAAACTAATTTAATTTATAAAGTCTTTAGATCTCTCATTCATTCAATAACTAATTCCCCAGCACCTATAATATGCTAAGTATTATAGCTTCTGGTTGTACCATGGTGGTCAAAGTATCCGCAGTCTCTATTCTCACTGAGATTTATCATTTAGTAAAGAATATAGCAGAGTTCCATATTTGCCAGTATGGAATTTTCTGGAAATACTATCTGATAAAACCGGTGCTGACTATCTGAGGACTCTGTGAGGAACTCAACTTGCTATTAATTGACAGAATAGTGGTAGGCAATTATGCCATTGAATCTTGGTTCCTCTCAGCTGTCTCCTGTTTTACAGTCCACAACTGGTGTTTTTTCTATTCCCTTTGCTCTAAGATTAAGAATCTCTTCTGTACAATGGTGTCTATGACAGGATATGGTGGTATAAGTGAATGGGTACCAGATTTCCAAAGTAGATGCTCTTTGATAACTCTGTTTCTTCCACTAATCACAGCTAATGTGTGATGGCCTTTGACTTGACAAGAAATTACCAGTCAATATCTCATCTTCGACTACTTCACCTAGAACTTTACACTCCACCAACATGGAAGCTTTTAACTCCCTGGCATCACACTTTGTCACTTCAGTACCTCTAATCATGCTATATCCAGTTCCTGAAATATCATTTTCCTTCTTTGTTGATTTATGGCCTCAAGGCTAGTTTTTTGTTTGGGGACATTCAATTTAACTCAAGCCCCCTATGTCCACTCTTTCCAGTCTTTCGTGATCCCTACATTACAGATCCTTGCTTCTTGGAGTTGTATCCGTAGTCTTTGTTTCTGTACTTACTGCACTGCAGATAAATAATCCCTTTTGAAAGGAGCCCCTCAGGGCAAGAAAAGGCATTATTTACATACCCCCTCCCTCAATCCTCAAAGCCTAGAATGGTGGAATCTCAATAGAAATGTGATGAACTGAGTAAAGCACATATAAGTAAAGCTAGCCTCTGAGTTTTAGTCATATAATGGGGTCACTTTGTCCAGTGTATGTATTGTGTGTTTCTGGGGCTATAACATGGAAAGTTTATCCTTCACAAAGCGTGTTTTGTGTGCCAGAACTTGAAATTATTCCCTTGATCAGATGTTTACTTTTTATAATCTAAAAATAGGAACTCATTTCCTAGCTCAAGTATAGGTTTTACAAATGTAACTGAACCATGATCTTTTATCTAGAACTAGAGGCCCAGTGCACAAAAATTTGTTCACTCGGGCGGGGGGGGGGGTCCTT
>NW_005371516.1:933369-951452 GCF_000412655.1 Myotis brandtii
TAGAGCCGGCGGCGGCAGGCGGGGAACCTTGGCTTCCTCCATCACTGGAGCAAGCAAGCCTCCTGCTCGCTTCAGCTGCATGGCTGCCGGCCGCCATCTTTGTTGGCAGTTAATTTGCATATCTCGCTGATTAGCCAATGGGAAGCGTAGCAGAGGTATGGTTAATTACCCTTTTTGTCTTTTATTAGATATGATATTTCATTTCTTGTCTCTTTATCTCCCTTTTCTGAGACAATAGATGATGGAGCCATTCAAGACCAAATTGTGTTCTCAGCACATTTGTAGTGATTCTTACTATGATCACACCTGTACTTTCCAGAAAAAGTGGTGTCTTGCTGAATCAGTCAACTTGCACTGTATTCTGTTTTGACTGGCCTTATTGTCAAGGTATATTAGGGCACTGTATGGCAGGATTGCCAATCTTTTTCCTGCTTTTCAAAGACACCATTTTAAGAGAAACAGTGAGCCTCTGTATGTCTCAATGCCATTGTTTTTGCACAGGGATATAAAGCTTAATTTCAGATATTTGGCAAGTCTAAAAGACATTTTAGAAATGAAGGATTATAATTACCAATGAGTCTCTCCCTTGCCTTAGGCAGAATAAATGTGTTGAGAACTTTGTGACATTTTAAAGCAAAGTGCCTCCACTATTCCTTCCTCTGTCATTGAATAACTTAGCTGTAATTTTTTGTAAAAAGTGTGAAGCATATACTATATTAAAATTAATCTATCTTACTCTGTACAGTTATAGTAAAATGTTATGTTAAGATTGCCATAGGTGAAAATTCTAATTTAATCCATTTTGTAACTTCAGAAATCACTACTTAACATTAATCACTCCTTTTATTTAAAAAAAAAAACAACACACCTATTTTTTTACTATCTGCTCTAAGCTAGGAATGCCTTCCCAAAACTTGCATTATAGTGTGAAAAAGAAATTATATGCAAGTGTCTACATTTTTAAGAAATCATGCTTGAGAGAATGTCAAGTGCAATGATGAGAACATTGTTTAAGTGGATAAAGTATAACTAGGATAGAGGGTGGTCAAAGAAGCTCCCTTGAAGCAGATGATGCTGAGCATAGATATGAATGAATAATGAATAACAGCCAACAATTAGAATTCCTGGGAAAAACAAATTCTGGTAGAGAAAAACAACAAATTAAAAGGCCCTGAGGAAGGAGTGGGTTTGATCTGTCAAAGGAGCAGCAAGGAGGCAAGTGTGTCTATCGAGTGAGCGTGAAGGGACAGAATTAGAAATGAGATCACAGGAAGGGACAAAGATGACATAGATGGTTGTACATCATGGAAATCAGTTTGGAATTTACTGAAGTAAAATAAAATAGCGTTGGAGAATTTTAAGTGAGGAATTTTGTGATATGGTTTATACTTTACTTGTTAAAGCAAATTTGGCTGATCTACAGAAATGGTCTCTAACAGTTGAAAGGGAAAGCCCAGTGAGTAGGCTAGTTCAGTAGTTGGACAGTAATGAGAGGCCTCAGAATAGGACAGCAATGGCATAGGTAGGTGGTAAGAAGTAATAATTCCAAATGTGTTAAAGACAGAGACCACAACTTCCTGATGGATTGGGTTAGGGAGTATTGAAAATGAGGAGTTAAAGTGTACATTTAAGTTTTTGGACTGATAAATCGGATCAAGCATATTGATGGGAGAGGCTAAAAGATAAAAATAAGATTCAGGGATGGGATTGGGAAGGTTCAAGGGTTCTGCTTTGGACATGTTAAGTGTTCATAAGCTTGCATTGAACACAAAGGTTCATAAGATGTCATCAAAAAGAAATTTAATTTTTCTAAGCCACCTCCAATGACTGCTTGTTCAAACATACTCCAAGAGTTTCTGTTTACCCACTATTTGGATAAAAACTAGTGTGAAGTTGATGACTTTGCTAGTCATTCTGAGACTTAAAAACAAAATCCTCATTACTTCATACCACACACACACACACACACACACACACACACGTACCACACTATAAGATAATAATCAAAACCCTAATTTCCTCAAACTTATAACTTCTTGCTCCCCCACATCAATGGGAGAATGAATTCGTGGTTGCCTTCTTTCTTCCATCATTCACTCTCCACCCTGGACCAGCTGTGGCTTCTGATATATTCAAGGTCATTGAGAAGCCGTGATAGCTGCCATCAACTCTCTTAAATATAATTTTCTGGAGGGCCAACCAACAGCCACCAATTCTCCTAGTTTCTTTTACTTCACTCCTTTTAAATCCTTTATGAGAGTGACTTATTAAGGGATATAAAACTGATTTGGGGTACTTGTTTCATCATTACCCTGGGGCTATCTAGCACCTTACTGTGCAATGAAACAGTCATTGGTATCTGTTCTTGGGAGTTCAACAAAACGATAACCTGAAGAGTCCTATTTTAACATCCCATTATACCTAGTTTGATATCTGAACAGATAGAAGAGAGAGGTAAATGTGAGTTCCTTCTCATCATGACTATTCTAAGATTTTCCTTGATGGCAGGCCTTTCCCAATGCCCATTGAACTTTAACAAGCATCACAACACAAGCAGCTGGGAAACACCAGATTAAGTGTGAAGGGATATGGTTTCACCACTTCCTAGTGCTGTGACTGCAGACATATTGATTTGCATCTCTGACCTGGTTTCCTTGTTGGTACTCTAGAACATTCTTTAGAAATTCCTTATTTCTATTATTGTTGGTAAGTTATCAGTGTTGTGTTTACCTGAACATTTATTTATTTTATTCTCTTTTTGAAAAATTAGTTTTGTTGGATTCAGAGTTCTAGGTTGACAGTGATTATCTCATAATGAAACTCTTATTTCACAAAACCCTAATTTCTTCAAACTTATAACTTCTTGCTCCCCACATCAATGGGAGAATGAATTCGTGGTTGCCTTCTTTCTTCCATCATTCACTCCTCTCCACCCTGGACCAGCTGTGGCTTCTGACATATTCAAGGTCATTGAGAAGCCGTGATAGCTGCCATCAACTCTCTTAAATATAATTTTCTGGAGGGCCAACCAACAGCCACCAATTCTCCTAGTTTATTTTACTTCACTCCTTTTAAATCCTTTCTGAGAGTGACTTATTAAGGGATATAAAACTGATTTGGGGTACTTGTTTCATCATTCCCACGGGGCTATCTAGCACCTTGCTATGCAATGAAAGAGTCATTGGTATCTGTTCGTGGGAGTTCAACAAAACGAAAACCTGAAGAGTCCTATTTTAACATCCCATTATACCTAGTTTGATATCTGAACAGATAGAAGAGAGAGGTAAATGTGAGTTCCTTCTCATCATGACTATTCTAAGATTTGCCTTGATGGCAGGCCTTTCCCAATGCCCATGGAACGTTAACAAGCATCACAACACAAGCAGCTGGGAAACACCAGATTAAGTGTGAAGGGATATGGTTTCACCACTTCCTAGTGCTGTGACTGCAGACATATTGAATTACATCTCTGACCTGGTTTCCTTGTTGGTACTCTAGAACATTCTTTAGAAATTCCTTATTTCTATTATTGTTGGTAAGTTATCAGTGTTGTGTTTACCTGAACATTTATTTATTTTATTCTCTTTTTGAAAAATTAGTTTTGTTGGATTCAGAGTTCTAGGTTGACAGTGATTATCTCATAATGAAACTCTTATTTCATTATTCCACTGGCTACTAGCTACTCTTTAAAAGTCTCTTTTATTGTTTCACCCTTGAAATTAAGATGTAGTGAAGACATTTTTTACTTACTGAAAGCAATTGAGATATTTTTTATATCCGTTCTTATTTTCAGTTCCTCCAAGTGAGTAAAGAATTAGTCCTTTGGCTATGAAAGAATTAGATGCCTGTGAAAGGAGGGAGAGTGTCCCTACCATCCATGGAATTAATTAAAAAGGATAAAAGGGAAGCAGTGTCAGAGTTTGGGCTCTGTCATATTAATAGTCTGGAAATAAGTGTTAAGCAAAACTGATTTCCTCTTAGTTAATTTTTGCACAATGGAATTTTTGAGGGCAAAATCCTCTGGCATTCACGTTTTTTTTTCATTGCTATTTGATATGACTGAAGTATTGAAATCTTAAGTGTTCTTGTCAAAGGGAATCTTAAGTCATGCACATTTAAGCAGATTTATTTAAAGAAAGGCATTTTCACCTCTTGCTAAAGAAATATTCCCAACTCAATAACTGATGTTCAACAGATGACTAATGAAGGTCTTACAATAGAAATTAGCCTCTACGCTATCTCCTGGATTCATTTGCTCCACTGAGACCCTCTCAATCTGCCTTCTCCATTCAACTGGTTCCCGGGAGAAAGCTGGAAAGGTGCTAGGGATCTTGTCATTAATTCAGATCAGCAGTGTCAGTTAATTAAGTGTAAGTTCTTTAATGCAGCCTCTAAAGGCAAAGATGGCTAAGTGTCCAGAATGTTGAAATAAAATACAGGTTTCTTTCCACCTCTCAAGTCAATTTTTCCCCTAATTATATTCCTTAGGTTATTTTCATCATAACTAATTTTTAAAAAAATAAATGTGGCCAATACAATGGGGGGGGAAAAGATACCGCCTAATCTTTTTATATTTAGAATACCATGAAAACACAAATTTCACACATCATCCCTTCACAGGATGTGAATAGATGGATCTTGGAAGGAAACAAGGTGTCATAAAGCAAAATAATAACAGAAATACTGGATTTATTGAAGATTTCTTTGTTGTAGAACTTTACCAAGCCTAAAATATAACATAATGTATATCATATCATTTTATTATTTTTAAATCACTATGGGTACATTATGTTGTGCTTCACATTATATATGATAAAAACATATATGTATAAATACATATATGTGTATTTAAGCATGATTTTATTTATTTAAGTACATCTGTATATATATATATATATACTTGAATTCTTTTTTTTTCTTTAGAAATTTCCCTGGTTATTCTTCTCTGAATGTCACATTAAAAATTGGAGGAGCCTTGGCTGGTTTGGCTCAGTGGATAGAGCATCAGCCATCCTGGGTTCATTCTGGTCAAGGGCACATGCTTGATCCCCAGTAGGGGGCGTGCAGGAGACAGCCGCTCAATGATTCTCTGTCATCATTGATGTTTCATCTCTCTCTCCCTCTCCCTTCCTCTCTGAAATCAATAAAAATATATTAAAAAAATAAAAAAATTGTAGGAATTTCAATATCTATATTTCCCTTAGTGCTAAGACTCTTTTCTGATATCTGTGCTTGTCAAGGCTGAACTGTCCACTTTATTTTCCAATCTATTTTTCAAGTGTTTATTTGACATCAAAGGAAAAATAAATAAAAGGGAAATTTTCCTCTAGCATTTATTTGAACACTATGAGATTTCTTTGAAGAGTAACCTGGGGCCTATGTGCAAAATAGAAAAAGGCATTCCTTCCTCAACACACTACTCCAGCTGTTGAAATACAGCAGTAATATGGTATGTGAAACTTTCCTGCTGTCTTCTGGAAAAGTGCCCTATGATGTGAATCATACAGTGTGAATGAGGCCCTTAGGGTTGTACACTGCACAACCTGCACGTATACACAGTGGCTCTGGTGCACAATGTTCTTCCAAAGGCCTTGCTTAAGACCATAGTCTTCTCCAATGTAGAAGCCTAAAGAACAATAAAAACCCGATTTATCAAAATTGTCATTGTTAGCTTTTATAGTTATCCTTAATAACCAGGCCCTTCCTCCTTTGAGCCCCATAGTACTAACCTGTTAAGAACTCAGCATTTCACCTGTTGGTTGGTGCTATGTGATTTTCTGCACAAACACCCATTCCCTCGAGTCCAGTAAGAAAAGGCTGAAATGTTAGTCTTCATGGATGAACTCCTTTTGCTTTGGGCCTGAAGCTCATGCTAATTCACATTCCCATGGACAACTTTCCTTTGCAGAATTATACTTTATAACACTTTTTTGAAATATAGCCCATTTGATTATCGAGATGTGTGTCCATATCATAGTGTAAAAATTATTGTGGAATTAGTTTGTTTCATATAAGTATAGCAGTCAAAATGATCAGCTGGAATTTATCTGATCAATATAACACAGATTTAGAAAGTACTCACTAACAGTAGTACCCTTATCCCATATTCTGCTGGGCTTGTCTAAATTATGGATGCTAAATATATACTCTCTGGATCAGAGAGTATAGCTATTTTTTTGAGGGGCAGGAGGAAAAAAAACCTCCCAGCATAATTCTTGTTTTGACTTGAGCCGTGTGGATCTAAAATGTTAACCATTTGCTCCATTTGTCTCATATCTGTGCTTCTCCTCCCATTATATTATCTGCAAGATTCTTATGTAATTGTTTGTCTACACGACTTTCTTTCCCCATTGAACTCTGAACTTTTAAAAGTGGGAATTCTCTTCATTTTCTTAGTACCTGCATAAAATGTGGCATAAATGCACGTTGAATGGATAACTGATGAAATAGCAGTTCTGGGTGAGAGTTTATCTTTGAGAGCAGAGTTCTAGGTACCTTTTAAGAATCCAGAGAAAACACCATAATTGTCTACTGATCTACCATACCTTTAATTCCCTTTTAAGTTTCTCACCTATAAAATACTTATACGTTACTTTCATGAGGCCTCTGAAGTAAAATTAATAAAATTATTATAAATTCTATGTTTGACCAACAGACACACTATAAAATAATACATTCTATTTCATTATGTGTGTGGTACAAAAGACACAGATGAGGGTTTGTGTTTTTTGTTTTTCTTTTTTTGAGAAATTCATGTAGAGTAATATCTGCTGAATAATTTGAAATAAATCTGGGGAAATGCTTCATGATTGTGTTAAGTGAAAGAAATTTGTTCAGTTCAAAATTATTTGGCAGTTGTGCTTGCTTCAGCGGCACATAGACTAAAAAATAAAGTTTTTTAGCAGTTGAAAAATCAATAGCGTTTACCCAGATGTCATCTGATCTCTTCTCAAAGTGCTGAAAGTCATGTTTTCATGTTGCATCACAAATCACTGTTTATTTAAAATAACTTGATTAAAAATAACTAAGTCCTTCACCTTCTCCTTTCTTATCATTTGTGTGGAATCTCTTTGATGTTTTACACTTAAGACAGATATTGATTTCTATTCTCCCTCTTTGCCCTTTAAATGCTACTTTATTTTGAGTCAACTCTTATAGGCATGAAATCAGCATACGATGGGACAAATAAACCAAAATGACTTATGTTTAAATAAGCAAAACAGGGGCATCTTCAAAGCACATAGAGTTTTCTGTAAGGTGTCTTTTGCTGTACAAATAATGACATGGTAAAATCCAGACACATGCACAGGTTAGTTGTTTTTATATTTCTAAGTAGTCTACATAATTTAATAGTTGATGCTTTCTTTAGGTCCACTGAAAGTTTTGTTTTTCTTAAGTGTCATTTGGGGAAGAGTATTCCTAGGGCCAATTAAAATAGTCATAACATCCTAGCATTCCAGAAAAAATAATACAGGATGTGGAGAATCAAAGAAATTAGTTCCTAAAATTTCTTTAAACATTTTTCAATGTGACCATGTCACATTTTACATGCTAAGATTTAATGTGTTGGTTCAGTGGGCGCCAAAGTCATGGGCTCGGCACCCAGGTGTCATGATCAAGCAATTCAGTTAAAGTCAACAAACCAGCAGCTCTTTTACTACTAAAATGTATGCAGTCTCTTTGAAAGAAGGAAGCTTACAGAAATAATTAAATACAATTTTGAGAAGTGCCTACATGAAAGTCATAACACTGCCTTAAGAAGAAGAAAAACATTAGCTAAGAAACACCAAGTTGATTGAGGAAGAAAAATCTGTAAAAAAGAAAAAGAAACAGGCCTCGTTCTTCCACAGCAAAGTCATATACCTATCAGATTGCAAATGGCAGCTCTTCATTATATTTTATCAAGGACTACTTGAATCAAGGTGCCCATGGCAGGCAGAAGAATGACTCCTGAAAAATGTCCACATTGCGATCTCTGGAACCTGTGACCATGTTAACAGGGAATTACGGTTACAGATGGAATCAATGTCCTTAATCAACTGACCTGGAGGTGGAGAAAGTATCCTGGATTACCCAGGGGGCTCAACCTAATCATGGGGTCTTTACAAATACAAGAGGGAAGAAGGAGAGAGCCTGAGAAATGGCCGCACTAAAGGACTCGGTCTGATCTCGCTCTGAAGATCAGAAATGGAGCAGTGAGCCAAGGGAACAGGCAGCCTCTCCAAAGAGGAAACGGAGGGAAAGATTCTCCCCCAGAGCCTCCAGAGAGGAATGCCACCCTAGAAACCTGGAGTTTGCCCAGCGAAACCCATTTCAGACTTCTGATCTCCAAAACAGTAAGATATCAATTTTGTCTCGTTCTAAAACAGTTTGTGGCAACTTGTTATAGCCTCAATAGAAAACTAAAATAGTGTCGACAGCAAAATGATACCAGAGCAGACCTCAAGTATGCCAGTCAAGGGAAAATGAAATTTATTCTCAGTGAAATGTGCTATCATTCAATGAATCTCCTTGATGTTTCTTTGTCCTTGGTCTGATTTGAGAGGAGTCGGGAGCAAAGGGGGAAGGGGGCTCCAAAGGCTTGTTTACATGACCCCTCTATCTGGATCACACAAAAGACCAAGAAGTTAACTGAAGTGTCCTTTAGCTTCTGCATAAAAAGTCTCTAGGGTTGATACTTATTCTCACACCTTCACATTTTTAATCTCATTACTTGATGAATAACAGGTGGGTTCAAAGAGGCTTAAAAATGTTACTCATTAATATGTATGACTATGATTCTACTTTTGAAGGAAAATAATTGTCTTATAGATGAATTAATTGCAAATATTACTTATAAGACTGTTTTGGAAGTAATGCAAAAGCTTTCAGTGCTTAGGCATAATAACTATATACTCTAACTTCAGAAATGAGTATCAATGACATATGCATAGTGTCAAGAATACGAGTTAAAGTCATAGGTTTTCTCTGAAAGCTACTGAAGTTTCCTAAACTAAAAAATAATTTAAAAAATTCATTGGTTAGAGGAATTACCTGCTGACTTAATTGGGACAGAGCAAAGCTGCAGAGACACGATTCTCACTGCAGGCCTTTGCACTCTCTGTTGTTTTTCCAGAAGAAAATTTCCCTGACTCTTTTGTGGTTTGAGCCCTCAGTGTTTTAGGTCAATTTTGCTAATGAGTCTTCTGTAGTTTACCCCATCTACAAGGTCATTGCCTTACGGTGACCTTCCATAATCCCTTACTAGGCTTATTTGTTCGTTTTGGTATTTACTACTATCTAATATACTAGTTGTTTCTTACCTTGTTGATTGTTTTTTGTGCTCATCTGATATGTTCACTATGTGTTATGCTCAAAAAGAGTCAGGGATGTTGTGTTAAAAGTTGTAAAGCTCAGCAGACTTCACTTGGTACGATGCTTGCTTAAGCGTGAAAAATAGATATATAGGCTAGG
This sequence comes from Myotis brandtii, assembly GCF_000412655.1. Taxonomy (NCBI): domain Eukaryota; kingdom Metazoa; phylum Chordata; class Mammalia; order Chiroptera; family Vespertilionidae; genus Myotis; species Myotis brandtii. The sequence continues at coordinate 942,823 of NW_005371516.1, forward strand.
CAAATCGCCATGACATTAACAGCTTAGACCAGTGATGGCGAACCTTTTGAGCTCGGCATGTCAGCATTTTGAAAAACCCTAACTTAACTCTGGTGCCGTGTCACATATAGAAATTTTTTGATATTTGCAACCATAGTAAAACAAAGACGTATATTTTTGATATTTATTTTATATATTTAAATGCCATTTAACAAAGAAAAATCAACCAAAAAATGAATTCGCGTGTCATAGGTTCGCCATCACTGGTTAGACAAAGGCTTTTGATTCTCAGGCTCAGTTTCTGAATGTCCCTCATTCCCCACTCAGAATATGAAGGGTCATGAGATGAGACTGAATGGGTGTGGGCCACCTCAGCTCAGGAGACCGTGGCTCAGAGCTCTTGTCAGTTACTTATACCTTGCTAATCCTGTCCCCTCGGGGGTATGTGATTATTTTCCATTCTGTGGGGAAGCTTCATCCATCAATTAGAGCTTACAGGTGCACCCTTGGTACATTGTAGGTTTGGTTCCAGGCCACCTCAATAAAGTGAGTTATACTCTTTTTGCTGGTGAAGGGTCTTCCTTCAATTTGTTAAAAGCAGGGGAGAGGGGGTAACATCTGTGAAGCACAGCAAAGCAAAGTGCAATGAAACAAGGCATGCTTATATTAACCTGATCTTTACAGTGACATACAAATTGGGTGTTGGTACATAGCATTTAACTTGGATCCTGAATGCTTCCAGAGACTTCTTCAGTTTATTTTGCAAGGGAGGTTAGAACTAAGGTCATATTCTAAGGTTAAAAGAAAGACCACAAAACTGACTTACAATATGTATGCTGTCTCAATGCCTAAGAAACTAATAACCTCAACTCTAAGGGATTAGGCATTGAAAGTTTATAATCAGATCAGGAGTGTTTGAGACAAATAATTTATATTAAAGTCTATTTAAATGAAATGGTACACAAAAAGACCTATATGTGTCCCATTGGGCCTTTTATAGGAATTTGTGCCAATTTAGCTAATAAAGGGGAATCATCTCTAGGTATATTTGTGTTAGTTGCATGTTATGGGTTTTCAGTAAAACATTTTCTATCCCAGTGTTTTCTTTTTTTCTGTCTGAAATATTTGGTAAATCATTGGCCATAGAAATACATTGTCTTCAAGATTATAACACTTTCCAAAATGTCACATATTTATTTCATATATTTTACATTTCCAACTGTTATGTTGTAATGGATTTTCCCTGCTCTTATAAATATTATTCTCAATTTAAGTATCATTTTGAAAATAAAATTCGAAATGTTCTTTACTCTCCTTCCTTTTCCTGGGTATACAAAAACCACATTTCCCAGTCTCCCTAATAATTTTGGTGCTTTGTGATTGAGTTTTGGGAATGTAGGGAGAAATGATGTCACATCAAGTCCGACACAATTCATAGCATTGTACTTTTCTCCCATGCTCTTACCTGTGCATGGATGGGATTGAAAGTGAAGGACCCTAAGATGGCAAAGTTGCAAATGAGGCATCCTGGGCACTGATTTCCAGCATAGCTGGAAGCTAAGCAAGAATTTCACTGGTTGTTTAAAGTCACTGCCATTATGGCATTTGCATGTTTTGGCAGTTTGTGTCAATTATCCTGATTAATAGAATAATAGCAAAGGGAACAATTGATTTAGAAGTTTCATTGAGGAGATTTGTCACTGAATATGCAGAAATATTTGAAGGATTGCAACATTATTACTCATACTTTGTATAATCATGGCATCATTAAGAATAAAAGTTTTAAAAAATCAGTTTTTTAAAGAAAAGACATATTGCATATCAACATGCATGCCTATAGTATAACTATATAAATTGATGCCATGTTTATTTGCACATTTGTTATATGCCATGCATATGCAACTTACAAAATCTGTGAATAAGTATATTAATTACATAAACTTCAGAACAGCATTTCATAGAAGAGAATACTAAAGGTAAATGATGATTAATAACAGCCTATTTCACAGATAATTGGAGTGATAGACCTATGATTCTAACTTGGGTCTCTGTAATTACAAAGTCTTCACTTTCTCTAGTAAACTATACTGTGTGTGGTGTTTTGTTGTTGTTCTTACCACAAATATGAATGCACACAACACACACAACTAAAGGGGACATTAATTATTATACTTGATTATGAATGTAATGTATCAAGAATATGTATATTTCTAATCAGGAGTATTATGTTTATAGATTGAAATGCTTTTTGGGGGGATATTCATATCTTTAGAATATATGAATGATAACTTTTCTATCATTTCCATATTTACTATTCCTATTATTTTTATCATTATATATTCACACAGTTGTGGGGGGAAAACAGTAGATATTAGTATTTTCTATGTGGCAATAAGCACATTTTCTGATCTGGTTGGAAGTTTGGGATAGAATGCATCAAGTTGTCGAAGTGTTATTTTCATCAGTAAATTGGGTGCCAATTTCAATGTCTTGATAAGAAACTGTTGTTTGGATTTTTATTTTATAGTTTTGGGTCTGCAAACTTACATCTGTTGGTTGGTCTCCTGTTTTTGAATTAAATGCTCATTGGAACACATAATCTTCATTCATGTATTGTCAAAGCTGTTGTGTGTGAATGTTGAGTAGTAGTGACAGACTGTGTGGCCCTTTAGGAAAAGATTTTTGACCTTGCTGTAGATAAATATTTCTGAAAACTATGTTTAAGCTTCTTTTCCCAGTCACCTCTTCCTCGGTGAAGCAACCTTATTCCCTGAAATGTTCCTTTTGTGACATTTCCCAGAACCTCACTAGTTAGACTTCTCTCTTCCTTCCCCTCTCTCTTTCTGACACGCATTCTCTCCTATGCTTGGTCTCACCTAATACCTCTCTGGGAAGCTCAGAATTGGAAATAATACTGACATGGAATATAATCACTTTTTTTACATGAATGTGGTTTTCTCTGTATTGCAGATTTGGCAGGGGGAAAAAGTCCTTTCAGCATGAATAATCTTGCCAGTAAAATGGTCTTCATCTCTCCTGCTTCACCAATGTTCTTCTCTCTACAGGTACATTGTCATCAGCATATCAGTATGCCCTAGAAGCGTACAACTCAGCCAACCTTAGACATACAGACAAAAATTTGACCTCATGTCTTTCTCTTTGTTTATTCTTCTGTTCTGTTTTAGAATGAAATTCCTTACAATAGTTGACTGTGCACCCTGTTTCCATGATAATTCCCCTCCTTCTCTCTTGAACCCAATTCAATTAGATTCACTCTATGTAGAGGAAGCCCCTGCAAAGTCACCAGTGGTCTCCACATTGTGAGGTGGGGTCCCGTCTCATTTTATGTAACCCGTCAGCAGCCGTTGAAAGAGGTGCTCTTTCTCCATTCATTTAAAAACCTATTTTCTATTGTTTCTGGGAGCTCTTTGGTTCTCATCTTACCTGTTCAGTTATTATTCTGAGTCTTTACTGGTTCCTTATAGCTCCAGACCTCTAAACATAGGAATGTCATCCAGAGCTTGATTCCCCCACCCCCCCCTCCCAAAAACCAAACAACAATCCTACTCTAGATGATCTCAACCCAGTCTTATAGTTTTAAATAGTGTCTCTAGCCCAAGGAATTGCACCTTTGTATGTGTAGCCAGACATTCTGCTGAAATCCACACTCATAAATCCAAAGGTCTACTTGACATCACCACCTGCATGTGGTTTTGTGCTCTGTCAATTTAGCTAAACTGATATGATGTCTCCCATAATTCTCTTACCTGTATGACTCTGGGTTAGGGTTGGTTCTAAGAGAAACTGAGATATTAAAGGTGAAAATGAATCGGTGGCTTTTACCCTATAATGTCTCTGTGAGGTGCCAACGCTGCTGCACCTTGTGTATATAGCCTTGGCTGCTAGTGTGTGACGGCTGTATTAGCAAAGGCCACAGAATCCAGTTTCCCCACTTTTATCCAATCATCATCACCTGTAGCTTTCCTGCAGTCCCACTGGAGAGAGTGCCACCTTCTGTGGCATATAATCAAGGTTGAATGTAGTGAGAGAAAAATGTGGGTTCTAGTATGTTTTTATAGATTCCAACATCTTTTTGATTCAAAATGGTCCTTACACTCTTCTGCCTCACATCCAGATATTTCTCCCAACTGTTAGCACTGCAGACAAAGAGAGACTTCAGGCCCACCACTAAATGCTAAAGCAATGGCCTCTGTATCAGCTTCTGTAACTGTGTCAAAGCAATTATTACTTATTAAGTTCCTATAATAAGCCCTTGATTCTGCATCATTTCATAGAAGTTCTGCTTCCCTTCTTGAACCCTAAAAAGTATTCCTGGCTTTATTTTTCCTTAGAGCTAGGACCACTTGACATGATAAATACTTAATTATTTATTTTCTGACATCCTCCAGTAAACTCCATGGGGCTAGGGAGGTTTGTTTGTTTTTCATGCTCATCATGTATACCTGTTCCTGGCCCACAGTGAGTACTCAATACATATTTGCCTAATTCTATATAATAAAAGGCTAATATGCAAATTGCCCCTTCGGGAGTTCAACTGACTCGGAGTTCAACCGCTTATTATGACGTGCACTGACCACCAGAGGGTGACATGGAATGAAGGAAGGCCCTGGCTGGCAGCTGGCAGCAGGGGGAAGGAAGGCCCCGATTGGCCCTGATTGCTGGCCAGGCCTAGGGACCCTATCCATGCATGAATTTCATGCACTGGGCCTCTAGTGGATAAATAAATAATTATATAGTGTGTGAAGAATGCTTTTGGTTAAGCAGAATATTATTATATGAAGAAGAACAGTGATCCAGGATAAGTAAAATGCTTAAAATATGGCTCAGAAATATTAGCATGAAGAAAATAAGCCAATCAAGAAGTAAAAACCAGACAAAAGGGATTTTTGTCTCTACTAACAACTTAAATGATGAAGAATCCAATTCTAGGCATTACCAGGTGCTTGTCATGCAACTGGGAAGGTTCTTTTCTGAATGTGTAACCTGCACAGTTTTGTCAACTGCTAAAGACTAATCAGCAGTGGTTCACAGTCAGGGACTGAAATTGCTAGAAAGGGAAAGAGCCTGTCAATTATGCAGTTATGTTTCACTTAAAAAAAAACCCAAACGCTGCGTAGGTGCAAACAATGTGGCAAAGGAGTCGAACAAGAAACAAGACAAGCCATCACAGGCACATTATTTTTTTTTCTTTTCTGTAAAAATATGGGTTCTGCTTGAAATGTGTTTGTTTTGTGAGATAAATCTTCTCAAAAAGGCAGTGCTGTTATTAATTAAGCAAAGGCAGAGGCAATGGAGGTGGGAGCATGCTAAGCCAGAGTTGTTAAATGAATCTGAGCTCTCGTACAGAAAACTTCCCCAGTGGTTATTGAAGCTGTCACCATTTTAGTGCATCCGAGGAAATGTGCTCCAAGACTTGTGTTAGTGTTGGCAAAGAAAGGAACTAATTTTAATTCTCAGCTCCTAAATCTGACATCAATCCAGAAACTTTGCAGCTTAACTTATCTCAGTTTGCTGCACAGGCAACAACTCCATGAAGAATATTACATGAGAAGATAGCAGTCTCTCTGTTATAAGTGGTAAAAGTGGAATTTAGGAAAAAAATTATTTTTACTTTTAAAAATGTTCAAATCTGTTTAAAGTTCTGATTCCTAGAAGGTCATGAAATAACTCAGAAGATTTGTTTTCTCTGGTTGCCTCGCTGGCTACAAAATTAGATGACTTCCTCCCACTTCTGCCAAAATAAATGTTATTAAAATACTATATTCCCCAGCTGCCCGTCAGAACCAAATGTATGTGAAAGATGGTGTTTATTTGAACATGTGCACCTCTCCCACCATAGAACTCACATTAAATGTTGCAACACTTCAGCTAATCGCAGCTCAGTTTTGAAAAACTGGTTTTCTCACATCTTCCTCCTCATAACATGTGAGATCTTATTGTCTGGCCTAAAATGATAATCCTTCTCAGCAATTTATTAGAAATGAGCTTTTCTTCTACCTCTGACTAAATATTCAAAGTTTTTTTAATAACTGAAATATTAATGGTAAGATTAACTGCTGATTTTGGAAATGGTAAGATACTTCAAAATCTCCATTTTATTAGAATTGCTTCAAAGAAGAGGGAACATGCTGGGAACAAGGAAAAGATCCAACTAGTTTTCTACTGAAAAGGGGGGGATGATTCAAGTAGATTTCGAGTGAGGGAGGAGCAATGAATGCTCTGTAATTTGATGCTGGAACAAAGCCCCAAACCACACTTCCCTCGCTTAGGTGGTTCTTTTAAATAGCTAGGTTTTGACGGAACATTTAAAATTTTGATTGTAAAAAAGTTTTTGAAACTTCTGATGGTGTTACCTTATGACCCAAAATGTTAATATTGTTTTAAAAAAACAAAAATAAAATATATCTCTGTTTTTACTGCTTCTATCTTTTAGATTATACCGGAGCTTGAATTTGCCAATAGAGGGCAATAGTCAAACTAAGATAGACTGCATCTATCATTTTTGCAACTTCTAATGAAGTAAAAAGACACATAGAATCCTCATCTGCTTTTATGGATATTGCTGTGTAATTGCAGTGTAATTATGGTACACAACAGCTTCAGAAAATTATCTTTCAAGAAAACAGCTGGTTCTCTTTAACAAACCAGGATGGAATCTCATCAATTAAAAAAAATCCAAAGAATTTTTCCCCCCAAAATATAAGCTGATACTAAACAAGCCACAAAAAATGAAAGAACATAAAAAATTTAAATGGATAAATCAGAGCTGCTGATATGAAATAAAACAAATGTACAAACACAAGACAAATATGAAGGTAGAAGGTATTTCTGATATATTGTTTTATATTATAGTGTAAACAGACTTCTTGGAAAGATTTTCAAATGTTTTTCCATTTTTCTCTTTTCATTTATTTGTGTAATTATGTAAATGCATGGGTATATCTACTCTGTATATGAGATACACACATGCACAGTCACAGATCTAAAGTGTAATGGTTTGTATAACCAGTGCTTTGGAAAAAATTACAGAACAACTAACATTGGGCATTTAGCATGTAAAATTATAAGTTGATTAAACTTTGATGTGGCAATAGCCCAATAAATGAGTTATTGCTTTAATAAAATCTCCATGTATAGCCTTGGTGGATGTGACTCCATTGGTTGGGTGTCGATTGTGCACTGAAAGGTTGGTGGTTCAATTCCCAGTCAGGGCACATGCCCAGGGTATGGGCTTGATCCCCGGTAGGGGGCATGTAAGAGGCAGCTGGTCCATGTTCTGCTCTCACTTCTGTTTCCCTCTCACAGCGATGTTTCTCTTTCCCTCTCCCTCCCTCTCTCTAAAAATTAATTTTTAAAATCTCTTAAAAAGTCTCCATGCACAAAATTTAGAAGGCACTAAACAGGTCATTAAGAGAATGATTACCCATAATTCAGTTGACAAATGATTTATTTCATTATTACCTTAAAAGTTAAGTCACTTAGATTAGCTTAGAGATAAAGGAATTTATAAAATAATAAAATTTACAAGTTAGAAACCTAAATAGTATTATTTACATGTTCTCATCCTCCACTTGATTAGATATTTTCAGGTGGTCATTTATATTTAGACTCTGATGTAAGCATGAAAAATAAGAATTGATGTTTTCTTTACTCACAGAGCAGCACATTATTACAGTATTAGAGCATCGCTGGCAAGTATACCTTATGAACCATAAATTTAGAAACTATTTTAATTAACAACATATATTAGCTGAGAGTATATTATATACAGAATTAGATACTATGTAGTTAAACTTTAAATAACTAAATATTTAACATTAAAACTAATATATACAGATATGTTTATGTATATATGTATAAACAGGTAAAAACATATTTATTAAATTATGTGTCTTTTAATTGTGCAGAGTAAGTTGAAAATCTACCAATAATACTTTTAAGTGCTCTCAAAGTGAGGTTCCTAAACCATTATCATTAGTGTCCCTTCAGAACTTGTCAGTTTCTACTCTGGCCCCATCCCAAACCTACTGAACCACAAATTCTGGGATAGGGCTTCAGCAAACTTCTAATTGCAGTATTTCATAGTGATGTTTGAAATAAATATATGGGTGAATCTTGAGAGTATGGTGCTAAGTGAAATAAGTCAGATGGAAAAGAACAAGAACCATATGATTTCACTGTTATCTACGTATATAAAAACCCTGGGTGTAACATCACATCCAGGAGCACAACCAAGCTGAAGGAAGTCAGTCCTGCAGGGGTTGTCTTGGAAACGGCTGTGCCCTCCCCCAGCTGTTTCCTGGAGGACAAGGTTTCAGGCAGGAACCCGCCCTCCGGAGGGCGTTTCAGGCAGGAACCCGCCTTCAGAGCAGAGCGTGGAAGTACTGAGTCTGGCCTTCAAACCAGACCCTGACAGTAGGGAGGAGGCAGCCCCATTCCTCACAGAATCTGCTGTTGGATAGCTTGCTGTCAGTGGCCTGCCAGCCAGGTACCCCATTCACCTGCACCCCGGACCATGTCAGGAGGGAGGAGGGAGCCCCATTCCTCACGGAATCCACTGGTGACCAGCTTGCTGTCAGGGGCCTGCCAGCTAGGAATCCTATTCACCTGCATATCTGTATAAAGTTTTA
>NW_005371516.1:953992-961693 GCF_000412655.1 Myotis brandtii
CATTTTACTAATTTCCTTTCATCTCTCACACTTCTATTATAGAGAAAGGGCAAATAGCAATATTAAAATATCTCCGCTAATTAATTCCCTTTTGATGTGCATGAATTTCGTGCACCGGGCTACTAGTGTGGAATATAAAACAGAAAGCAACAAACCAATAAAAAACCCTATAGGCACAGGCAACAGTATGGTGGCTACCAGAGGGGAAGGGTCCTGGGGGAGCATGAAAACGGTAAAGGGGATCTAATATATGGGGACAGAGAGAGACTAGACACATAATGCAATATACAGAAGATGTACTATAGAATTATACACATGAAACATATAATCTTATTATCAAATGTTACCCCAATAAATTGTTTAAAAAAACAACACAAATTTCTAGTGATTTTAATGCATGTTAAAGTTTGAGAACCACTTCCCTTAGCGAGTATAAGTTATTTTCATGATTATTATAATTTGAACAGATCCTACTCTCTTATCTAGGCTTGTTTTCAAATAAGTTCTGCACTTATTCAATTCAGGAATAGTTAAGATGCTCTTATTAGATAGGTTGATTTTTTTTTTTACTACAATTGACTGAACTTTTAAAAAACTAGGCATGTGATTTAATCTTTACAGAAATTTGCTTAAAATTAGCTGTGGAACTTTAGCCTTAGGAGTTACTAAAAATTATCTAATCATACAGAAATTGGAAAACTGGGAACCAAAAAAGTTAAAAATATTTGCCAAATATCAAAAGGCAATTTTACAGTGAACTTGATGTCAAATCCAAATCTTTTTAACTTCTATGTTAAATTTTAATCAGATTAGGTTGGAGGTCATGATTTTCAACCTTCTATCTGTGTCAGTGATGAGAGAGTTGTCAAATAACTCAGGACAGACATTTGAGCGGCCCAACAGCTTTAGTACTGGAACAGCCTCATAAGTATTTCCCAACACTAGGAAACCAGATATGCTTCACCACCAAGAGTGCATCCTCCTCTGCCCTGGCTGGGTTGTTCAGCTGGTTAAAGCATCATCGCGATATGCCAACATTGCAGTTTTGATGCCCGGTCAAGGCACATACAAGAATCAACCAATGAATGCATAAATAATTGGAACAGCAAATCTCTGTCTGTCTCTCTCTCATTCCTTCTCTCCCTCCCTTTTCTTCCTCCCCTTCCTCTCTATCTCTAAAATCAAATTTATTTTTTAAAAAGGAATTGTCATCCTTTTCAATATACTAGTATGTGGTTGCTTATTTCTTCTAAAAGCTATTGTTGGGCCCTTCAATGAGAATGCATTCAAAGAAATGTTCTATAATAAACTACAATAAAATATATAAACAGTAATAGATATATTAATATATTAAACCATTAATATAATAAACTGCAATATTGAAAACATTGTAAGGAATTTTTTAAATGACAGGATTTTATCAACATTAATTAAGAAAAAAAATGCTTATGTATAATGACTTGTTGCATAATACTGGAAAGAGTTTATGAGAGATTTCTGAGAAACAGGTAGGCATTGCTATAACCTTACATATCCTTTCTGAGAATGCAAGTTAACAGAAATATTAAGTGGATAAATATTTAATTCTTGTCTAGGGGATCAAATAAATTAACTAGAATGATAGCTATATGAAAATGCACTTGGAATGATGCACCACAGTGGTTAATATCACATGAGGGAATATAGGCAAATGGTTTAATTGAACCAAAAAAAATGAAATTGCATCAAAGTTTACAGTTCTAGAATGTCTAAACCAAAGTCAACTTTTATTGATATATAAAGCAGTGAAACCACTTTCATTGATCAATTTGTGTGGTAGATGATGCACTGTGAGAGACACATCTATAATGTGCTGTACAAAGAGATTATAAGTACTGTTGGCAATATATTAAAAGTAATGTTGATGTTCCAAACAAGTTTTGACTGATAGTTAAATTTTGAAACATATGACTTTCAATGAACTTATTTCACTGTGGATTTAACATTAAAAACAAAACTTGCATTTTTAAAAACTTACTGTTATTCTATTATTAGGTTAAAAATTCCTTTTGATGTAGAGTATTAGAAGTAAAATGTCAATACTATGTAAAACAATATTCGAGTTCCATCTGTGTGTAAAAAACTAAATTATTTATCTTGAGGATTTAAACAAATATTCAACATGGCCTTTCTGGATTAAATTTAAAAGGGACATTGCAAGGTACATGAAAAAAATAAATATATATGTTTTACATAAAATCACACATTATACCTGACCTCATGTGAATAGAATAATAGATGTTGCTAATTTTTTCATCACTTTGTTTTTAAATTAGAAAGAGTATCACTAGTCTATACTAGTTTTACAATGGGGATACATAAAGTATACCCATATCATTTTTTAAATTCATTTAATCCAAATTTTATATAGCTACTAGATTAATATAATTTTGATTCAACATAGAGAACATAAAATTACAAAATAAGGTTTCATTTTTATCATCAAACAATCACACCTTTATTACATAATCCCATACCCAACATGCTTTTCTCTGAGTTGAGTCTGGCCATATACATAAATTTTCTGTTTTCAGCTGTCAGTCCTTCTTCCAGGTTCTCCCACTTGTTTCTTCTTTGCTCTACTAATCTTTTCTCTCTTTTTTTCTTTCCTCCCACTTATATTTCATACAATTCACATGTAAAGCAGAGCTCCCACTGCCATTTGAGACTGACATTCTGGATTTTCTAAAGACAATAGCTTTTACAAAAGTATTGCCTCTACACAGTGAGTGAACCATAGACTTTCCTTGTAGACTATCTCTATAGACCAGTGGTTCTCAACCTGTGGGTCACAACCCCTTTGGGGGTCGAACGACCCTTTCACAGGGGTCGCCTAAGACCATCGGAAAACACATATATGATTACATATTGTTTTTGTGATTAATCACTATGTATCAATTATGTTCAATTTGTAACAATGAAAATACATCCTGCATATCAGATATTTACATTACAATTCATAACAGTAGCAAAATTACAGTTATGAAGTAGCAACGAAAATAATTTTATGGTTGGGGGTCACCACAACATGAGGAACTGTATTAAAGGGTCGCGGCATTAGGAAGGTTGAGAACCACTGCTATAGATGCCTCTCTCTCTGCCATTTCTTCAGGCTTCAACTCTGCAGATGCCCTTGCTGGTGAAACGTGCCATCATGAATAATGTTTGCAATGTTACTCTTCTGGAGTAGCACATTTGAATTCTGACTTTGCCCTCAACCCCCGAAGACAACGAATGAATCTAATGGTTTTATTTTAATGGCTGAAGTGGGCTTATGGGAGGGAATTAGACTTTTCCCATGAGTTAAAATCAGATTTTTAGGCGATTTGCCTTAGTTGCAACCACATTCACATTCATTGAGACTGTTATGCTCTCTGTGTTCCAAGCACTGTGCTATGTGTTTTACACAATCAAGTATCACCTTTAAACCTGGGTTTGTAAATTTTCAGATATTACCAACCTCACTGTTGTACCTTGCACTCTTGGATTTTCATCTGCCAAGAGATCTCATATGCCACCCATTTCTACCTACATTTGTCCTTCTTGCCTTTTATCCCCAGTGCAAAACATTTGAGGTTTGATCAGTACTATAGAAAGTCAATGATTTGTCTTCTCATTCCAAATGCCACAACCATGTGATCTACTAAAAGCTCTTCTGTGGTAATTGATTTATCACTCTTATCATTTAATTCAATGCATAGAGCTGAAATTTTGGTTTAATAGCTAAGTGCACTCAAGAGATTTTCCATATTAATGTAGGGCTGTTGCAATTCCTTAAAGTTCTGAACTTATAACATTGACAAAATAAAAGTGCAATCATTACATGGTGTGAGTTTTCTGAAGGAAATATTTTAATGAAAGTTGATATATTAGGTCAGCTTTATTATAGTTCATAAGTATCTATGGATAAAATAAAAACAGAAAACAATTGAAAGAAATTACCTAGTTCTTAAGCTAGTGAAGAAAACTTGGTGTCTTAATAATATGTGATATTATGAACTATGCAAATTACCACCCACATTTTAAAAATACTATGTTCTCTCTTGTCATTTTACAAGGGGTTAGAAAAAGTATATTTCCTCATTTGATAGAACTATCTCTTCAAGCTGATGTTAAATATTATTATTTTAAAAAACACTTTAATTTCTTTGTAATACTTTAAGCAATAAAATATATATATATATAAAAACAAAACTTTAATTTGACCAATTATTTTTTAAAGTATATATAAACTTGATTGTAATGGTTTCTGTGCCCTATTGTGGCAGCTTATGATCTAAAGGGACTTTTGGGGGACCATATTATAGTATGAATCGCTCTAGTACTGGCCCAGAAAAGCAGGGTGAATATGCAGAAACTCATACTCCTTTACTCCAGGTTCTCTTTTTAGTACTCATCAGTTATCTAATTGTTCTCTTCATTATTAGCACCAGAGTCACAAAAGAAAACCTGAGTATTGGGTGATTTAATACGTAAAGATAGAAAAAACACAGCTTGGAAGTTTTACTTATTAGATTTTACATATAATTATTTGAGATCAAATTAGTTAATTTTTCATCATAGTTATAGCAGTCATTCCTCAAATTGAAATGTTTAAAAACAAAAAAATAATTATTTTATTAAGTGTTTATTTGAGACAATTTCTTGGAAGTTCAACCTTATCTTATTGATTGCAAGGTGCACAGTTTTTAAAGTTTAAAAATCAAAATATTTCTTCAGATATGTATGTGCCAAACAACAAAAGCATCTTTTTTATTATATTCTTAAGTACCTGAATATATTAGAAGAATGCAAAATGATCCTAATGCATTGGATATTTAAAGATAAATAGCAAATTCATAAATTTGTTGTTGTGCTGCTAAAATATGAGTTGAAGGGTTATTAAAGAGAATATTTAACAGATTTCCTTCATTATTAAAGCACCATTGATTATAAGATGTGAAAGTTTAGTAACATCTGTTTAGAAAAATGATTATAATAAATGAACACATAAATTATTGATGTATCTGGATTTCAAAAATATTCAAGTATAGATATATAATGCACACTATATTTATATAGACATACATATACACACATATATATATATACCTGTGTGTGCATATATAAATAATATATTTAATATTTAATATACACACATACATACATAGTCAGCCCTCTGCATCTATGGGTACAACATCCATAGATCCAACTGATGGAGAATGCAAAATATTCAGGAAAAAATGTGACATTGTTGCTGACATATACATTGTTGTGTCTGTACTAAATATGTACAGACTTTTCTTGTCATTTTTTCTAAATAATACAGTATAACAACTGTTTACATAGCATTTACATTATATTAGGTATTATAAGTAGTCTAGAGATGATTTAAATTATATGACAAAATTTGTGTAGGTTATATGCAAATATCATACCATTTTACATAAGAAACTTGGAGCAGTGCAAAATTTGGTCTTCTTGGGGGGTTTGGTCTTCATGGGGTCCTGGAACCAATTCTCCATGGATATGGAGGAATGACTACATGTATATGCATTGTGTGTGTGTGTATGTGTGTGTGTGAGTGTGTATGCAGATGTATAAAGTCTTATATGTAATAGTATTATAATTTTTGAAATTGTAATATTATTATAATATTTTAAAATATTATATGTAACTAGAGGCCCAGTGCATGAAATTCGTGCCCTCAGGGCGGGGAGGTCCCTCAGCCCAGCCTGTGCCCTCTCGCAGTCCAGGAGCCCTCAGGGGATGTCCAACTGATGGCTTAGGCCCACTCTCCATGGGGATTGGGCCTAAGCCATCAGTTGGACATCCTTAGCGCTGCCACAGAGGCAGAAGAGGCTCCCGCCATTATGGCTGCACTCGCCAACCGTGAGCTGGGCTTCTGGCTAAGCAGTGTTCCCCATGTGGGAGTGCACTGACCACCAGGGGGCAGCTCCTGCATTGAGTGTCTGCCCATTGGTGGTCAGTGTGCGTCATAGCCACTGGTCGTTCTGTTGTTTGGTCGATTTGCATATTAGCTTTTTATTATATAGGATATTCATATTATATATAAAACCTCCTAGAATCCCTTGCTTGTTATTCTGGATTCCTGCACCTCAAGAAAGGATGAGAAACAGGTCTATATCGTTTCAAATGTAAAGCAAACAGGCATCCTGTCTGAATGGACCTCGTTTGAAAAAAACACTATGATTAACATAATAATTAACTAATTGTACATATTATTAGGAACATACATATTATTTAAAGTAATGCATAAAAGAAATTATTCTAAAATTGGCAATTTTCTTTCTATATCAGTGAGATCTATGAATGGTCTTATAACTCAGAAGGTTGTCTCCTTGTGAACTCAACTGTTTGTTTTTTTGAATTTAATGTGCTTTGGATGTTTGAGTTTGTTCTGTCGCCATCAATATCTCCACTGGCCTAGCTACAGTTTTTCTTTTCCAAAGAGTCACATGTTCTACCTCTTCTGGGGCCTAAAAAAATCACCAACTGCTTCTCTTAGTGGAAGATACTGCATGCAATCGGTGGGCTAGTTGTGGGATGGCTCCACAACAGGAAGCCATAAGTAATGTTCTGAAATCAGTGAAGATAATGGCTCTGCCAAGGTGTTCTTTCCATCCAGAAGCAGAGGTGTCCTGCCTGTTACGGCTGCTAGCATATCTTTTGTTGCCAGTCAACTAAAAACATTCCCTTCTGCTCCATAGGCTACTTAAACTTTATGCCATCATTCTTTGAAAGTCTAAAGATTTTGTATTCTAGTTGTGCTGTCTTAACTGAACTTCTGAAAGTTTAGCTTTCTGAAGATTGATTGTACAGATTGAACTTGAACAAACCAATAGACAACCCCCTGTTGCACAAAAAAAGGAGGGAGGGAGCAATGAAACCTATTAAAACACAGCAACCATTCATTTAACAATGATTATAGTTTCCTCAAAATTTAGAAAAAAGGTATGTCAGTGAAACAGAATTTATGTGCAGTGGATACCATTCCAATGTTTCTATAAGATAATATTAATTTAGCTTCTAAAACTTTAAATATGCTTAAAAATATGTACAAACTGAACAAGAAACAAAGCAATCAGTAATATAACAAAAAATAATTTATAAGGTGCTCAATATCCATTCAGGTGAATGGCTCCTATCATTTAAGAGCCAAGCAGAACAAATGTATTTTAAAAATTAGAAGTACTTTAGAGTTAAAGAATAATGGTTTGGCCATCAGGTATAATTTCTTCAGATAATATACCAATTTTAATTCAAGTACAAAACATTATAGTGCATCTGATAAACTATATAAATGAAAACTATTGTCATTTAGATGGTAGAAATATTCTTAATCATGTCAAGTAAAGCATTTAGAGAGATCAGATTGGGAGCTATGGCTTTATTACCTACTTAACCCATTTGTGGATTTTGCTAAATTAATTAGTTCAATCATATCCTTCAGCTGGAAAGCATTTGGGGTTAATTTTACTTTCTGAAAACCTTTTTCCTTTCCCTTGTTTTAAATGGTTGCTTTTCAATGTTAGTGGATATACTTTATTTTGTAGAAAGGATATAATCAGTTGTGTGTTGATGGGAGAGAGAGAGAGAGAGAGAGAGAGAGAGAGAGAGAGAGAGAGAGAGAGAGAGAGAGAAAGCACTGGAGAAAGAGAA
>NW_005371516.1:961765-968826 GCF_000412655.1 Myotis brandtii
GAGGGGAGGGGAGGTGAGGGGAGCCCTGAGTTTTAGCAGTTTTCCAGTATCTATGATGTGCACAATTGAGTCTTGGGAGCTAGTACTTGCTGGCTCCAGCACACTGTTGTATCTAAGTGTTTTCATGTTATGGAAATGTCAACATAATAAATTGAACTTAAGAGTCTAAGAACTTTATAAATTAAAGATTTCCTGATTTTTATAATTAGAATTATAACAGATCATGCCCTTTTATTTTCAGAGCACTTTTAATATCTGAAATTATCAATTTTATTTATTGATGAATGTCTGCCAGCCCACAATAAACTGAGGAACACCAAGAAAAGAAAGTTCACATCTGTCTGTTAGACATTGTGTCCTTATAACTACAAAAAAATTCTAGTACATAATGGGCCCTCTATAAACACTCTTAAATAAATGTCAACCTTTTTAAGTTAAATGTTAAATATTGGGTTCCAAATTAAATTAATAAAGTTCAATTTACAAGCCATTAAGGTTTTATTTAACCCCTGTCCCTCTGGCAACCATTATTTCTCTGTTTTTATGAATCTGTTTTAGTTTTGTTTGTCTGTTTGTTATTTAGAATCTACATATAAGTAAAATCCTATTTGTCAAAATATTTGTCTTTTTCTGTTTGACTTATTTCACTTAGCATATACCCTCTTCTGTGCCCATGCATATTGTTGCAAATGGCAAGATTTAATTCCTTTTTATTATTGAGTAATATTCCGTGGTGTGTTGTGCATGTGTGTGTGAGTGTGTGTATGTGTTACCCTTTCATGTATTGATAACGCATAGGTTGCTTCCATATCTCAGCTTTTGTAAATAATACTGCAATGAACATAGGGTGCATATATCTTTTCAAATTATCATTTTTATTTTCTTCAGATAAATACCCAGAAGTGGATTTGCTGGATTTTGTAGTTCTGTGTTTAATTTTTGAGTAATCTTTATATTGTTTTCCATAGTGGCTGTACCAATTTATAATTCCATCAACAGTACATATGAGTTTCTTTTTCTCCACATCCTTTCCAATATTTGTTTTTTGTTGACTTTTGATACTAGTCAGTAAGACAGGTATCAGGTGGTATCTGGTTGTTGTTTTGATTTGCATTTCCCTGATGATTAGTGATGTTGAGCATTTTTCCATTTGTCTATTGGCCATCTGTATATCTTCTTTGGAGAAATATCTATTAAGGGCCTCTGCTCATTTTTAAATTCAGATTGAGTTTTTATTTTATGTTGAGTTGTATGAGTTTCTTACATGTTTTGAATATCAGATATATCATTTGTGAGTATCTTCTTTCATTTAGTAGGTTGTTATTAAACATTTTATTTTATTTAAAAATCTTGGTAATATAGATAAGTGTGAATATATAACTTGTTATTAATCTTCAATGTCTTCTGTTATTAATTTTCCATTACCTCTTTTATATATCTCCTTTGTAAAGAATAGCTTTATATTGAGTAAAAAAAAACATTTTTATGAACAACAAATGCAAATTTGTATACATATTCTGATAATTACCTAAATAACATTTTGACAATAAACTCATGCAGAAATCACGCTGGATCATCTGACTTTGAAATATGAAAATATAGAAGAGAAAAATGATTGAAAATTATTTTATTACCACCTCAACATCAAATTAATTGGGGCTTATTTTAAAAATCCCTGAGCATTTTAATTATAATACCAACTGGTAATATTTATTCATTTTTATCATTAATGTAAAATATTTTGTTAGTATTTACCATGCATTATTAACTGTTTAATATGCAGATTCCACAGTAAAAAACCCAACATGCTAATCTTGGAGTAAATATATTTTAATGTCAGAGAATACAAACAAGAAAGTAAACAAATAGCAATAGTGATTTGTACCCTGAGGAAAATAAATAGGATATAGCGGTAATCCCATATATTTTAAATTGGATGAGCAGGGAAATTTTTCTAAAGGGTGATACTTCAGAAGATACCCAAAAACTATTAAAGGGAAGGCAGTTGGAGCAGCAGGTATGAAGGCCTTCAGGTTGAAGTGAATTTGATTGTTCCGGGAGTACTATGAACCCTAACGTACCTGTAGTGTTGTGAGTAAGGGGAAAGAATTCTGGGAATTAGAAGATGGAGATTGGCTAGGTGATTTCACTTAAGCTCCTGTGGGAGCTTCAGTTTTATTGCAGAAGTGATGGTGGAACTTTGGAGACTTGTAGAAGAAGAGTGATGAGATCTGCACTAAAACGTTTAAAGCTTCTCTATGACGTGAAGACTAGATCCTAGGAATACTTGTAGAACCTGCTATATCCGTTAGGAAGCTCTTACAGGTGAAGTAAGATAGAACTGTTGTCAGAAATTATCTCAAAAGTGGAGTTGCCAGGACTTGGTAATGAATTATAATGGGATGTTAAGGGAAGAAGACAAGTAAATGTTCTAAATTTTGGCTTGGGAAATTAGGAAAATTACAATGCTATTTACTGAATTGGGAAGACTGGGGATAGAGTGGATTATGTGAGGTAGATATTTATGATATGAATCTGAAGCTCAAGGAAGAACTCAGGACTAAAGACATATTGTACAGACTCAAGCAGATATGGATGGTATTGATGTCCTTGAGGCTAGATGAGACTATTAGTGAATGAAAAGCTAGAGAGGAGAAGCCTAAGAACCAAGCACAGGACTATTCCATCTTTTAGTGACCCCAATTAGTAGGGAGATCTAGCTTTTTATGGAACTTTTTGAGGACTCTCCAGGCTGAACTTTAATTAGCCTCTCAAGGCTAAGGAGCCAAGCCATATAGTTGCCATCAGATTTCTCCTGCAATATCCATAGATTTGGGTGAATTCCTCATGTTTTCAAAGTCCATCCAAATACCTTGAGGTTCTTTCTTTGCCATCTCAGGAAAGCAATCTCCATTCTTACCTGGAAACCATATAAG
The DNA here is from genome assembly GCF_000412655.1 of Myotis brandtii. Taxonomy (NCBI): domain Eukaryota; kingdom Metazoa; phylum Chordata; class Mammalia; order Chiroptera; family Vespertilionidae; genus Myotis; species Myotis brandtii. The sequence goes on from NW_005371516.1 coordinate 964,702, forward strand.
CAAGTTATGAGGCTGTTTTTTCCAAGGGGTTATTTTTGCTTCCAAAGTCAATCTTAATTCTTTAAAGCTTTCTGGTGACTTCCAAGTCTATGTATGTCTCTCTCAAGCATGACATTCCAGTCAAAGTCTTGCTCATAAAAACCAGTTTCCAACTGCGTCTTCTTATGACTTGCCTAACAAGGATTTTCCTGCATGTGCATTTGCTCTTCCTCAACTATCTATAAATCATCCATTCTCACTCCTGAAATCTAACAACCCATTTCCCCCCTTTCTCCTTTGTTAGAAAATGTCTCATATAGCCAATGTTGCCTCAGTGTCCTGGGAATTTTTGTCCTTATGTGAATTCCCTATGCACATGCCTGCATTAAACTTTGATTTTCTTCTGTTAAAAACAACGACAAAAACTTATCTAAGAAGTTTTGCTCTAAATGGAGATAACAAATGGGCAGGAAATGAAGAGTATTCAGATAAATGGGTTCAGCATGTATATATTTGTATCTTGATGGAAATGAACTAATAGGACATAAATAAGTAAAGTAAATGCATAAGGGACATCTTTAAGTAAGCAAGAAGAAATTTTATTTAGTATACAAGTGGCCAGATAGAGAAGCAAAAAGAATGTACTCATTGTAACAAGAGAAGGGAAATTTGAACTGGAGGTGGGATCACAAAGTATGTTTCTTATCATTGTAACTATTTATCATTGAAATAAAAAATGAAGATTATCATTTGAAATGGGAAGAATTGATGCAGAAGGTTAGAGGAAGAAAGTGTAAAGTGGTCAACTAAAGAATTCAAAGGTGATAGCAGAATTGCTATACAAATTTAAGGACAGATTAAGATTTGATTTTATGAATAAAAATGAGACCAGACAGCATAGAAGTGTGTGTGTGTGTGTGTGTGTGTGTGTGTTGCAACTTTTAGTACTCAGATAAAGTCAATGACTGTATATAAATATTGAGAGGATTCCTTTCTAAATAGTCATTGTATATTAAATAATTCGTTAAATATTATGATGACTACTTCCAAATACAGGAAGACTATAGGCAAAGAGCTTGTTGAACCTGGGTTTGGATTTTGCTAGGAAGGTATAGCTGATGTAGAGATTTGCAAGGCTTTTGACTTGGGATGAAAGAACATCATTTTAGTAATAGACTGTAGAATCTAAGCCAAAGAAAGGACATAGGCATGAAAAAAATAACATAGTGAAAAAAATTGTGGGTAAATAGTTGAATTTCCTTATAGTGTCAATAAATTCTTAGAATGTGTGTGGGGAAATTTGCAAATATGATCAGAGAAATTATATCCAACTACATATACACATTCATTTACAATATGATTTCCCATTAGACCCATGAAAGGTGGAATCTATTTTCCTACCTACTTAATCTGGACTGCCCTTGTGACTAGTTTTGAAGTAAAAATTGCGGTGGGAGTGACATTGTATGACTTTGGGTCTAGGCTTTATGGTATTCAACAGCTTCTACATTTGGACTCTTGAAGCACTTCTGCCCAAGTTGGAAAAGTCAAGGCTGGCCATCTAGAGAATGAGAAATATGTGAAAAGAGAACTAGCCAACAATGAGCATTAACCACCAGATAATGGCAACACAGAATCATGAGCTCATAAATTGTTATTAGAAACTATTACACCTATGAATGCTTTATCACATAGCAAAATATAACTGATACAAGGACATTAGAGTTTATGAACTAGAAAAATAAAAGAGAATGATTTGTGTTAATTATTGCTCAAATTCAGTCATAGCCCCATCTAAATATACTGTTAAAGAAAGACTAAATTGTAATGCTAACTTTCCATTCCACTAGTATAAAATAAAAAGACGAGATAAGGGAAAGAAGAGTATAGTTGATATATAAAATACAGGCATACAAATTGAATACCAAAATTTATTTTACTTTTGTGAATGCTCATGGAACTTAGAAGAAACCATTCCATTCCATGGCTATATTCTTAAATTCACCACTATTGCAAAAAATTTAATCACAGAAGCCATTCAGTCTTCCCAAAGCTTCTGCCTCAGTTGGCATTTCAGCAGAATCAATCATAAGTAATAGTTTTATTAGCTGTGCCATGGATTACTAGTATTCCATTCCCCATTGGAAAAGAGCTCAACCTACTTTCAAGCGCTAGCACGTGACCAAATCTATTCCCCAATTCCATCTTTGAGTGTCTATTTCTTGGGGCCATTTCTGGTACAATTTCTATTTCATACAAGTCTAGTCAAGAGACAGAAACCACACCAGGTATTTGAATAGAAAAAATTAAGTGTGAGTATTATTAACTAGTTAACTAAAAGGGTAAGATTTGCCATCCTGGATGAAAAAGAAACCTCTAAATTATAAATGTAGCAACTATAGAGAGCAGCTAACACCACCTGAGTTGAAAGAATATAAGAAAGATATTGAAATTATGACAACTTTGAAGAAAGAACTTCTAAAAAGCCAATACTCAGGTCTCTGAGTAGGTGGTCCTGCTCAACTGGTGTTAGTATTTCCAAGCCTGGGGGATTCATAATCCTGACCTCTAAAGATAGGGGACCGAGTTAGTGCTTTTCTCTCTGCGTGAGATGCAGTGAAGCTGGTTATGCAAGGGTTTGAAAGACTGCAAACCAAATGGACTGCTAGCATAGGGAAGAAATTGATCCTGCTTGGGTAAAGAAACATTGCTGGGTGGCACAGGAATCCCACGCAGATAGGAAGCTCACAGAATGCCACCGAAATAAACAGGAACAGCAAACCCCTTTTTCTCCTCCGAGTTCACAATCTTTCCCTAGGTTACTTTCTTGAAAGAGCCAATCATTGAACTAGCTGGCCTAGTAGAAATGTGTTTCACAGATTTCCAGTTAAAGTATTACAAAAGAGTGAAGAAGAAGAAATTTATAAATGAGAGAAAAGAATAACTGGAACAAAACCCAGAGAAAGAGAAAGAAATTAGGGTGGGGAAGATGAATCTAAGAATCCAGGTCTAATATTTGTAAGGATTTAGAGTATAACACCTTCACTTGGGTTAAAACCCTATAGTGCTGCAGCCTAAGGTGCAGAAAGAGCAACACCACCAACAAAAGATAATTTGTTATGGGAACTTCAGCCCAGCTTAGAAACATGTTATTCTTTAGAACTGAATTAAGCTGATTCCATATTGCTACATCCACAAGACACCAGTAAGAGAAAAATAGACATTTCATCTATAATGAGATGATATCGTCATAGGCAATGTTATTTCTATAATTTTTAAATAAAAAAATTTAAATATATTTGTTTACATAATAAATATTAACCACGATACAACTAAGGACTGGTAGGAAGACTATAAAAAATATAACTTAATAATAAAAAGCCAAGACATAAGTTTTTAAATGATATATGGGCTGCCAATAAAGTCATGTAAGAGTATTCAACATTATTAGTTATCAGGCAAATGCAAATTAAAAACACAGTTGAATATTAAAATATATAGAATAAAAATAACAATGACAAAGGTCAGTTGACGATATGAAGCAACTGGAATTCTTATACATTTTTTGGTAGAAATGTAAAATAGTCCAATTTCTTCAGAAAAATCCCTGTTATGTTTTTATAAACAAAAGCATATAATTCCAAGTTTGGTAGTACTCAAAGAAAATGGAAATATACCTCTATAGAAAATTGTAGGCAAATGATCACAGCAGTTTTATTCACAATTTCTCCAAAACTGAAATAGCCCAAGATATCTGCCAACAGGAGAATAAAATAACTGTGATATAATGGTATAATGGAATATACTTAGTCATAAAAAGGAAAAATAAACTACTGATATATGTAAAAACATGAATGAAACTCAAAAACATTATACTGAGTGACGAAATCTCACCGACACAAAGTACCATATACTGTAGGGTTCTATTAATATGAACTTCCCAGAAAGTCATAATAATATAGCAGAATAAACTGGAATATGATTTTATCTTGGAAGTGAGGACAGAGATAGACTTGGAAAGGGTCATGATGGAACTTTCTGGATGTTGGTAATGTTGTATATGTTGATTTAGGTTTCAGTTACATAAACCATCCTTTAAAAATCTTCAAATGCACAAATTATTTTGTGTGCAATTTTTATCCCTTA
>NW_005371516.1:968844-1028666 GCF_000412655.1 Myotis brandtii
AACTCTAGGTAATAATACATGTATCAAAAATATTATGCAAATTTATTTCCAACTTACTTTGAAATGAATCATAACATAAAACACACTGATAGATGTAAGAAGAATGTGTAGATTTTTCATGCTAATCAAGCAAATATATTAAAACTAGAGGCCCAGTGCACAAAATTTGTGCACTCAGGGCAGGGAGGTCCCTCAGCCCAGCCTGTGCCCTCTCGCAGTCCGGGAGCCCTCGAGGGATGTCCGACTACCATGGAGAGGCTCCCGTCACCGCCACTGTGCTTGCCAGCTGTAAGCATGGCTTCTGGCTGAGTGGCGCTACCCCTATGGGAATGCACTGGCCACCAGAGGCAGCTCCTGCACTGAGCATCTGCCCCCTGATGGTCAGTGCATGTCATAGTGACTGGTTGTTCTGCCATTCAGTTGATTTGCATATTAGCCTTTTATTATATAGGATGTTCCTAGTACAATATAGGTGGTGTGTATGAGTACTCACTATACCAATCTGTTAACTATATGCTGAAAATTTACATAACAATATGCTAGAATAAAGAAAGATATATACACCTGGAGACAATTAAACATGAACATCAACTAGGAAAACGAATGATAACCAGTGGCCTTAAAAGAGTCATAATAAAAATATGTAAGGAAATAAAGATTATAATTTTATCACAGAACTGGAATATATTTTTTAAAGGGATCTAGCATGTTTGAAAGAAAACCAGACATTCCAGAATTAAAACTGAAATAAAGAACTCAGCTAAAATGGATTCAGCAGTAGATTTGACTCATCTGAAGGGGAAATTGGTGAACTATAGGATATAGCAAAAGAAAATTCTCTGTGAATTAAGCTTATAAATAAACAGTACAGAAAACATTCTAGAAAAATAGTAAGAAAATATAACATATGTATAATTGGCCTCAAAGAAAAATGACCAGAATTCCAGGGGAAAAAAAAAACAAACAAAGCCAGGAGATTGGAATAAAGAGATAGCATATTCTGGGACTTACTGACTTTGAGGCTCATGTGGAGGACCATGAGTTTAGAAACAAATGGCAGCTCTATTCTTCAAAATACCAGATAGGACCTATGCTATCAGCAGTGACCAGGTTGGACTTAGACCATAAGGTAGGGCAGTCATTCCCCTCTACACTATTATTGCTTTCATTAGCACCTAAGTTGTTGACCATAATAATCTTTCAATATACGTTCGCTCATTTGAGTTGTATATTTCTTAGGAAGACAACTAGATGAAATAAAGTTTAGATGAATAGTCAATTTTTCCTTGGAGGTAGAAAAAAGTCTAACAAAATATTTAATTGATTTAATGATTCAATGCTTTTGTATCATTTTACAAAATTTTAAAATTATTTTTACAGAACTAAGAATGTTATCTATACTGTTAGAGACAATTCAACTTCATTTAAAATCATTTGTTGAATCTTTTACATAGCTCTATCCTAGTGGTCTCTTGGCTGACATTTCAAAGACTTTCTTGACATCTGGTCTTACCAGCACCAAATTCCTACTACTTCCAAACTCCAAACTATGTTTACAATTGTCTATACTAAATTCTCCAGCAGTTTTTCCTCCCAGGTAGTATTTGCTGCTTTGAAGACCTTTCCACTTAATTTCCTCTTAGCTACATATGTCTACATTATGCCTTCAGATTCTTTCTCCATCCTAGCATTCCTATATAAAATTTTGCCTATCCCAATAATTTCCCTAGTTCCTCCATTCTCTCCTTCTTTTCACATAATACAATTAAAATCTGTATTTACTTCCATGCTTTCCTCTAGAAACTTGTACATTATTATTAAACATTTTATAACTTTCCTTTTATTAAAAAATTACTACTTATAAAGTGGTTGCCTATCTAAATCATGAGCTCCTAAGACCTCATCTTAGTTAATTTTGTATTTCTCAAGGCACCAGAGTGATTCTAAATTGCATTGCAGCTTAAAATTTAGCTAAACTTATTTGGCTTAACTGGGTTGAATTTCTAACAATCCAAAATTTCTACAAATTTTGAAATTCCGAGGAAGCTAAAATGCCTGGTTTTCTGCATCTTCCATTAAACATCTCTATTCGATTTTTTTCCACATTTCTTCACTTGACAATGTTCAAACTTGGCCAGGAGCCTGATTACTAAAAGATCTTCTTTACCAACATATAACTGTATCTGAATGATTGCGCTGGACTTGAGTGTGCTCATTTCAGTCTAATGAGGTCCACAGAGGTGACCATATGACTCATGACATGAAGTCATTTTTCCAATTAGCATTCTGACAAATGCATTAGAAGGAGAACCCTTTCAATAGATTTCCACAGCTGCTGAAGGGATCAGGTGTCAGAAGATTTTCAGCTTTGTTCTGTGCTGGTCAAATAACTTATTTTTACCCAGACTCTGCCTCTTGATGCAGCTGGCGGCGACTGTATGTCATCTGAGTCTGAGCCGAGTTTAAAAATGATCCTTGTTACAATACTACAGCTGAAGAAGTTTTAAGAGGGAACTGCTACAACTTTTGATTGAGTCATCCATCTTTTTTTTAAATGAGCTTATTACCATATAGTAAAATACACATTTTTCTTTTTCAGCACTACCCCATTCATGAGGATTAACACTTGGTATAAGACATGTATTTGCAAGCATAATGAAAAGGACTAGAGACACTTCCATTATCCTGAAACTCCTAATTTCACTTTGGCCTTTCACCACCTTTGTATTAAAGTCAGAACATATGTTCTCATTTGGATAAAAAAAAGAAAGAAAAAAGAAAAAGAAAGGATTTCAAAATCACTAGCCCCTCTCAAAACAATCAAATGGCACTGATTTATAGGAATTCTCTTCTGAGTGAGGCCAGGGGTGCTGTAAGGGTGGGAAAGAGAATTCCACTGAGGGAATGGTCTCAATTCTTCAATGTTTAAATGCTCACAAGTATATACTGAGTGGCCAGATTATTATGACCGCCTGACGTTTGTAGGTAAATTAGCTATAATTTCACACTGAAGTTGCTAGAGGGCCAGACCATTATAAATAGGGAAGCAGGTTGTTTACCATGACAGTAGAAGTGTTTTTTTTTTCCTGAAAATAAATATGTGTAAACAATGCGATTTAACAGCCTCTGAACGTGGGATATATATATATATATATAGTGCCTTGGAGCAACTTGAGTTACATACTTTTAAAAAAGAAACATAATTTCTTAAGGTAACTTTTTCAAATGATTAAGGAATTCTCGATTATCTGTTGCATTTAGGATATCATCCCTCAGGCCTTAAAAATTTTAAAAAATAATTGTAGTAAATTCACTGACTTAAAAGATAAGAATAAATGAAGAAGATGGGTAATTAACCAACTTGTAGAGAGATGTGATAGTCAAACACAAGGCGATTCTTATTTCCTTGCATGTAACTCACTTAATGGCTTCCAGGGCTCTTCCACATTAAACTTAATTCCACCTCTGGTCATATACTGTAGGTGTTTTTTGTTTTTTGTTGTTTTTTTGTGTGTGTGTGTGTGTGTGTGTGTGTGTGTGTGTGTGTGTGTGTGTGTTTAAGGCATTTCATTTTTTTTATTTTGCACTGAAATTATTTTTAAGAATTTTTGATGCATTATAGTAGCAATTAAGAGTTGCCTGCACCATGTTCCCTTAGGATTTGCAGCAGTGCTATAGATATTTCTTGTTCTAGTTATTTAAACACTACAGTACCTATGTGTGGGAAAGGAAAATTACACTAATCTATGTACTCTATATAATTGTTCTCCAGAATGGGATTTAAATTTTCTATAAAGATGTCAAAATATTCCTATATAACATCCTCTTGCCTCCCCTAAAATAAAATGATTTAATTCTATTTTTAAAAGTCTCTTTAACAATAATTTAAGGATTATTATTTGGCTCTACTTTACAGAAGAAAACTAGTGATTCCACTGAGAATGGAAAAGAGGAAATAGAATATATAGAAAGCAAAAGGAGTTTTCTTAAAAATAGGGTATACTTTGAATTCATATACAAATAACTGACTCATTCACACTGTTCAAAACAAGTTGGAGAATTTATCAAAAAGAAATGTAAAAAATAATAGAAGATTGTTCACTATGATCCTTATTTTATGGGAAAACTGTATAAATATATTTCAATATCAAATATAATAAAATGGACTATAAATTTGGACATCTTTGACATAATATGTAGTTTCTTTAGAGCTATTCAATTTCAGATATATATGCATGTATCTCATTCTTTTCATGTGCTACTCTTCTACAACGCTAGATATAAAGCAAATGTCTACACCTATGAAAAATACAGTGGTCCAAAAATCATACCAGTTGTCACATATTTAAAAAAAAATTTCAATTAAGAAGAACTCAATTTGGCCTATTAAGACTAAAAGATATTTTTAATTCTGACTAGAAGTGAGGTCTCACATTACCCAGGGGTGAGAATGAAATTAATTCTGCTTCTGCTTAAGCAATGGACCCATGCTTTCCAGAACCAGAGTCCCCAGGCAACGCTTACCAGGGGTGGGCAAAGTTTTTGACTCGAGGGCCACACGAGCTATTCTATTTCAGACATATATGCATGCATCTCATACTTTTTATGTGCTACTCTTCTACAATGCTAGATATAAAGCAAATGTCTACACCTATGAAAAATACAGTGGTCCAAAAATCATACCAATTGTCACATATTTAAAAAAATTTTTTTCAATTAAGAAGAACTCAATTTGGCTATTAAGACTAAATGACATTTTTAATTCTGACTAGAAGTGAGGTCTCATATTACCCAGGGGTGAGAATGAAATTAATTCTGCTTCTGCTTAAGCACTGGACCCATGCTGTCCAGAACCAGAGTCCCCAGGCAACGCTTAGACCCTCTTCGATCCAACAGCCACCTTGAATTTCTGTGAAACAGCCAAATCTAGGGAAATTATTTCACCTACACCTTGAGCCACATTTAGACAACTTGCTTTCACTACTAAGGAAAACTGTTTGCTCACCATCTTCTCCTCAATGCCTTCACCCAAGAGTTTGTTATATTCTTAGCCAAACATACTTCCCTCTCTGTGAAGAAATATTATTTATTTTTTTGTTTTCTAAGACTGAGGAAGTGCAGAAGGGGAGAGCCCATTTTGTCTCTATTTTTTAATGGCTATAAATTAGTTGGTATTCACAGTTGTACACATAGCAAAAATATAATCCTATAAAGACACTGAATTCAAATTACTTTACCTATAATTAAAGAAAATACCAAACTGCCTAGTTTTGTGTTGCAAGAGTATTACCCTGCCAGTGGTCTTCCTGAAATTGAATTAACGAAGTTTGAGAAAAAAAGTTCACAAGTGCTCCCGAGCTATTCCACCTTCTTTAGTTGAGTTGTCTTTTAGGTATGACTTAAACTTAATTTTAAATCAACACTTGCCTTAGGCTGTCAAGATGATATTTAATAGGAGTAAATATAAAGTATGGACTCTTAATGAGTAATAATTGCCCCCAGAAAAACCATGTTAGGGCTTTCTAAATTCAAGGCACTTTAAATCAGATATGACATACATGGTCGTTATAACAATGCTAAGGGTGGGAGGGTTAGAAAGATCATAGTAACCCAAGTGAATTATGGGACATCAGAAAATCACATTACGATTTAACAATCGTATTATCCAAATGGAACAACTAGAAAAATGAAGCTGGTATTATAGTTGATATCATAGTGCACACCTATAATACCCTGTATATAATTTTAAAAATCTTTATTGTTGAAAGTATTACATATGTCCCTTTTTTTCTTTTTGACAACACATTTAGAAATGAACATAGGCAAAGTAGAGCAAATGTGGTGAATAATGATGTGACAGATATAGATCATTTTAAAAGTCATTTTCTATGAGGAAAGTTTGAAAGAACTGGGAGGAGTCTGTTGAAGAAAAGATTTAGAGAAGACAGAAAAGTTGTTTCTAAATTCCTAAAGGTATGCCATCTGAAAAAGAGATTGTTCTTTAGGGCTCCGAGTGAAAAAACAAGAGTCATTGCATAAAAGTTTCAGGCAGATAGATTATTGTTCAGTGAAAAAAACACATATACTCAGGATCAGGAATGTTCAAGGTAGGGACCTGCTGCTTCAGAACCTAGTATCACGAGTCTCCCCTCCCTGAAGGTGGTCCACCAGGCGGAGAAGTGGCTTGAGAAGGTTAGTTTACTGGCAATGAAAACCTGGGAGGGGTGGTTAACCTAGATGGATTTTAAGATGATCTAGACTTGCCAATTTATCTTCCTAGTTATTTCTCAATAAGAGCGGACACCTATTTCAAACTGAGCAAGGCAAAATAGTAAAATGTAAACTTGAAAACTGGCAGGGCTAATTTTGCATCCTGATGTGGAAGTCTAAGATAAAACAAGGAGAGAAAGTATTATGGAGTAAATTTTTTGTATGACCCAGTTTAACTAAAAATATAAATGGAACATTGCAATGTTATAAAATAGATGATAAGAATTTATTTATTTTCACTTCCAGAAAATATGCACACAAATAATAACTTTCCCTGAGTAGAACATAGTAACTTTTGTAGCTCTTCTGAGACACTTTGACATTAAAATCAAATCTGGCTCCAGAAACCTGAAGCAATACAAGTGCTTTAAATAGTGACAACCATTTAACTCATAACTGTGCAGAAAAAAAAATACTTTCATTAGATATATATAACAGCAAAAATAAAGTAATTTAATAGCATAGTTGATTAGAGCAGCAAACATCTATGGTCTGGATGGCACTAAATGAATGCAAGTGAAGGCTAGGAGCTTTCCTTTTGCTCAGCATGTGGTGTAGACACTTCCTTCTTATCACCTCAGTCCTGTCCACAGCATTACATTAGACTGGGCACTAAGACTAGAATTATTGAGTGGTTTTGTGTTTGGGATTCTGACTGTTTCACTAAATGCTTCTTAATGAATATCTTAATGCACTTTATAATCTATAGTTTCTTTATTTCTCTTTTTTCCCCACCTGGAGATTAATATCTAAGAAACAGTATATTTTTTTAACTGCCAGGTTTTATTTTTAAGACCCTTGGTTAACTATTAATCCTTTAAAATAGTTATTCTTGGATTCCTGCTAAAGAAAGATTCTTATCATCAACATTCCTATGAAAAGGATGACTTATTGAAGGAAGTACTGGAATTTACTAGTACATTAAAGCAGGTATGAATTTGCAAATGGGTTTTACTTATGTCAGGAATACAATGCAAATGAAAATATTCCCCTGTGTAAAATAATAGCAAATGAAAGGAAATGAACATAAACTACTGATTCAACTGATTGCAATCAATGCTAGTAAGGATGTAGAAATAAATGGTTTAGAAATTTTCAAGAAGGTTAAACGATACTAATCCACTGTCTTCAGTTATTTAATATGTCTTCAATAGATTCACCTGCTGATGGACCTATATTTATTGCCTATAATTAATGTCCTGTTTAACATACATATTTTATTACCTCCCTACTATTGAAAAAAAGTTCATAGAAAAATAATTTTTTAACTTCTCATTTTCATTTCATTTTTGTGTCTTCTGCTTTATTTCTACAGCCCCCCTTTCCCTTATTAAAAATTGAAGTTGGCTTCTAAGCATTAGTAGAATAATATACTTTGACCAAATGTAGTTAATAGACTATTGTGTTCTTTAAAAAAAATAACCTCCTACCTACACATTTTTTACAATTACAGTATTAATAAGAAAAGGTAATACAATTTGGTTTATATAATTATTATTGATTTGCTTTCACTTTTCAAATATACTTTTGAAGTAGGGCAGTACTCTGGTGCTTCTACTTCATCAGGTTTAAGTCAGTTTTGCAAAGTGATTTTGATCTTAGTCAGGACTGTTCAAATAAAGTGGATTGATAATCAATAAAAGAAAATCCTATATGAATTATTTTGATCTATATATTGGTTTAAGTATTTGTCCTAATAGCACATTCTCAAAGAGCATATCTGAGGCCCATGCTTCACTTTTTAAAACTGTACATTAGGAAAGTAAGATAGAGTCTGTTATGTATTTATAAGGTGCATAACTTTATACCCAGTTATACTGCTTGTGTCTTCAGAATTCCTTACTTAATCATGTTAGGTGAATTCTTAATGATGTACATAATCGAGGTATTAACACCACACATACTAAAAGATAATGAAAAAGTGCTTAGCTTATCTAGTGAGCATTGGCAAATGGGTTTTGGCTAATGTGATCAAATAAAACCAGAAGAATTCTTAAACAACGGGATATAACAGAAAAGAATAGGAAAATAATATTCTTTCCACCATTTTAAAATTTGACTACACTAGTCTAATACACTTAAGAAATCGACGATATAGTATTTTTATACACTTTCCTCTTTCTGGATCCATTCATTCAAATACTATAGCATTGTTGTTTGTTGTTGTTGTTTTAATATGACATGGTTTACTTTTCTTACATGTTCACAATGACATTATGCTACTCCTTGGACTATAGTAACAAGTTTACCTTGCTTTGAAAAATATAGATGATGAGATAAATTTCTGAAGTATTTCTGTAAGTACTTTCCCCTTTATACTTTGTCCCCCCAAATGCAGTTTGTCTGTTTGTGGGGTCCTACACAAGGGCATCTGGCACTAGGACCTATGTGAGCTGAAATCTGATCTGTGTCCCATTCACCAAGCCATGTAGCTTCTCATGGGGCTGCACTGACTTGAAGGACAATAAACTTTTTCTCTATTGAAAAGCATTGTCCCATTGCCAAGTGCTGTATCCAGGGGAAAAATAAATCCACCAGATAATGTGTGGTTTCTACTGCGTCCACCCAGAGAGGATGCCTTTTTCTGAATTGCACAAATATGACATAAAAATTATGGTCATCAGAGACTATTCTAATGACTCAACAGTCTGCATTGCCAAAAGGAAAGGCAAAAGAAATCCAGGGAGAAGTAGAAGGTCGAATAGTTTGATTTTGGATTAAATAATAATCTTTGAAATTCAAGAAAGATATTATAGCTTTGAGAGGAAGAGCTTTTATTAGGAGAGCCTAGTTTTTTGTTTGTTTTTGAGTTTCAAAAGGCTAAGACCTGAAAAATAGTGGAAAAAAAGATTAAAAATATAGTAGATGAAAAACTGAACTAACCAGAAAAAAAGGTTGAGGAGACCTTTGTCCTCCTCTTCCCATGTTGAGGAGAAAAATATTTAGATACTGGTAGGAGCTTGATAAAGTACATCTAATTTGTTCTCCATTCCAGGTTCTAGTTTCAAACAGGTCAGAAAATAAAATCGTCAGATATTTGGTAGTCCCAAAAAGAATGAACTGTACCTCAACTCCAAGGGCAAGTTAGAGATATGACAAGCCGTGCAGAGTTTCGATGACACCCTGATTCAGTACAGCAGCTATGGAATTGACATGGTCATAGTGCTCCTCGTCATGGGTGGCCTGAAATAGTTCTTTCTTGCAGCTACCCCAAAAGCTTTACAGAAGCTTTGTATGTTCAAATATTTTCTGTGTCTCTGGGAGAAGAATCATTAGGGAGCAGAGAGAAAGCTGTTGGACATGAGAAAGTGTGATAGACTGAGAAAGAGGTAGTGACCTCTGAGGACCTAATGACTAGTCAGTAGACAGTCAATGCAAGTAGCTTGAGCTTCTGGTTGGGATCAATCCCAGGTACAAAAACAACTCAGCAGATGCCTCCCTGTGCTAGTGTCTAGAATCTGTTTTATCCAAAAAAAAATTAGGTGGATATGGAGGAACTCATTCAACTATGAAAATTCTAAATAAATTACAAGTTTTTCTTCTACTTGAGCTTGCGATAGTCTTAAATTTACTTATTATGGATTTACATAAAGACAGTTGTAGTTTTTATGCCCAAATTTGTGGCTTATGATAATCAAAAGTCTACAAAAGAATGCAAAAATCATTGCAGAAAAAAAAACTAGAGTGTTACTCCTACTAGTAAATTATTTTACAATAGCCATTGCAATATGACTGCATTTTCAAAGATTCCATTTTCCTACAGTATTTTGGGGGATTCAGTTATTGACATAGTTTATTCACTTATAATTGCAACTTGAGGAACCTTATCAATTATATCTTTCCAACTAAGGTGAGAAAAATGAACTGAGAAAGATGAAGTGACTTTCTCAGTTTGTTTCTGAGCCTCTAGATTAAGACCTACTAATGCCTTTTCCAGTTTTCTCTGACTCTCCCAGAAGTGATGAAAGCCCATCTTAAAATTCTAGCTAATATTCCTTCTTTTAAGCAACAAGCAAGCAAAAACATTAATAAAAATAAAGCTTTTGGATGAGAACCAGAGCAATTTCTTGGGTTTATTAATATCAAAGAAACACAAAGGGATTAAAATGTATATATTAGTTTGGATATGTATGTAATTATATGGATATTTATCTATATATTATATATACATGAATAGCAAATACATTGTGAAGATTCAAATATTTATATCTGTGGAGCATTTAGTAATAATTCTTCAAGGCTAAGTGTTGATTAAAAAAGAATAAATGATTCTCAGCTTCAGTAAATCACACTGTCATAGCAAATAGATCTAGATAAAGGAACCAAATTCTCTTAGTGTCTCAATGTGTAAAATGAAGTATGGCCTTAGGAATCATCACTTTATATTTTAGAAAATATAATTTTTACTGCTTGGATGTATTTGGATAGTAAAATCATGTAATTATAAAGTGTGAATGTGTATGTGAAGACATCAGTGAGAACACAGAATCTCTCAGAAATTTCACCAAGAGTGAGATTGCAGATAAAATACAAGGCATTTTTATGCTGGTGTGAAAAAGCTGACTAAAATATTTACGTATTAATATCCCATTGCAAAGATCACTGTTAGCTCATTGGCCTTAAATTATTCACCAGGTTCAATGGTTATTATTTTTGGCTGCTGCAGTCAGACCTTATAAATACATTTCTAAGGTCACACACTCTACTTTTCATCTAAATCTTTCTCCTTCTTTTATCTTTTAAAGCTGAACATTAAATGAAATTACCTGACATGAGTAACCTTAGTGAGTCAAACACTTTTTAGACCACAAATGAAACTACAATGATATTATTCTTTATATTATTCAAAAGGTGATTCAGAAGTCAGGAAATAGGGGATTTTAGTATCAACTTTAATAAATATTATTTTTAAATGGCAATCACAGCAGTACCTTTTTTGTTTGAGAACAAAAATTATCATATTGAAATGTAAGTTTCAAATAGATTTTTTTAGATTACTCAGTGTTGACAATCTTCAACAGAAACTTTATCTATCTTATTAACAGATATATTAAGGAATTCAGTCCATTAAAAACACACACAAATGATTCTAATCTTCAGTAAATCACACTGTCCTACATGTAAAAATGAAACATGGCCTTAGGAATCAGATATATTAAGGAATTCGGTCCATGTTTCTTATATACTGACTGAGCTATGGTAAATAGTTCTCTGCAATGTGGGCATCTCACACCACTGTACAACTAGAAGGACCCTTTTTCTTTTGCACCCTTTAAATTTTACTTTGCTTTAAATTCAAACACAGGGAAAGATCAATGTTCTCATTGTAGGGGTGCAGGGGCCTACCAAGCATAGTCTGACTCAGATTAAAGAGTCAATGTAGAATTCAGAAACATGTGTTCCTTTGACTTAAAAACAAGTTTGGGAATCCACAAGATGAAACTAAACTCTTGACCTAGAGTTAATCTTGGGAAATCAGTTTCCATTTATGTTTCAGTCAGATTTCCTGTGACATCACCTGACCTCACATCACCAACCACAAGGGAATTTTGCCAGTACCCAATGAACTGTTCCTCAGCCTAGAAAAGTGCAATACGCTGTTGGAGTCTTGTTTTGGACATTCTCTCTGAGTCGAATGCTGTGTCAGTTTCCCCTGCTTCTCTATGTATCTAAATATTTCTGCCTACTAGCTTCTGGTTGGGATCAATCCCAGGTACAAAAACAACTCAGATTGTGATAAACTTTCTTCCATGTTCAACCATCAATTTTTATCTAATCTTTAATTCATTAGACACATAAATATGGCTGTAAGTTAGGTAGTAGACATAATATTAACTATACTTCTAAAATCCTTTGCAGGCCCCAAAACTTCTAGAAATGTTTGTTCTCCTGTTCAATCCTGTTTCTCTTTCGAATGCAGAGTTCTGCTCCACTGCCTGCAGCCAGACCTCATGTTGACTTCCTCCTCTCCTCTTATTTTTAACGCCCCATGGCCACCTTCTCAAACTTCTTTCCTGGTCCATGAGCCTCATTACCATTCTCTTCTTTGGTTCTCTAAGGAGCAGTAAGACCCTGGCTGCCCCATCGATAGGCTACTTTTTAAGGCACAACTTTAAAAGAATGAATACTTGGTGGGTGAGAAAATCAAATCCTAAAGGAGACTTTATTAATGTGCTTTGGGAAGTGGGAGAACACCAGCATCTCCACAGGAGACAGTGGTAGAGTGTCTAGAAGGCAAGGTACTATTTTAATGTGTTACTTCATTGAAGAGCCATACAAGGAGAGACAAGACTAAATAGAATCTGGAAATCTAAAAATAGGATGACAAAAGAGGAAGAATATGGGAATAAATCTTAAAAAATAATTATGGAGTACCTATTGGAGATATAGAATGAAATAGCCAGGGAACATAACTTGGGTGTCAGAAAATGCTTCTGGATCCTTGATCTTGAAAGTAAAATTTTATGTCAACATACAGACACTTTTAAAAGCATTGCAGTGGATGAATTGATGTCTATGTATAGATTTTCACTGGTTCATCCATGCCTTGGATGAAATATCCCTTAATTATGTTTAACTACATTTACTCTGATTGATGATTTCCAAATAGCCACATAATTATTAATTATCACATAAGATATCATGAAACTGCAAAGCAAACACCTTAGAATACACACAAATATCCTAGTTCCTAGAATTATATATTTATGTAGCTAATAAATTAAGCAGACAGCATGGTTCATCTTCACTATTTGCATTCCCTAATTTCACTATTGAGTACTCTGTTACCGTAGGGACTGAGCACTCCTTTGACAGAAAGCATTTTAGAGATAAAGAGAGCAAACTCTGGTACAAAATCACCTGAGTTATTCTTGCTTTAGCACCTAAATACTGGATGTCCCTAGGCAAGTTACTTGACCTTTCTTTGTTTCTGTTACCTCATCTGGAAAGGGGAGTAAACTGTTACTTCGATCTTTGGGTTGTTATGAGGATTAAATGGTGTAATAAATGACTTGTTTAAAAATATTCCTGTATATAACATTCGATATTTTTTGGTTTAATTGATCACAAATATCTATTTACAAGTTTATCTTTACAAATTCCAAATTCTCTACAGGAATTTTGGTCTAAACCCGATACTTCTTATAGTTGTGTAGACTTTAGACAGGTTATTTATCCTCTTTCCTTCGGCTTACTCATTTGTGTAACAGGGATAATAAACAGTACTTCATCTATAGGATTGTGAGAATCAAATGAACTAACATATAAACACTTATATGTTAAGTATCTCATATATAAGCATTCAATCAATATTAGGTACTTTATTATTGTTATTGTTACTATATATGTCAAGTGTCTACCAGAGGACAGGGCCCATAATTCATTTATACATGTAAATTACTTTCTCCATCTTCTCCCAGGTATACTAATTATTTTTGGTCAAGGTATATGAATCTATACTTCTATGCATTTTTTAAAGTAACAATCTTTGACTTCTTATACCCACGGTAACTTTCTCTTTTCAGTCAAAATTTCATTATAAAAGCAAGATATAGTGGAAAACTTAACCAGACTACACAGAACATCTCAACGTATTCATTTCACATGAGTTCTACATAGTTTTCTGTTCGTGTAATTTCTAACATTTGTCTATACATATTCATTTCACATGAGTTCTACATAGTCAGTTTTCTGTTCGTGTAATTTCTAACATTTGTCTATACTAATAATATGAATAATAATAATAATGTTAAAAATATATGACTCTGTGTAACACATTTATGGAGGATAAATGAGTATACTTAATTTTAGATTATAAACTTGGATATTTATCTGAGAATTATATGTGACTTTCACGCATTGGACATTTTCTCCCTGATACAGACTAGAGAAGTATGGGATAAAAATGAACAAAGTGAAAATAATTATTTGGTACTAGTCTAAGCTCATTAACCATATGTTTTTCTAATTGGGGTGGTTTTTTACAATTAGCTTATGTTATATTATATGTAAACAACTTTGTGGATCTGCACATCTAGGACTCAGTTTTATAGGTCAATGAAAATATATCATCATATGGAAATTGATCAATTCTAGGCAAACTTCCTGTTGATAAATTTTACAATACCTCCAAGTTGTACTTTGATATTTTATTTTCCTGCTTTTATATGCTTTTTTAAAATCCATGTGTATTTTTCAATAGATTAGTTTATTATCCTTTTCTGCCAAACTCTAGCTGAATTTCAGCAAGGCAGAGAGACATTGGGTAAGTATTGTACCATTTATTTGGAAAAAGTCAGGAGTACAGTAAACTCACATACATTCCTCAGCATGTTCTCCATCACTAGCCTGAAATAACATCTTCTGAGGCAGCATGGCCATCCTCTCCATTAATCATGCCAAATTTGGGTTCTTAGGAATACAATAAAGTTCACAGTGACTGCTATGAAAAGAAAATTAATATCATCAGAGACATAAGGTCATACAATATTACCCACCCTCTAACATATGTTAGTTCCTCAGTATGTGCAAAGGAAAAAAGACAGAGCTTTCTCTGAAAACTGAAAATAAAAATACTTAATCTCTGTTACATTTCTACTGTGAAACTAATAACTTTATGCACTTGCAAAGAATAGGCCATCAAACCCTTTGCATCTAAATATCCATTGGCTTAGTTAATACAAAATACTGGAGAACAGAATTTTAAAAACCACATTTATATTTTTCAGGTAATTTAAGTAATATTTTTTCCTTAAGTGAAGTCAGAATTTCTACTAAGCAAAAGCTTATTTGCTACTCAGATTTGAAAGGTCTGACTTTAGAATAGAAATGGAAAACTACGATTTGGAAAATCCTGTGACTCAGCTCTAAGACACTTTGGCGCGCAGGAGCCATGGAGTGTCATTTTGAATGTGTAAGTGGCATGATAAACCTCCCACTCTTCTAAGAATAGAGCTATCACTGGACCCTGTTATCTCACCACCCCAGGTACAATATGATAATGATACCACTTAACATCAGTGCTGAAGGGGGGCAGGGGGGTGGAAAAGCTGCAAGCGTTTTAACTAGAAAGAATATCAAATTGAAATATTAATTTACTGATTAATATAACATTAGCTGACCTATTTTCTGCAGCTTGTTAAACAACAAAGACTTGTGAAGCTAAATAACTGCCTAAAAGATAAATGTTTTAAGAATTCCCAGGGAGATGTTTAGCTCTTTTTTTAAACATCATTAAAGATAGGCCTTGCATATATCAGGCAGTTTTATGCTTTCTGTGCTGAAACATCCTGTTTACATTTATTAATGCAGTCTAAAGAATTGGGATTTACTGAAGAGTTCCCCCTTGTCTCAAAACTAAGACCAATAGTGTCAGTTTTCTTACCCTTAGTGACTCTAGAATTTACAAGGATGCAAATTCTTTCAAGAAAGTGAATCAGGTCACTCGCAGAAATTTATTTTCTTAAACTATTCATAAATTGAGATAATATTGATTTTAAAAATAGAAACCAGCAAGTTGCTTCCACATGCTCATAGCCCTAGGACCTCAGAAATTCAAGCTGATCTTCAGAGAAGTGTACTAAAATGAAAGAGAAATAGCTTTTCTGCCGAGAGAAAGAGAGGAGCTCCTAGTACAACTTGGTTGCGAATACCATGCGCTGATAAACTGTATTTTTCATCATAAAGTTAAAGATTTTTGAACAAAGTTCTGTCTTGAATTCCAAAAATGCTAGCAGTGTTATCAATCAAGAAATGATATAAAACTCACTTTGAGCCCTGGCTGATGTTGCTCTGTTGGTTGAACATTGTCCCATGCACTGAAAAGTCGCCAGTTCAATTCCCCAGCAGGACACATACTTAGGTTTTGAGTTCGATCCCTGGTTGGGCATGTGCAGGATGCAAACTGATCAATATTTCACTCTCACACCAATGTTTCGCTCCCTCTCTCTTTCTCTCCAATTAACTTTAAAAAACATGAAAAACTCACTTTGATTTGCTGAATTCTGATGCATGATCTGAAGAAAACTGAATGGTTTTCTCAGGTTAATCCAATGGTGATCCATGGGAGATGTAAATGGTGATGATGGGTATAGTTAATAAAGTATAGTTGCTAACGGTTTGATAGGAAATGAAGTAAGGTTTCCCATGTAATAGATTGTTGAGAGTAATGGAAAGAACAGGTCTAAGTCATCTTAACTCTTTAGAATATATTGTTGATTAATTACTCATTAATGTAATTTCGAAGAGAATGCTGACTTTTGCTTAACATTTTTATTGAACCTACATGATTTAACATAAAAATTTATACATGTTTGGGTTTTTTTAAGCCCAAATATGACCTCCTGAGTTAATGAAGGCTATTTGAGTCCATCCCTATGTTTTAGTAACTACATTAAGTCACAAAACCTACAGTTGTAATTCTCCTCTCTTTTTTCATTCAGTCTTTCTAAGTTTCAGTTCTGTAATATATGTTTTGAAGCATCAATTTTCTGTCAACTTCTAGAACAGTTTGTTGCCTTTTAAGTAAACATTTCATTTAATTTCAATGCCTATGTTCTATTGGACCAGTTAATAGAATATTCCTGGAACCCCCCTGAGATGCCAGGTTTTGTGTCAACTGCTAAACATTTCTTCAACAGGAGCCTCCCTTTATAAATTCATTTTATGCATCTCTCTCTCTCTCTCTCTCTCTCTCTCTCTCTCTCTCTCTCTCGTCTCACTGTCTCTCACATACACAAATCTATTTTGAAAATTTATTAGAATAGTTACCTGTTATGTACAGTGTATGTTCACTTACACTACTGTTCAAAATGATACATGTTTAACAATTTTAATATTTGCTGGCTTTCCAGGTGTAAATACTCTCACCAAGCCTAATTTCCAGCTACTGAGGTGACCTCACTTAATGTGGGTTTGAGATGAGATGGACATAACTGGCTCATGTGAACTGATAGAAGTTGGATGACTGTTCTTTTACCTGGGTCTCAAGGTTTTCCATGCAACTGGTAACCTTAAGAAATATGTTACTCCCTCCTGCCCCCCATCCACCAACCAGGAGTAGGCTTGTTTACTGCATAATAAAAAAAGGATAGATTCTCCAAGCTCAGGCACCCTGATCTGTGACAAAAATCAAATGTGTGTATAGCCTTCTTCTGTGTTATGTTATGTCACACATTTAGGACTTGGGGATAAGAGAAAAAATGCAGACATGCTGGTGTTCATGCTGACTTCTGTGTCATGAGTGATAAAATTTTTGGTATCTTACCCAGAAATCTCTTGTCTTCTGCCAGTATACATGAAATAGTTACAGACTAACTTAGTATCTCATAAGTGGGGTAAAATCCAATTCCATACTTAATGGACTTCCTATATGATGAAATGGATGGAAACACACATAGTGAAAATAGTCTCTTTATAATTTGGCAATAAATAGGAATTTATTTTCATTGATCAGAACTATTAGAAATGTCTTAAATAATTTTATTAGTAAAAAATATGAAGTTTCAAATTCTAATGCTAAATTTTTCACTTTCAAGCATTCAGTTACTGAATTCCATTGGACTTTTTAAACCTGCTTTAAGCTGCTTTATATCAACGTGATGTATTTTTATAGAATTTAGCATCTTCCAACACTGATACAGAGAATATTCAATTGTATGTTTCAGTTTTAAGTCAGACAATTCACCATCAAAACTTTAAGTACTTATTCTGTTAATATATCTGGATATATTTCTACTATGTTGAGGGTTCCTACCTATAATCTCCAGAGTCATATTTGTAACACTAATGATTTTCTGGCAATATTAAGCTATTGTAGGTAATGTTATAATAAGTTCTGGATCAAATTTATTTAACAAATATATATGCAAGATAGCAAGGACGGTGAGATAAATTGATGCCAGAGAAAGGGACCTTGCTTCCATGCTATGCCCAGGCTTTGAGGCACACCAAAGTACAACATTTATTCCTTGGCTTCCCCTCCTTTTCCTTTCCTTCAGATTTTTCTCTCAACACATTATGTAACAGATTTGAGGTTTGAGATTTGGTTATTACTAATTTTTTAAATCACTGCATACCTGAGTGTAAAATAAGATATCTTTGTTAAATTTTCAATCAATAGTACAATTTGAAAAATAGTTCCTTAAAGACATTAATAAGCTACTATTTCTTTATTATAATATTAAATGTCAAGATCTTGATAAAACAGTGGAAAAAAGATACCTAATAAGCAATAAAAACGGTTCACATATTAAATTCTAAATACTACTCAACTCAAACTACCAAAAACTGTTGTTAATCAAGTAATGTTAGTTCATGATACTGTGAAAAACCTTCATTTATCTCATATTACCAGATGTAAATAAAACTAATTATATTAAAATAATATAATTTAAAACAGTTATAGATATTAGAATCGTCTCTGGTTTCCTTCACATGTCTATTATCATGATCAAATGTAGTAATGCCATCTTAAGTGACATTATACCAAATAAGAAACATTTTGAAATGAACAAAAATAAAGTGTGAATTTAAAGATAAATGTCGTTCTATTTTTAACTCCTTGATGAGTTCACAGTAAGTAACTTCTTCATTCTGTTTCTTGTTTGACAACATCCTTCTCACCCACACTCAAAACCTACTTGAGTTTCATCCTACTGCTATGCAAACATCTTGTGGTATTCTAATAGGGCCATGCCCTGTACCCATTAGAGATAGTATATAGAGAAATGATGCCAAAAACGTGCCATATAAAACTCTAATATTTATTTCAGTTGCTCATAATGCATATGAAAAATGCTAGCTCTTAGTGTCCTTTTTATCAGGGTCTTTGTCCTAATATTCACTCTTAAGGCTAATTTACTCCCTTTTTTTTTTTAACTCTATCCAGCTTTATTTGAATCACACTTCCTCATGCCTTAATGGCAGTTAGCCTGCTGATATCAAATACCCTTAGAATCCATACACAAGATGGGATCTGCCATGGAGAGAAGTTTTGTACCCGGATTTTAGGAATAAACTATATGCCAGAAACGAATTTTGAAGAAATTATTCAAAAGGGGAAATACAGATTTATGAATTACTTCTAGCATTTAAATATCTATGTAGGTATTTAAACATGTCAATTTTAAGATACTTCTCATACTACATTGGAAGACTACATTTATGGCAAAGTGTAACCCTAAGAGAAAATCATCACTAACTGAAAGTATCTACATTGTACCTTTTTACTTGCCTTTTTATCTTCTGGATAATAACAATATTTATTCCCTTTTAAAACCTAGAGTTATTATTTTATCTGTGTATTCTTGCCTAAAATTCCACATACATGTTTTAAATTTAATATAAATTTTATAATGTATTAAGGAGAAATCCTGTATTTTCATTAGCATCTCGCTAATTAAGATTCTCATCTCTATATGTAGCTTTACGTTGCCTTTCTGGATGAATATCTGAAGATGTACGTCCACACTCATTTCAGCAGCTAAACAGCTCTGTTCTCTTTTTGTTAATTTAAAAATAGCCTTTCAGTTTCAAAAATGGAAAGACTTTTAACATTCGATTTTTTTTTTAAAAAGAGCACTTTTTATGAGTACTCTACTTGAGACTATCTGCCTCTACAGCAAATTTATTTTACCTTTTCTAAACCAGTACATCAAAGAAAACATTTGGAACTGGAGACTCAAGTCTACTTACTTCATATAGGTTATCGAAGTTCAGGGTTTATCACCTAAGTTTTGATCTAAAAATAAAATAGAATCCATACAGCTCAATGGGTTTTTCACATGTAAAGACTGAAACTGAAGAGGAGAACAAGAGATGTGACCATTTTTTTCTGGTAATTTCTTTATAAAACCTAAACAGAAGGAAAAAATTATCCAACATAAGGCATTTCCAGCAATAATACATGAAAAAGATCTTAAGAGAACCGGGAAATAGGCAGACAAACCTTCCTGGCCATCAATAGTCATTTTTCATTGAGCTTTTATATGAAAATAAAATAGAATTAATGCACCTGCTTATTGACAGAAAGGAGAGCATTTGTAAAAAGAACAATGAGCTAAAATCAAGATTTTTCAGAACGTCTTTCTCTTATGCAAGCTGGGATGCCGCCTTCACCCTGCTTTTTGTTGTTAGTTTTACTCCTCCTCCCTGCTCTACTTGTTCTCTTCCTCTACTTCCTCCCCCTTTCTTCTCTTTTCCTTCTTTAATGCCTATAGTTTTTTGCAAATATAATTTAGATGTACAATAATAAAGTACTACTATTTTAAGTTCTGCTCGTCACTTGCCTATTTTGCCTCTATCAACATAACAATTTTATTTCATCATTTTCCTGTTAGAATGTTAAAGGAGAGCCTAAGATTCTAAAAATATTTGAGAAACATTTTCAAATCACCTTAGGAACAAATTTTATGACATATGACAAGAAACAGTTGTGTGTCTATTTAAAGGTTATGTTCTGGATATTATAAATGGGTACACACACAAAAAAATCCTTATTCAAAAGGCAAACTGTTGAACTCCTGGAACAATACTTTATTGAGGTGATCTTTTGTGTTGTTTATTGATATTGTGAATCATATTGGTTTTTTAATGTTAAATCAAATTTTCATTCCTGGCAAAAAACTCCCTTGGCCATGATACATAATCCACTTTCTATAATGTTGAATTTGACTTATTTAAATTTTGTGTAGAGTTATGACATCTATGTTCAGAAAGGTAATAGCCTGTGGTTTTCTTTTCTTGTAATGTCTCTGTCAAATTTTGATATCAGGATAATGCTAGCCTCATAGAATAAGTTAGTAAATAATTCTCTCTAGTTTTCTAGAAGATTTTGTACAAATTTAGTGTCATTTCTTTTTTAAATGTTTGGTAGAACTTGTCAATTTAGCCATCTGGGCCTGGAGTTGTCTTTGTGGCAATGTTTTTAACCATAAATATAAACTATGTAATAGTTTGGTTGATTTTTACTATTCCTTTTCTGCATTCTATTTCATTAATATTTGCTCTAATAATTATTACTTTCTTTGCTCTCTTTACTTTGGGTTTGATTTGTTCTTGTTTTTAGTTTTTAAAGTTGGAAGCTGGCATTATTAATTTGAGATCTTCCTTTTTTTTCAAATATTGGCATTAAGTGCTTTAAATTTTCCTGTAAGTGTTGTTTTTTGATGTGTTGTGATTTCATTTTCATTTATTTAAAAATGCTTTCTAATTTTACTTTTTATTTTCCTCTTTAACTTAGAGGCTATTT
Organism: Myotis brandtii; assembly: GCF_000412655.1. Lineage (NCBI taxonomy): Eukaryota > Metazoa > Chordata > Mammalia > Chiroptera > Vespertilionidae > Myotis > Myotis brandtii. The sequence continues at coordinate 990,365 of NW_005371516.1, forward strand.
AGAAGTGTACTTAGTTTCAAATAGTTGGGACTTTCCATTATCTATATGTTCTCATTTTCATTTCTAATTTAATTTCATTGTGACTAAAGAACCTACTTTGTATAACTTGATTGTTTTGACATATGAGACCATGGTTTAGAATAGAGTTTGTCTTGGTAAGAATAGAGACAAGAGCTTAGAATAGAGTTTATCTTCATAAGATATTCTCACTGATTTTCTTTTTTTGCCTACTTCTATCATTTGTGAAAGAGATTCTCAAAATATAATTGTGAATTTGCTATTACTAGTATAGTTAGATCAGTTTTTGTTTGATATATTTTGAAGCACTTTTGTTAGATGCATTAGCACTTAGATTTTTTTCCCCTTTGATTAATTGAACCCTTTATCGGTATAAAATGACCCTTTGATCCTGGCAATAATATTGTCTCTGAAATTGACTTTCTCAGACACTATTATTATCACCTTAGGTTTCTTTATATTAGTGTTAGCTTGGTATTTATATTTACACCATATTATTTTTACTAGTAGCCTTTTTGTGTTTTATATACATATTTTTCTTTTTATGTAATGCATAGTTAGGCACTGCTTTTTCATTCAATGTGAAAATTTAGACCATTTAGATTTAATGTGATTTTTGACATTGTTAGCGTTAAGTCTGTTATTTTTGCTCTTTGTTTTCTATTTGTTCCCTCTGTTATTTGTTTTCTTTTGTTTTTCTCTTTTTCTGAGTTGTTTGGATTTCTTCTTTTTTCTCCTACACTTGTTTATTGGCTACAGTTCATTCTTTTGATAGTTATTTTAGAATTATAGTAAATAACCTTAACTTATTATTATAGTCAAACCATTTAAACTCCTGAAGTCTTATTCTTCCAATAAATTCAATGAAGGCATAGGTTTTTTTCTTTTTATGTCTTAAGCAGTAGTTGGCAAAATTACAGTAGTATAGATGAAGGTCCTTTTATACATTGAAAAATGTTTTACATATATGTGACATGATTCTCAACCTTAGCCTGATAGTTGTTTTGTAAAGGTTTATTGCTATTTTTTAATTCTACTTTACTATATGTTCCACTTTTCCCAAGTGAGCCATTTCTGCATGCAAAGTTATAAAATAAGGTACTTAAAATTAATATTTATAGGTTTTGAAAACCTTTCCTAGCTAAGAAAATTTTAAAAGTTAATAGAAAAGTTTAATTTTAAAAAAAATCTAGAACTAAGTGGAAACATTACAATATCCTTATGGTAATTTATAAAAATAAGTTCATGACATCATATGTTACTATAATAATTACAGAATATGTTCCCATATTAGGCATATCATATATCCACATGTTGGAATATTTAAGTTCATTATGCCCATGATACCCAATAATGTTTATATATGGTAGAAAGACTCTGTGTTTTACAGTGGTCAAGATAGTTATGCTCCAAGGGACTTAGGTTCTAGAAGTATAATGACACACCCACAAAAGCACATGCTTATTCGAAATATAGTCCCACTTGAATTAGGAATACTTCACAGTTAACTACAGCCAGACTAAATAGCTGTGTAAATACCAGAAGCAAAGCTGCAGGTACAGCACTCCTTTAGACTGTCTATCAGAAATGGTAAATGTCATAGTGCATAATTTATCAATGCCAATAGCCCTCTGTACAGATCTGAGGGAATTAACCTATACAGCCAAACTATTTATCACATTACAATATATAAAATGCACTTTTAATTAATAAATGGACAATCTATTGTTGTCATGGATGCAGCTGATCAATCTTTTTTTATCTTCTGTCTACAGTTTGGGTCTTTTAAATGAGTTTTAATGGGTTATCTGAACACTTGCACAGCCGAGTTTTGTACTTACTTCTTGGAACAGTTTCTGTGATTTGTGGCATACTCTCACAGCCTCTTTGGTATTTTTCCACAGCGGTATCAGTTTGAAAATAATCTTGCATCTTGGTATTTTAAAATGGTATTCATTACTCTTGAGCTGACCTCACTGGCACTAACCTATCTGAAAGTCATAAAATTAGTATAATGCAGTTCCCATCAATATACTAAGTCTATAACGGCCCGAGTTAATAGTTTACATGTGCAAAAAAATTTAAGTACAGTGGCTCACTATACTCTTGAAAAATGAAGCAAGCAATTAGAACAGGAAAGCAGTTTTATACAAATGTTACAAAAGCATCTAATATATTACTTAACCTATTAAGGTAACTACTGAATTCAATTGTGTATTTACATTTGGCATCAAATCAAATTTAGTAAATTTAATGATACTGACTGATTGCCTCATCCAGTTTTACAAATAGGATATGTGCTTTCTAGAAGTTTGATTTAAAAAGATAAACAATTACATCAGAAAATAAATTATTTTGAAGTCATTAATGGCTTCAGTATTTTACACTTGGACAGTCACACATATTCTTATCTGAAAATAAAGACATGAGTTAAAATAAACAAAAGGACACTTAATATGAGTTTTTTATATTCCTAATATTCTCTGAAACATGTCGTTTTGACTCAGCATTTATATACTTATAGAAGAATGATCTTAAACATTTTATCTTATGTAGAACTTAAGTTTTAGCAAACACTAAATAATGAAATGGCAAGACTGTTTTCCCATAAATAATTTCATTATAATAATCACTTGTCTCATAAAGATATTATTCCTTTTAATGATGCCCTATCATGTTTTTATATGTTAATACTCAAATTTTCATATCCAAATACCAAGGAAGACAGAATGTCTTACAATGATCTCCCTTTTCCAGATTAATGCACCTGAATGACATTTTTCCTTATTTAATATCCCTTACTCATTTCCTCTCCTGTTATAGGGATAGCACAGCTGTTTATCTGGCAATTATCTTTGAATCTATTATTGAAAATGTCTAAATTAATCAGACAAAGACAAGTGCATCACGGAATGCTTGTGCTACAAATACAGGACCTCGTATTCCTTCTGTCATTTTCACTGGTTCCACATGGCAGCGTTGGTTTCTTGATTCTGTAAACTGTAAATTTGTTTCAAGTAGAGAAAATCCATACAGATTTATTAGGGTCTACTACTTAGTTCTGGTAAGTATATAATTTACCCTAACAAGTCAAGTATTCTTAATTTAATATACATAATACTTCTAAATAGTCAATGAGAAGGTGTATCTGGGAATTGTGGGCAATGAACATGCATGATCAACTTAAGTAACATATCCAAAAGTTTGACAGATTCAATATTTGGTTCAATGTGAAGGAAATAACTTTTATTAAATTCAATAAACATTTACTGTTGGCTATTTAATATATGTGCCATGGGCAGTCTAAAGATGAGGGAGGAAGATGAAGCATGTAAACTGGCAATGAGAGAATGAAATAAAAAGTGGAATGACGAATGTCCTAGAACATAGGTGTACACCAGGTTGTGTCTCTAATCCATTCATTCAATTAAGGAACATTAGAATTTACAAGATGAAATTTATATGGCATAGTTTAAAAGAATAAAATTTAACCTCAGGGAGTTCAGAGTCTGCTAGGGATGTCAGGTATATAAGGTATAAATTGTAAATACAAGTATAAGTGATGTTGTTGTGACAAAGTGCTATGGGAGCACAAAGTAAGGAACCCTTATCAATTCCAGGTCAAGACTGGTAGACATATGATATTAAATATTCTAATGCAATTCATAAGGTCACAGGTGGATTAATAGGAAGGATAAAACACAACATAACTCAAGAATTAGCCCCCAGGAAGGGGAACCCTGGCGCCCTTACCAGCAATCAGAGAAAGGGAAAGAAATAAGCTCTTCAGACATTTTAGTCACATCTTACAAACAAAAGTTAAGATTGAGTGACCTTTCAGAGTTGAACACATGGAGGTCTATGTGGAGAAGGATTCTGAGGACATGGGCAGTAACCAATTAGCAATGTGTAGAAGAAGAAGATAGCAATACAAGGGTCCCATGTTTACTAACTTTTAAAAATGCATTGAAAACTGAAGAGTCTGGAAGATTTGGATTCCAATCTGGACTCTGTCACTTACTACTTGTATATGTTTAAGGAAGTTGCTTAACATAATTAAACCATGGTTTCTTCTCCTGTAAAATGGGACTAATAATTGTACCTACTCCATATATGCTTATGGTAATAATCACATGAGATAGCATAGGTAAAGCACCACAGTGCCTAGCACATATTATCATCCTATCAATATTAACTTGCTATGCAATTAAATGAGACACTGCTTATAAGAAGATAAGATATTGTAGTCCAGATGGTATGACTCAGTTGGTTGAGCATCATCCCATGAACCAGAAAGTAGCAGTTCAATTCCCAATCTGGGCACATGTCTGGGTTGCAGTCTTGATCCCCGGCATGGGGCATTGCAGGAGGCAGCTGATAGATGTTTCTCTCTCATCCATGTTTCTCTCTCTCTCCCCCTCTCCCTTCCTCTCTCTAAAATCAATAAAAACATACTTTATTTAATAACTAGAGGCCCAGTGCATGAAATTCATGCACTCAGGTGTGTGTGTAGGGGGGTGCCTCAGTCCGGCCTGTGCCCTCTCAGGGTCCAGAAGCCCTCAGGGGATGTCGGACATCCTTAGCGCTGCCACGGAGGCGAGAGAGGCTCCCACCACACCACTGCGTTCGCCAGCCTTCAGTCCAGCTTCTGGCTGAGCAGCGCTCCCCTTGTGGGAGTGCACTGACCACCAGGGGGCAGCTCCTGCATTGAGCATCTGCCCCCTGGTGGTCAGTGCACATCATAGCAACCAGTCATTCTGCTGTCTGGTTGATTTGCATATTAGCCTTTTATTATACAGGAAGAGTTAACATATTATAGAGCGAAATAATTAATAGGCTTAGTACTGAGTAGACATTTTTAAAAATAAAATAAACATTCTTCTCCCAAGGAAACACTGAGGTAAAAGTATATTGGCATGATATCATTTATCCACTCAGTCATTCACTCATGCTACAAATATTTATTGAGCACCTACTAACTATTCATTCTAAACACTATAGGTGAAATAGTGTGACTGAATTTTTGCCCTTGTGGTGCTTCTTTTCTTAGAGACACCTAGTCCAGTCCTACTAGATGCCTTGTTTTCTAATAAATGAGCTAATGAGATAGAACTACATTTTACATTTAGTTTTGCACTGAATTCCTATAGGCACTGTACATCCTCATCTTGATTGCAATGGAGGCTAGATGCTCCTAAACCTTCACTGTAAATACACATTTTTAAAAAATTATGTTCACTCAACAAAAGATATACTAGTGTTAAACTTGATCATTTTACTCCTTGCTGTTTTGATTTTCTCTAATTTGAAAAGGAGAATTTCAGAAATAATCTCCGCTGATGCTGTTTCCCCACAAGTGATTATAACCAAGTTTTGATATTGACTTTGTAAAACTCTATTTATTAAGAAGTATTATTTAAATTCTATCAACGGAAAAATAGATTTTAAAATTTATTATGTACTGTTTGTAAGAGAATAAATTCAATTATCACAGAAGAAAATCAGGTACACAGCAGAAAAGATTCATTGAGTATGTTTCTAATAAAATTATAAATGCTTATATTATTAACTTCAAAGTGTGGATTAAGGCTACTAGATGAACGTGAGTTGTAAATCAATATTAATTAAAAATAATCATGATCAGACAGCTACACTGAAGTCTGTATTACTGAAAAAGGGTTTGCCCTAGTGACAGATTATTGCTACAACCTCTCACGCCATTGGGTGATGCTTACCATATGTCCCATGATTGATAGTCAAATTTAATGAGTTCTTACAAGCAATTAAATAATCAAGAGTTCCTGCTGTTACATGGCATAGCTTGATAGAACAGTGACAAATGAGAGAATATCTACAACCTAATCAAAGGGACATATTTCCTTGGGAACAAAATAATATTATCCACCAGTGCAATCAAAGGACAAAAGAACATAGAAAGGACACAAACAGAATGAGATATATTATGTTCTCTTTTCATTATTCTGACTGCTCAGTTTCCATTTATTGAATCCTATTAAGTTGAACCCTATTAAATCATAAAGAAAATTAGGCTTGTTAGATGTTTCACTTATGTATTGTTGGAATATATATATCCCCCTAGGCAAAATATAGCAAGAATAAAAACTAACAGGCCTGCCAAAAAGTGCTAGGCTGTCTTAGGTAGTTTTCCTTTGGGCTTCAATGTTAAATGTTATTCTACTGGACCCCTTGGTGTTCAACCCAGGTAAATATAACACAATTTTGTTTTTGTCAGTTCATCTGTAAGTGTAAAGTTACAATAAAAGGATCCATTACCTTTGAGAATTCTGTACTTAGTATTATTTCTCTACAGTAATTTCCTATAAATGTCAAATACAATGCCTCTGTTGTGAATAGTATTTCATGATATGACTGTTTTATTTCCCATATTGTTAGGAAAGCAGAGGGTTTCTGATCTATTAAATTCTGGTGAACTATGAACTTTTAAATCTATTCATGATATACCAAGTGATCTTATATTTTATACTCCCCATGCTTGGGCTGCTAACATTTAAGTAAATAAGTAAAATAAGAATAATAACAAATATTTATTATAAACTCTATGTTGGTATAGTAGATTTGCTTATTTTATCTTTAAAAAAAAGTCATCAAATGTATTACCTTTCCTTTTTGGCAGATTGACTCATGGTTTTTAAAAGAGGTCAAGTAAAACCTTAGTCTGGCAAAAGACAGAGTTAGAATTTTAATACTTCCACTTTCAATGTAGCTCTGTGGCAAAAGCAAATGTTCTGGAATCAGATATGCCTGAAGTTGAATCTGGCTTTGTTACTTACTAGCTGTTTGTCTTTGGGCAATTTATTTATCCTCTCTGAACCTCAGATTGTGGGTGTTTTTTTTTCCAGCAAAAGGGATAAGATAACTCATAGCATATGTAGCAAATTATTTCATCAGTAAATATTATTATTATTGATTAACTTATTGAAACAGATAGTGGACATTTAAAATGGGTTAGGAGATATTCAAGGCAGTTCCAGCCCTCAAGAAAGTCACAATTTAAATAAAGAAATGCTTATCTATAGATTAGAATTGCCTATCTTTAGTCTGTGATTAGAGTAGGCCTAGGGCAACCTGAACAAAATAATACAAAACAAAACAAAAAAAAATTACAAGAAGCATAACAAGTCTTGGTTGGAGTTAGGACTGTTAAGATGGGGCCTCCTAGAAAAACTGAATCTTAGAGAATCTACAAACATGAGTCAGAAAGAGTAAATTTAATGTTTGCTCATGCAAAAGGAATGAAAAAGACCTAAAGGAAGTCAGACAGTGGTAGGTAGATTCAGGAACCCGAACATGACTTAGTTTGACTGAAGCTCAAGGCAACTCTCCGGGAGTAGTGAATGCTTGAACTGAAAAAGTACACAAAACACAAATCATGTAAAGACGTGCCTACTTGTTTGCTTTTCATCCTAAAGGATCTGGAAACAACTGAAGAATGTTAAACACTAAAGCAAGAGGAAGTTTAGTAGGGAGTCATCCAATTAGAAGTCTGTGGTAGTAATCCCAGCTAGAGATGCAGGTGACCCACATAAGCATAGTAGTAATGGGGATGGAGAGAACTAGATAGAATCAAAATAAAAAAATTTTTAAATCATCCCTACTCCATGAATATTGGATATGGGAGGTGAATGCTAATGGCATGTTATAAAATACAGGAGACAGATATTCTAGGAAGGAAGAAAAATTACTCAACCTTAAAAAATGCTGAATTCTACCCTAACCGGTTTGGCTCAGTGGATAGAGTGTCGGCCTGTGGACTGAAGGGTCCCAGGTTCGATTCCAATCAAGGACATGTACCTGGGTAGCGAGCACATTCCCAGTAGGGGGTGTGCAGGAGGCAGCTGATCGATGTTTCTCTCTCATCAATGTTTCTAACTCTCTATCCCTCTCCTTTCCTCTCTGTAAAAAATCAATAAAATATATATTTTTAAAAATGCTGAATTCCTACAAAACATCCAGGTAGAAATGGAGAGCGTGCCTTTAGATTTATGGGGCTGCGGATCAGTAGAGTGATCTCGGCATGAGATGCATTGTGGGACATTGAGCATATAGTTGCCATTTGAAGGTGTGAGAAGAAAATAAAATTAATAAGATAAGCAGGTCAAGGATAGAACTTCAAACAATATTTAAGTGGTATGTAAAAGAAAAGGTACCCACATAGAAGACACCTGCATGAAAGATGGATAAGTAGTCACTAACAGAGAAGAGCAGAGTCCAGAGAGATTGTTTCCTAGAAGTCAGGGCAATAATGCATTTCAAAAGCAGAAAATGTTTACCACTATCATAAGATGACAGAAGGAACAAGGAAGAGAATGTTCTACAAGGAGTATTATATCATCTGTTATGAAACATTTTACATACTTTTAGCCTCATCTATTTCTTAGGCATCTGGCCATCTGTACCTATCCCAGGCATTAGGGGTAACCTGTTTTCTTCATGACCTCTGAGCACCTTTTTCTGGGCAAAAACCTTGGGGCTTCCTTCCCTATTGATAATGAGTCATGGAATATCAAAATCTGTCGTGTTCCCAGGTGCACAATTAGGACATGCAGGGGAATTTGATGCCTTGTGTGGCTCACCTTTGACCAGTAAGAGAAAGAAGCTGGTGTATATATTCCCCTGCTTCTTTTTGATGCACTGCCCTAAAAAGCAGTCATTTATAATATCTCTTGTGAGACAATCCCAGGAGGTTTTGTGATCTGTGCTTCATACCCAAGTGCTGGCAGGTTGAAAACCTCCTTCTCAGCAACACTCTGTTCTTCTTATTTCTGCTCCTGGGAATGCATTCCTCAATGAGGGTGTAGCACTTTATCCTTGATTTCGGGCTCTGCTTTCTGATGAAACCAGGCTAAGAGAAATACATACATATTACTGTTGTCATCAGAAACATTTATTTTAACTGTAGGTGTTCCATACCACAAAACCATTTATTGTTGCTGTTATTGATTTTAGCCTAGTATCTAGGATCCTGAAGTTAAAAACAAAAGTTGATGAATAGATTACCATGAAACAATACAAACTGCAATTAGAAAAAAAATAATGAAAATATTAGAGTAAGTTGAAAAGCAAGAGAAAATATTTAGCCAAAAGAGAACTAATGTCACATTTCAAGGGAATTCAATATAATATTCATTTATTTGAGTATGATAAAGGAGAAAGGTGACAATAAATTAGGGAAAGATTTGGAAATATTGAAACTAAGGTTTCCCCAAGAATTAGAGATAGTTTAGTCCAATTGACTTTATTGTCCAGTTCTACGGTATTCTAATGGTTCCCAAAGTGTAGTAGCCAGATGAGCAGCATCAGCATGGCCTGGGAACTTGATGGAAAAGTAAATTCCCAGATCTTATCTCGAGCCTACTGAATAACAAATTCTGAGGCCGTAGTGCAAAAATCTGCATTTTAACAAGCCCTTTAGAGATTCTGATAAATGCTAAAGATTGAGAACCACTGCTATAAGTGAGCATGATCTATTTCATTTGGGGTAAAGGGTAACTATATAAACAATAATAGGCCACCTCCTCCATGAAGCATTCTGTGATTTCCCAAAATGAAAATAACCTTTTCTGCCTCTGAATTTCCAGGGACTTTATTTATCCACTTTTTCTTTACATAATTAAAACAAGGATAACTTTTTGGAACAATTTGATAAAATATCTGATATATTTGAGTAGCCACTACATATCCTATCAGTTCCCAAAATGTCCTGAAAGACATTCTTTGTAATGGTCACCTAGCAGAGTATACTATGATGGGTAAGATCACAGAACGCTTTCTTAAGAAAAAGGCGATTTAATTTCTGCAAGGAAAATATGCAATTGTACAATTAGAGGAATAAAAGAGTGAAGAGTAGATGCAATTTACTCTGACTTTTAAAATGCCTTAGACAAAGGTTCTACACTAAATGCTATTGATCATAATGAATCAATAAGAGATAGAGGGGATGTTTGGTTATAGGTAGGAAACAAACATTAACGCCATCAACTTGCCATTAGATGTGTGTGTAATTTCTAGTTTGTTAGCCATCTATATCAAAGTATCAATTCTGGACTACTTATTCCAGTTTTAATTGATAGATCTCCAAGGAATTAAAATAGGTATCAATATTTATTAAACCAAAAGTTTTTAAATCTTTTAAGCAAGGGAACAACCTTTCCTCTACCTTGATTTTTTTTTCTTAAAATAAAAATGTACCCAGAATCACTTTTTATAAAAATTAAATAAAAGCAGAATTGTTCTGGTCTCTATTATAATTACCAGCAAGATCACATCTCATTAGGGATTTTCAGGGTTAACCAGGTGATAAAATATGTCCTGTAGTCACTAAGATTAATTCTAAGCAGCCTATGAGCTAGAATTTGAGCATCCTTTCTTTGAATAGTTTTATGAATATATTAAAACTTGGATATCATCAATATATAAATATAGATATCAGCCTTATATAATTCAAATAATTCATTATAAAATAAAGCAAATACACCCAACATTCTTTGGCTTGTGTTATATAAATAGCCATTAATGCTGTGATGTGGATAATCATAAAATGTGTGATATAAAACTGATTTTCAAATTACATGTAGCATTTTTTCATGTAAGTTATTGAAATATTTTATGATATCAGACCTTTTAGACTACCAGAAGAAATAGAGTAGACTAGTTTGTCCTAGTGACTTGCATGCTTTCTTAAATGGCTCAGAAGCTGTCTTAACTGTGAAGAGACAAGGTATGAGGTTCCTTCTTATACAGATGAAATAAGACATAATAGGTCTGCACATTAATCTAGGAGTTCTAGATGATGCAACTCAAATTAATTAAAACTATGAAATACCTGAATATAAAATATGGAAAAATTTTAATATGGAGGGGGGCAGGTTAATTTGTATATTCATCTGAAAACATTTCCTATATACGTTTAGAGATAAGTAGTTAAATGTATAAGAGCAATACAGAGAGATCAACAGCTGGCACTAAAATATTATTGTCTTTGTACAAGATAAATGAAAGGTAAAAATACTAAAGTTCAGTAACATTAAAATCTTTGAATCTCTCAGAATCAATAAGTTCTCAAAAATTACACACCTCATTAAATTCTACACAGATTGCAAAGCAAGCTATAATGTAAAAACAGGCAGACAGTCTGTCTCAATATTATTACAGGAAGGGTTGGTTAAATTAATAGCTTCTCATTGATTAAAAAATCTTGCATTTTACATGTTCTTAAGTTGGTTCCCACCATTACTTTCAATAACAGAATGAGTCTTTGGAGAAATGTGGTTATATTGAACTACTGAAACACAAAGGTAGGCAAAAGAAAATATTTACAATATCCTATCATTGTTTCCTGTTATAAAATGCTCTCTACCTGAAAGAGAAAAAAATGTTTGCTTCCATAAACTCTTAGTGATTTTTTTGTGCTTAAAATCTCCTGCTAAAATGCAATTAGTCTATAATGATAACTAAGCATAAAATATTATTACTCCATCAGAATATTCCTAGGCAAGACATCATTTTGCCCAGGTAATATAGTACCTGACATTGCGTGTGATAATGCCACTGGGGTCTTGTCCATTTGCAATCACTGTACATTAGGAAATACTTGCTTACCAGATTACAAGTCAACTTCATTTTTCATATACTCATTCAGCTAGTTTCCACTTTTACTCACTTAACATGGTACTTATATGACTTAGAAATATTTTGCTATGCATGTGAATTCTTATCAGTTTATATGGTGACTTCTGTCCAGTAGAAGCCCAAACTTTTAAAATGTACAGAATCTTTTATTCTTAATGTATTCTGCTTCTTCCCCGGAAGGTTTCAATAGGTAGTTTACCTTTGGTATTGTAAAAGGTATAGAAACATGTATAGTTATTCTGTACAGCTCAGTTCAGTTAAGTTTCAGGAGGCTTCTTCAATATGAATGTAGTCAATGATATTGTTATTAGCTCATAGTCACAATAAGGGAAACAGGTGTTATCAATAGACATGGAACCAATGGCATCATAGCATAGAAAAAAATAGAGAGGGGAAAATTAACTCTGATTTTCCTCAGTGATGGGAATTAATCAAAGCCTACCCCGTCTTGGTTGAAGACTCAATTCATTTATCTTTTTTTTTCTTAATTTTATTTTTCACTTACAGTTTCATCCAATATAATTTTGTATTTGTTTCAGATGTACAGCATAGTGGTTAGGAAATCATCCTATATAATAAAAGAGGAATATGCAAATTGCCCAGGACACCGTAATGTCACGTAACGTCCTCAGCAGGAGGCATGCACAGCAGGAGCGGGTGGGCGGGGACTGCCAGCCCCCAGCAGAGGCACATGCAGGCCTGCTCTGCTACCTGGCCCAGAGCGGCCCCTGGCGGAGGCGTGCGCAGGCCTGCCCAGTGCTAATGTGATGCTGCCTGCATGCGTCCCCACCCAGTGCTGATGTGACGCTGCCTGCATGTGTCCCTGGCCTGAGACGTGGCACTGCCTGCGTGTGTCCCTGCCCAACGCTAAGGTGAAGCTGCCTGCCTGCGTCCCTAGCCAGGGACGTGATGCTGCCTGCCTGCGTCCCTGACCTGGTACATGGTGCTGCCTGCATGCATCCCCACCCAGCACTGAGGTGAAGCTCCCTGCCTGTGTCCCTGGCCGGGGACGTGACACTGCCTGCCTGTGTCCCGGCCTGGGATGTGACACTGTTTGCGTGCATTCCCACCCAGTTTATTCATAAATGTATATATTATTTTCATATACATTTTACTAATTTTCTTTCATCTCTGACACTTCTACTATAGAGAAAGGGCAAATAGCAATATTAAAATATTTCCTCTAATTAATTGCCTTTTAATGTGCAAGAATTTTGTGCACCAGGCCACTAGTATACTTTATAAAGTGGTTCCCTAGATACTAGAATTCATGTTTCAAATTAAAATAGTAGAAATTGTTAGCATCAGTATATGAATAAGATAAAAACAGTGTAACTATGATTTGTTAGCATTTATTGTGGGGTATTGTGCTAACTTCTTTACATGAATTATCTCACTAAATTTAGAGAAAATATGAAGTGCCTCACTCAAATAAGCTGTCCATTTTTGGATGAGGAAACTACAGCCGAGGGAGTTTAAACAGCTTCCAAGGAATATGCTTCTTGTAAAGAGTAAAGTCATAACAGAAACTCGGGTGAGCTGATTCCAGAACCTGTACCCTTAACAATAGTTTATTTCCTCTCCCCCGCCCCCCAAAAAAGTGTTCTCACTAGAATTTTGGCATTGTCACAGTGAATAGAAAAAGAGATGTGAAATGGAAATAAGATATCTTCTCAGACTTTTATGGATAGATCACCAAACTCCTTGGAATCAGGCCACCATGGTGCTCAAGCAATGATGTGTCGATCAAGGGATTTAGAAGCCCCACCTTTGTACCACCTTTTCTAACATTGATTCCACTTGTACCACAACTCCTATAGCATGCAACAAAACCATTTATTGTACAGCGAGAAGCATTGCTTTAAATGCAAGAGCCCCCAGCACATATAACACATTGAATTAAATATCCCTTTTTCATGAATGGCAGGAGAGTTGCTTTCCAGGGAGCAGATTATGATGGATAATGCAGAGCAAAGAGTGAACAGAGAGAGAGAGAAGTCTGTATGCTACAATAGGGGAACTAGAATGTGAATAGAAAAGGCCAGGTGTGCCCAAGATAAACTCAATATGGCTTGTAATTGAGCTCAGAGACAATCCAGTAAAGAACAATTGCATTATGAGAATCAAATTCAAAAGCAAAGTCAGCAAGGACTACATGTGTGTTTTTTTGGAGGCGTTATTATAAATACCTTGGAAATAGTTGTGTTGGATGGTTATTCAGACACGAGCAACAAAAGAACACTATGTGAGCTTTAGATATGCAGCACTTGCATTTTATTTCAAAAGAGCTTGCCAGAGAAAATTGTGATATTCTCTGGCTTGCTTTTGCAGTTATACCAGTCAGCAGGCCAAGGATAAAGACCACTTAAGTATTATTTAGAAATGAAATGGCTACTAAAAAGGATATAGTTGTCTGTTAAAGAGACACTAAGCCATTTTGAGTCAACTAAGTTAGCTCTAGGGGCAAGAATAAATGAATACAAATGTGAGGCAATATTCTGGTAGATACAGTATTTTCACAATCTTATGCCTGACAATATGGAAAGGCCACTGAGGAGATAGTGAGCTGTCAAGTCCCTGCCATAAATGTATATCTAAGTAGCATTTAAGTTGCCTGGTGCTTGAATACATCAAGTGAAAGATACATCTTAGGGTCAAAGAAAAGCATATGGTGTTTAATTGCTCAACACAAAGGAGAACGAACAGAAAAAGAAAACAGTTAAAGCAGCAGGCTTAATCAAAACAGTCTTCAGCCTCGCAGAGAGATAAAGGAGGAGAGTTCAGAAATGACTGGGTTTGCTCCTTCAAGTTAGATAAATCAGAAAGGCAGAAAGAGGTGGGGGTAGGGAATACAGAAATCTACAACTTTGAAACACATAAGGAGCATATACAATGGGAAAAAGGAGAAAATAACAGAACAGTTGATGACCAAAATTTTCTCACCAGAAGAACATGATTATAATTTTAAAGAGGTTGTCATAAATATACTCTAAGATTAATTTCAAATTCCTAAAGTCACATCTTTAAAATCTGAAAACCCTCCTCTTTGACTCCCCTTGCGGTGGGCAGGATGGCGTGCTACCGTATTATGTCTACTAAATACTAATTCCTAGAGATTTCCCAGTATATAGATAAGGTTTTCTGGTTAAATAGTTGTGTAAATAAGGCAATGGCCAACTGGGCTTTGATATTTACATTAAACATATACTTAATTGTTAAAGAAATTTAAAAATCTGCTTTAATCCAGGGTTTTCCAAATGAATTTGGTCAAAGTCCCCATTGTGAAGCATCTACAAAGGTCTCAAGAATTATTGGGATATTTTAGTAGTTCTAGGCTAGGAAAATACATTAAAAGACATCCTAATTGATCTAGTCTTTTGAGGAAGCAATTTCTAAAAGGTCAAAATAGGACTTAATTTTCAGGTCATGGGGGGAGAACATTTCCTGCTATAATTATCCAAAACCTGTGGAAAGTTTTCAATCTTTCAGACTGTACAAAAGGCAGTGGAGGAATAATGCTTGTTTCACCAGGTCTTTATGATCTTTTACCTATATGAACGCATTCCTTTATTCATTCACCCAATATTTATTAATCACCAACCTCTTCCTTAGACCCATGCTAGTCATGAGAGAAACACCATCATGGAAAATATAAACATGGTCTCTCCCGCATGACATGTATGTGTTGTGATGAACAGTGTCAAGTATTTAGGCAATTATAAGTACAATGGTGAGGAAGAACAGAGTCTTATCAAAGTCCCGAGAAGAGTAATATATTCTAAGCTTAAGATATTGGGCTTCTTGGGAGAATTAGTTCTAAACTAAAATATGAAATATACAGTAAGAATAATTAGCCAAAAAGAATAAAAAGACTTAGATATAAAAATGTAAAAAGGGACAACAAACTAAAAATTATTTTTTATGTGTCAGAATAAAACACTTAAAAATAAAACATGGGGGGAAAAAACAATTCAAAATAGTATTTTTCTCCTAAGGATGTGTGCATGCAATGTATATATATAATATATATATGTATGTATATATCTGTATATATGCATACACACACAAACATATGTGACTATACTCATCTGCTTCTTTAGAAACATGTGTATTTGGATATCTAGCTACTGAATTTTATATAGCCAGGACATATCTTTATACCTAGAAAGAATTTTGGAGGTAAATGAATGCAAATTATCCATTTGCAGGGATAATTTGGAACCATATGGAAAACCAACAAGGTAACTAGGGCAAAGTTCTTCCTGTGTTTGCTGACGAGTAAGAGGGCAGTGCCATATGCTTTCATGTACTTCACCCCAGGAGGGCAGTGCCAGATGCTCACACGTATGTCACCCTTCATGGCCTTCTGTGTAAGTCAGTGTCCCAAGGGGTATGCTGAAATGGAAAAAGAGAAAGCAGCTACAACATGAGTATGAGGGTGTGGTGTGTTTTCTCTGTTGACAGATTTTGTTAGACCATCACTACAGTTGGCAAGCACCCAGAACAGCTGCTTTATCCTGGAGTGAAGGTCTTTGTGATGCTACAAAACCTCCCCAATAAGTGAGGCAGTGGAGTGAAGGTGATATGCCCTTTGGGAGTGGACGTTTCCTCTCTAGAATTGCATAATGAAAAGGCAGGAATTACATCTAAGACTTAACATTCACACAGAACTTTGTTCTCCTCTCCCTTCTTTGCCATGAAGTTCTTATAAAATGAATGAACATCTCTTTACATTTAACTGAAATTCTTCATATTTAAAAGAGCAAGACTGGGAGGATAAGAAACTTAAAGAACTTCGTTGCTGAAAGTTTGTTTTATTATAACTTAGTGATTAAATATCTATGTTGTTTAAATATCAAAGTTGATTTCTGACTTCTTAGGTCTATATCAAGGCTGTATACATGTTATCGTTTGGTTCGTTTTTACAATCTATATCTCAAGAAGTGGCAAAAATGAGGAAAAGCATTTCAAAAACTCATAGAAGGTGACTCATCATGATTCACAGGCTCTGAAGAGCCTGCTGAAAAGTTGCATGGTTTTATTCATCCAGGCATCAGGAATAAATGAAAAACACGTTGTAAAGCCAATCTCACATTGTTGGTCTCTTAGCTATATTCTTTTATAAAACTTATAAATACATTAATTTATATTTAATATTACATTTGGCTCTTTCTAAAATTAATTCACTCAAATATGTTTAAAGAATTAAAATTATTTAATGCCATTTTAATGCTTTACATTATATTCCTGCTTCCATCTAAAACATATAAGATTAAAACAGTAATGAAGTTAATACTTATTTCAATAATTGAATCACAATAGAAAAGTTTGAATCTCAAAGTAAATTATTTTCCTTTTTGCTATTTTTAGGCAAAAATAATTTGAGATACATATTTGGAAGAACCTTTTATTGTTGGAAAACTCTGAAGTAATTATTCATTTTTTTAAATTGATTTTAGAAAGGGAGGGAGTGAGAAAAACACACATCTATGTGAGAGAGTTATATTGATCAGTTTCCTCACATATGCACCCCGACCAGAGAACAAACCTACAACCTAAGTATATGCCCTGACCGGGAATAAGGAATCGAACCCATGACCTATGGAGTACAGGACAACACTCCAGCCAACTGAGTCACACCAGGCAGGGCATTATGTGGGTTTTTACTAAAAAAAAAAAAAAAAAAATAGTAGTACCCTTTACTTTACACATACATGCCAAAATTCTCACTAAGGTTTTTGTTTGTCTGTTTAACTATTCCACATAGCTAAGATGGGGGCAGTACCAAGATATAAACCCAGGTCCATTTGACTCCAAAACTGAAATTTATTTTCCCACCACACCATGCTGTGTGTTAGGTAAATGGATCAATGTGTCTACCTTTGTTTTCTCACATAGACACAGGGACAGGGCTGGATTGCCTCTGAGAAGGCTCCTCAGAAGGTCCTGAGATATGGAGCCCAGTTATTCATCCACCTTAATAATCAATTCCGGTGTGTCTTCCTCCTTTCCTGTTTCACTTCTACTCTTCTTCACTCCTGTTACTTCTCAAATAAAGTACCTTCAAGAAAGCCTTAGTCTCAGGTTCTGCTATCTTAGATAGCTTCTCTTTTCTCTCTCTCCTCCTCAGTTCCCTTTCAGTGCCTCCCAAATGATCGCCTACTACATCAACTACTTGCAGATGAATCTTCTCAGAGTCTGTTTCTGAGAAAGGTTAAGTAAAATAAGTACATTTCTTTTTCTTTAGAAACTTTCTTCCATTTCTCTCCTCCTCCAACCCCATCCCCCAAGGCCTGCCTCCCATTTATTGGCATCCTTTGCCTTATTGATAGGCATTCAGGGTCCTCACAATCTCTCTATATTCCTTTTCCAAAAAAAAACCCCTGCCCTCCTAAAAGGAGATATGAGTCTGATTTGCTCTGAAGAGTAAATTACTAATAGAGACTATCTTGTGCCTCTTTGTGGCAGTTGTGCTTTAGCATGGGGGCTAGACTCTACCCAACATTCTGAAACTTTGATTATAAAATTTTCATTTTTAATATTGAAGGTGGAAGCTTTTTAAAGGGTGGTAATCAGATGGGTAGCTTGTCCAAAATCACGACTAAAAAATACCTAGTCTTCTTGCAATACTCTATGAAGTAATTTAAAACAATATATGTTCAGATAGCTTTCATCAACAGACATATACCTACAGTTTTATTTTTTGCATTAAAATTTTCATTAACTCAAAACTTTATAAAATGTATTTTATTTTCTGTAGCACAAAGGCCATATTTTCTCAACCAACCTGGTAATTTTGTTCTGAGTGGTTGTAATTTTCTCTAGGTAAATATAGTTCTTTCATGATACATGACCAACTGTCTACCATGACATTACTTTTTAAAAGAACAATAAAAAGTGCTGGGAAAAGAAAAGCAACTCAGGTGGATAAAAAACAGACTCCCTAACATATTCAGGATGATTAAATAGCATTAAAAAAATCATTGCATTTCACATGAAAAAACTCAGATGGCCAATCTGATGCCACAGTTTGTATGCCGAGTAACAACTTAAAATCTGAGTGGTAAACATGGCATTCGTCTTACTATTGGCAAGAGAATGAAAACGTGGAAGAACCTGTTAGATCACACAGCCTGTGAGGTTTCCTCACTGCAAACTGACTTGCTCCAATAGCACTGTCACAGAGTAAACAGGAAATCACTCCAAATATTATCAGAGCATCTTGTTCCTCAAATGCCTAGCAGAGTTTAGTAAATACAAACAATACTTTGATAGGTTACATTCAGTGAAAGTCAAAAGCTTCCACAATTTCTCATTAATTTCTATCTGATCTCTCAATAAGCCAAATGGAAATCAATTTGCTAAGTTACAATTTTCTCTCAGAGTTCAAGGTGCTTTGACACAGATGCTTAGAAATCAAGTTCAAAAGAGGATTTAAAATACCTGGAAGATCAATAGGTTCAAAGGCTTAAAGTAATTCGCTGTGGCAAATGTAAGTTTTTATAAAATTAAACCCAAACATGGCAAATTTCAGAACATCTCCTTACTCTGATGCTGTCAAAGAGATGCTCAGGGCCAATGATGACCTCTGAATAGTTGTTCCGGTTTTTACTCTCAAAAGTCGAGAGTAGAAACTGATGTAAAAATTGAGTTTATGAACTTTATTTTGAGCATTTTAAAAGAAAATTCTACCCTAAGTAGCTGAAAACTTATGTCCAACACAAAGCCTGCACACCTTGTTTCTTGCAGCTTTATTAATAATTAAATGAATAGATAAATAAACTGGTATAGATTCAAACAATGGAATATAATTTTATGCTAAAAATAAATGAGCTAGTAAGCCATGAAAAGATGTGAAGGAAACTTAAATGCATGTTACTAAGTGAAAGAAGCCAATCTGAAAAGGCTAAACTGTATGATTCCAACTATATGACATTCTAGAAAAGGCAAAACTATGGAGATACAAAAAGATCAGTGGTTACCCTGGGGGTTGGGAGTAGGGAGGTATGTAGGCAGAGCACAAATGATTTTTAGGGCAGTAAAAAAACAGTATGATTTTTTATGATAGATATATGTCATTATACATTTTTCCAAACCCATAGAATATACAATACCAGGTAAACTATGGATGTCAGTTGATTATGATGTATTGGAGAATCTATGTATCTGTGGGGACAAGAGATATATTTGAAATCTTTATTATACCTCCCTCTCAATTTTGTCGTATACCTAAAAATGCTCTAAAAAATAAAATCTTAAAAAAAAGTTAAACTATCTAATTACACTGTCATCTGCATAACCGAATGTTACTTAGGCATTAAAATAATGATGAAGATTTACATTTGCTAGCCTAAAAATATGCTCTCTTAATAGTATAAACGAAAATAATTGACTTACACAAAAGTTGGGTACTACACAATTCCATTTTTGTTAAAATATATGTGTGTGCCTAAGAAAAATATATACGTGCTATTTCTATACAGTATAGTTACAGGAATTTTTCAAAATTTTTAATAATATGCCTTTTGTGCTAGCTAGATTTTTATAATGACTTATATTTATATTAGAAAATGTTATGTTTTTCTATTATAGCTAAAATTAAAAATATAAACCTATTTTTATTTTTAATATCATTTTAAAAATTAGTAATTCATGAGGGAGGGAATAACTCCAGCTTTAGGACATTTTGATCTTTCGATACAAACTGTCATTTTTTTATGATTCTCAAAATAAAAAATCAACTAATCAATACATAACGCCATTGGGTTTTTATAAATGGTTGTCACAATTGTCTGGGTTCACTTTGCAACCATTTCTTTTGTTTGTCCCAACTAGTGTTCTGTAGAAGGATACTGATTAGCCCAGTTTGGATATTATCACCTCATCTGGACCCATCAGTTGTATCCAGAGGGAATTGTACATCAAAGAAACAAGGCTGCTAAAACCTGAACACTTTAGAAGAAGCAGGTTGTTTTCAGGGAAAAAGTGATAGTCAACTAGATTGTTGTTCAGGACAGTTAATAAAGGCTTCACTCTCAGCCCTATATTTTTCTCAATGGGGATAAAGTGAAGAACATCGTCTCTATTTTACACAAGTCTGCAATCCTGTTAAGGAGAGAATAACATGGATGTGATCAGAAGTTACATCTAAATAGTTAATTTTTTATAAAGAGTTCTAAAAATAAGCTGTATACAATAATTACCTAGTATTTTACAATGTGTAGAAACCTCATTAAAATATTGAAATGGAAGGTCATAACATTTCCTTTATCAACAGTATTCAAAGAACTATGGAAAGATGTCCTAGGTATACCTTTGTGACTTTAATGGGCACTGCATGAAAAAGTAGTTATCTGTCTAATGAAATGGAAGCGTTCTGATATTTGAAGCTATAAAGTTGTAGATATGTGAAGAGGGACTTGGTTTATGGATGTCATATAAAATATGCTAAAGACTGAAGTAGTATGACCACTTATTAATCAATTTCTTAGCCAGTGAAATAAAAATTTAACAACATTATACATCCTTTAATGTTTTCTTTGGTTTTGAATCGATAATCATTAGCCTTGAATACACATGTAATAAAAACTCCTGCATAAGGCTACTTTGCAAATAACCTCAGCTCTAACCCAGCTTGTGATATCTATCCTGTCAGAAGAGAGGTATCTGAAAATGACTTCTAAAATCTCTGTCCTAAAGCAGGGCCATCAGAGGATAGACGTGTGTGACATTGCTTAGGACTAAACTTACCTAGGCTTTCTATATACAGAACAATGTATACATTGTTCTACAATAATGAATTGTACATCAGTATCAGTATACAAAGAAAGGCATTACCTTTTTATCATAGTAGACTGGGAATATCTGGATAGTTGGGTCTTCTTTTTCTGTTAATCCCAGTGTCTGGCATAATAATTGCTCAATGGGGGTTCAAGAAATGCTTGCTGAATTTTTAATAAAGTTGTGAGCATACACTCAATGAATATCAATAATTTCAACTGATTTTGAGAAATACTACCTTTAGTTATCCATTGCTTCCATACTTACTTATCTTCTTTTTTAGGATAGAAACATCAAGAAGGTGAAAGCAGATATTAGACAAAAAAATGCTATCATATTTACTTCCTGCCATTCCTTAATAAAATTATAGCCCTGGAGATAAGAAATGAATACTGGGGAAACAAAAATATTTTTGAAGAAACTGAAAAAGTATTGATTAGGAGTGTTCAGATATCCTTAGATGCATGGAGAAGTAATACTTATAGCTGGTGAATTAGATTATAAATACCATATTTTTAAATGATATATATTTTACTTTATCAAAATCTTTAGAAGTTTTAATATATTTATTTACAAAATGAATAATAGTACATTGTTTGTGTTTATACATTCAAACTTGGTGAAGTACTTTGGTAAACAATGGGCTGTTTCATTAGTCACTTATGGTATCATATTTCTTTTATTGTATTTTGTATGATTTTCTTCCACAAAATTAAAACTCTTATTTTTTTTAATAAAAATTTCCCAGGCAAGTAATATGAACCATAAACCTATCTCCAGTTTGCTAATCCTGAATTGCTCATTTTCCAATTGATTTACATTCAGTTTAGTTCTAGCTCTCCCTCCCCCCCCGCATTATCAGTAGATTGATGTTGGATTAACCTATGGATTGATTACTTGTGTCAATTAAATGTGTTAAATATGAAAATTTAGGTAATAAACCAATGTTTTGTGAGGCACAACAGGATACTAACCTACTTCCATGGAAAGGTCAATATATAGTCACTGTCACTGAAACATCAAGAAATTAACCACCTTACTTGAGCACACACATCTTTCTGTTTCCTAAAGAGGTAGCAATCATTTAAGATTAGTAGAGTTGAGAAAATAGGCAAATGCACTTTTAAGGACCTGAGATTCTAGTGATGACCTCGTGGTGATCTAATAAAATTCTAGGGATGAAAGAGGTTGAGGATATTGGTAAACTTCTCAGGTGCAATTCCCAGCTGGCAACACAGGAAAAGCAAAATAAACAGTCCTTTTTGTAACTCCATCTGTTGCTAAATCCTCCATTTCCCTCCTATAAAAAGCCTAAAAATCCCTTTTCAAAATCCTTCATTCCTATTCTAATCCAGGCCAAGGTAATCTTTTAGTTTAAATATTTAGTAGACTATCAGCAAAGTGTACTTTTGGTGTCAACCTGTCAAAGCAATTTTTAGTGTCACTGTCAAAAGCCTCAAATAAAGTATGATGATAATATGTCACACCAGAAACTCGCCTCTTTCATAAGGCAAAGTACAGACCCATGACATTTAGTGAAAGTAGTGATACAAGCTGACTTCATTTTTTCCTGAGCTTGGTTGCCCCTGGTTGTACTGGTGAGAAAATCCAATACCTTTAGCATAATAGCCCAGGGAGCGAGAACCAGACTCTGGCACTGGGCTCTCTGGGTTAGAAGCATGGTTCCTTCATTTACTGGCTGGGTAAACTTGGACCCATTTCTTAGCTTCTCAGTTACTCAATTTCTCTATAGAGGTTATGTTGTTATTTACGACATAGCATTTATTCGGTTTAACAAATTAATCCACATAAAGCACTTAAAACAGTGCCACTTTGTATAGTAAGAGCTACTAAATGTTCAATGAAATAATTAACGTTATTTCCTCCCCCAAATTGTTAGTAGTTTTTCTCACTGGAAGTTCTATAAAATAGCTATAAAATGTGTTGGTCACATGACCATTAAATACATTTAGTAACATGTTACTCCTACAATTTCCCATTCTTTGTAAATGGGAAAAGAGTCCATGTCCTTCGGAAGGTTGACATTGCTTCAGAGTCCTCTCTTCTTGCATCACTTCACCTTTTCATGAAACTTCAGGTCACATTATATCAGACAACTCAAGAAGAATACCAGTGACTTTCACCTTGTTACACCTTTTTGTTGATAACCCCTTTATAGACACAGTATACTATTTACTAAGTGAGCAAATGGGAACTGGCAGGTGAACCGACCCTACAGGGAAGAAAAGGAGAGTGGGCAATAGCCTCTGCCACTGGTGTTGGTCTGTGTCCCCTTGGTAGAAAGTGTTTCTTTCTTTTTTCTGTTTAAGCTTAGAGAATGTGTCCACTCGTTCATCTAACATCTCTATTTTTATCTCCAAGTATATGCTTCCACAGCATACACAGAATTTCAAATGTGAAAACAAAATTTTATTAAATTTTCCTTAGAGCTGAATCACTTTAAAAAATCAAAACCAAAACTATCAGCACAATTAAAGAAAAAATTATAGAAACTAATATCCAAGTTTTGAAGGATTACCTGAAGTTTCAAAATCAAATCATCTCACTTAAGCACACACAAGCACACATACATTCCTATGGACACAAAATGGGGAGTGGGAATATATTCAAGACTATTGTTATCATTACTAAGTATGAATGAGCACCCAGCATGATCCCACTGTTCTTAGTGATTCTCATTGTTTACTTAGCCTTGGAACACATCTGCCAGATAGTTATTTGCAGTCCAGTTTCACAGGTGAGGACCTGTGTCTCCCGGGCTAACAAATGTCAGTAGTTCCACCCCAGATTTGTATTTTTCTAAAGTTCATCAGACCACCCTAGGAAGTCCTGCTTTCTCTTATGATATGAGAACTAATGAAATAATATAATTTGGAGCAAGAAAGGAAAATCAGAGTGCTAGTGTACACCAGCTCTGAGGAAGGAAAAAGATCAAAGCTTTGCTTTTATCTGAAAGTTTTTGATTCACATTGAAAATCTGTGAAATGGGAAAATAGGATGGTTGCCAATATTAAATGAGATTTAATATAGAGAAGTGTGTATGAGTGCGTATATATCATTAGCTCAACAGAGAGATAACATATGTAAATATGGTCTAAAACTTTGAATCAGGTGAAGTTTAGTCTTACTCTACCATATCTGAATTGAATTTGTGATGTAATAGTTTATTCAATTATTTAATAATTTACTTTTCTGTAATCCCTCTAGTTATATAGATTTCACTAAGCTATATTCAAAAGTGTGTGTGTGTGTGTGTGTGTGTGTGTGTGTGTGTGTAACAACAACCAGCATTTATTTCCAAAAAGAATTGATATATTTTACACAGGAGAGTTTGTGTTGTTTCCATTGCAGAAGAGTCTGAAAATACATTGTTATTCCATCCTGTTCCCTACTCTGCCCTTCCTATTAAAAACAAAAAACATAAATAATTTTGAGAAATGGGCATGAAAAATTAGGGGATTTTAAATGTTAATTTAACAGACACTTATGATATATGTAGTCAGTGTTTATTATACATATATTACATATTTATATTATATACATTGTTTTATATGTAATATAAAATCATTATTTGGAAAATTAAGTAAATGAAGCTGGAAAAGTATTCAGGACACAAAATGTACAAAAACATTTTTAAAATAGAATTGTTTGCTCAGTTTTTCAAGAATAGTAATTCTATTTTATGAGACATGATTGCTTTTTTATACTATTACTGCTTTATTGGTACAAGAACATTGAAAAAAAAGAACATGTAGTGCCTTGTTTCCAATAAATAACACAAAATGTAAGTCCTGAAAAATACAAAATGTAATAATAAAACAAGTGAAAAATCATGCACACCAACCCCCCCTCCAGCAGACCCCATTAGAGTTCAGTTTTACTGTCTGGTTAAAGCTTTCTTTGAGTTTTATTTTGCTCTGTTTTACATTTCTTCTGTTGCTGTGGTATCTCACCAGTTATATTTAAGATTACTTTGCTCCAACAAGGATTCTAATTATAATTTTGAAAAGCCTCCTATATAATAAAAGGCTAATATGCAAATCAACCAAATGGCGAAACAACCAGTTGCTATGGCTCGCACTGACCACCAGGGGGCAGTCGCTCAATGCAGGAGCTGCCCCCTGGTGGTCAGTGTGCTCCCACAAGGGGAGCACTGCTCAGCCAGAACCCCTGAGCCAGACTCACTTCTGGCAAGCACAGAGGTGGTGGCAGGAGCCTCTCCCACCTCCACAGCAGTCGGACATCCTCCGAGGGCTCCCAGACTGCAAGAGGGCACAGGCTGGGCTTAGGGACAACCCCCCACCCTGAATGCACAAATTTCGTGCACCAGGCCTCTAGTGTTAAATAAATACCAATTACACATTAAGGGCCAAATTCTACTCTTGAATTCAAACAAAGAATTTATACTTACTTTATTTAAACCTGAATACCTAACACATTTATTACCAAAATCTTTAATATTGAGGTTCATACACAAACATGATGATATAGCTGCCCAGGAAATTTAAAATTTTTGTGAAGTATGATTTGAACTGGGCAGTAGGTGTCACAAAAAGTATAGTCCATGAGCATCTTTCTATTTTACATTGAGTCTTTCAATACTCAAATTCAAAGGCTAATCAAATTTACTTATAGAGACCTAAATATCATGTGTCAAAACTTTAGTTTTTAAATTACTTGCTTTCATCCTCATGTCTTGATATTTCTTTAAAGTGTGAGAGATTAATCCCAGAGAAAGGATAGAGAGCTATTGCCAAGTGACTTTGGCCTTGTCCATGGGAATCCTAGCAAACTATGGGGAAGCAGGGGTGCCTGATAACACAAATATCTTGAAATTCTAACAAATAAGGTTTAAAAAATGATAATAGTCTCCTAATAGGATATTTATATAATAAGATACCTTTTTGTTTTTGTTTTTTTATTACATTTTATTGGGGTGACATTGGTTAACATCAACATATAGGCTTCATGTGTGGATTTCTATGTTACAAAATCTGTATAAGTGTCAGTTAGAATAAGAGATACTCTCTCCTCACAAAACTTATGACTTTAAAAAATGAAGCGCTAGAGAAGTGAAAACATATGTCCACAAAAAATGTGTACACTAATTTCATAGTTGCACCATTCATAATAGCCAGATCTAAGGGAAAAACTCAAATGTCCATCAACTGATGAATGGATTAACAAAATGCAGTATATCCATAAAATGGAATATTATTCAGCCATAAAAAGAAATGAAGTACTGATACATGCTACAACATGAATGAATCTTGAAAACATTATACTCTGTGAAAGAAGCCAGATACTCATGACTACATATTATGTTATTCATTATGAATGATCAAGATAGGGAAATCTATAAAAACATATAGTAGGTTACTATGGGCTGGAAGATGGGGTATAGGATAATGGGTGATAGCTAAAGGGTATGGGATTTCTTTTTAAGGTTATAAGAAGACACTATAATTTGTCATGATGACAAATTGTAAATATCTGAATATACTAAAAATTATTTAATTCTACACTTTAAATAGGTGAACTGCATAGTATGTAAATAATATCTCAATAAAGCTGTTACAATATAAGATAATTAGAAAAAGTTACATAATAACAGTCTGATCCAAGTTTGATTTGTAGTAATGATCTAGGACATTAAACAGTACTAGAGATTGTGTGTGTGTGCATGTATGTTTAATTTAGCTGTAATTATTAATGTTTTCAAGAAGCCTAATATTTTGAATTGTTATTTAAATAGAGAATTCCCATCTTATAACCCTCTATTTTTAGACTAGAAAACATTAAAAAATGCCATTAGATGTTGAACACATCAAAATGTCCTAAAATGCTTTCCATAAGTAACTATTATTTGTCAACATGTGCTCCATTCTACATAATAAATTATCAGAATCTAATATTCTGAACTGTTACTCCACACCATGCTATTTAAAGCTTGAAGCCCAGCAGGGATTTTTTTTTTAATTTAGTGTAATTTTAAACATTACAAAAATAGCTCTCCTGCAGCTCCCCTGCTGTGTCTCCGATTGTTGCCAAGGCTTTTTTTGTAATATGTTATCACTAGAGTAACATCCTTCTATAAATATTGCACCTTTGACTCTAATGTCACCCAAAATAGCAATGTGGTCTAAAGGATACAGAGAGAAGGAAAGTAAAGAAAGAAACTAAATTAAGTTTATTTTTCTTTAATTTCTAATCATTAAAAGTTCCATATTATCATGCCTTCCTATTTTTCTGCATACCTTTCAAATGTGAAAGTCTCCCTTGGGTTTCAGGATTTTTTTTCAAGGCCAAAATAATTTTTCTTAGAAAATTAAACTCAGTTGGATAGCTGATGTACCATTTGAAAAAAAAAAAGTCATTGAACTTTGTTGAGTACTTGATAAAAAAACCTAACCAAGTCTCAACTGCTTGCAGATTTCTCATTTCAATGACCCTATCCATGTACCATTTTCTTCACTGTACAAATTTTAAAGACATAAACAAAGAATGATTTGGATATAGTCTAAATCTTGACATGCATTCTAAAGAAGATGGAATAAACATAGTTTATTTTCTTTTTTTTTTACTCTGAAATTTTAATCCTTTATGTATTATGATGAAAATTTAGTTCACATGTAACTAATTGTTAATCATATTTTATTCATTACAGTTTATTTTGAAAGAGCTACTTGAGGTGCTAACTCAAATGGCTTTTGAAATAGACTTTGGAAATTGTTTTTTTAATGAGCTATTAAAATATTGTTCTTGAAAAAAGAGAAAGTCATTATTCTGAGCCTAAAGTCACAAACTCAAGTTCAACTTGAAATGCTCAATAATTCCTACATTTAATAAAACCAATTTGAGTTTCCATTCTAACATTCTGCCTCTTTGGAACATCCCTAAGCACATAGGGCCATGTTAACCGACAACTTTTGCATGACAAGAAGAAAGTGTTTTGTGGTGACTACAAACTGACTTTTAATCTCCAGATAATAACCTACTGATTGTCTCAGCTTGATTAGTCAGGTACAGAGGCCAAAAAATTTTCTCAAGTTCCCACGGAGTTTCTAATAACTCATTTTTGTAGCCTTAAACAATTCATTAGCAAAGTTAACCCCCCAAAATACAGCAAGAAAATGAGTTCTCAGATAATACCCTCATTTATTGATAACATTTGACTGAATCCAAGGAGCAACTGTAGACTTATTTTAAAGCCCATCACCATCATCCTCCTATACTTTATGCATAAAACTTTAGAAGAATGGCAATTTTTAAAATACAGAAAATGGAAGGCACAGTAAGCAGGGGAAAGATGAGGGAGTGTTGAAAATAAGTTTGAGATTATAAAAGACCTCAACAACTGTAGATATAAAAATAATCTAGAACTAAGAGGGGCAGATATATTACACACTGAAGAAAATTTGAGAATTGATAACTTACCCATAAATAGTAAGGAAAGATGTTTCTTGGTTATAGATATAACTGTCCTGCCTGAAGGATCTAATCTAGCTCATAAAAGCAGCAAACTCAGGGTCCTACACTTGCTCATACCACTCCTGCTTTCTTGCTCAATGGCAATTTCACATACATCTTTAAGGCTTTTAAATCCCATGACACTGAAGTCATTTTTTTGGCGTATTTTTCCCCTTACTTTTGGGCCCTTATTGTTTTTACAACTCATCTTCCGCTACTTACTAACTTTAGTTACATGAACCCTCATCGCTAAATGTTTTCTTAGTTCCTCTGCATCTCTTCACCCCGTGGGACCCACACTGCAGAACCACCTGGGCCACCCCTGCTGTATGTGGTGAAAGAATATGACTTCCAAAATGCCATGACTTTTCCGTGTTAGTATCAATATCTCTAGACTTACCCTAATTCAATAGCTACCTCCAGTTTCTGGAATATTGAAGTGAACGTCCAAAGTATGGGGAAAATAATAATGTTATTGAAATTAGGTTTGTTTCCTTACATTCTTTGTGAAGAGCGGTACTTCAGAAGGATATTTTGTGCTTAGGAAAATGATACCTTCCAGAGTGATTGTTCATAGATGTGGAAGTGCTTAAAACTGAAAAAATATGAGCTGTAGGAACAAGATTCATTTTGGATGTGAGTGTTCTATTCCCTATAATATTGGCAATCGTGTGTTAGCTGAGGTTCCCAAAAAAAACTGAGCCTGAGGCAAAATTCACATGCTAACGTCTTATTAGGAAGTTGCAATCTCGGGAACATAAGGATGGGGGGAAAGGGCAATGAGGTAAGGCAACAACAAAAATACAGCCTTACGGAACTGACCACCGTTTCCACAAAAAAGAACAGTTGGTTGCTCCACCACAAAAAGAACAGTCTGGTGAGGTAGAGTGGAAAAGCTGTTTCTCAGAATATTCTGTTAGGGAGAGACTAGGGCAGTATGCAAGACACATTCCCATTACTGGTTTCTCATCGGCCAAAGTCATCACAAGGCTGTTAACCTCCCCCCAACACATGTGCGAGCGCGCACACACAGCACTACATTACCTAGCCTCTTTGTGCCATGAAATCAACATCCCCTGGCAACATCAGTGCCATTTTCTTTGCTGTGAGTCATACAGGTGCAGGGTGAGCCAGCAGATGGCCATAAGACAATACCACTACGAGCCTACCTGAAGCCTGCGGTTTGATGCAATAGAAAAGCAGCAAGGCCATAGGCAAGGCACTCTGAGGTCACTACCCAGGAACCTGGAGTAGTTGCTGTATCAGGCCCCATAGACTGAGCAGGCAGAATACTGCAATCTATCACCTCTATGGAGATAGTGATGCTGCAATGAACTTCTTAACAAAGATCAATACCTCCTCTCTATGGAGTGCCCAAAAGTGACTTATCCCAGGTGACCTTCCTAGAAGGCCATGAAAGAATTATTAAACATGGGAATAAAAAAATCTAGAGGGTGTTTGGGGAAAGACTTAAGAAAACAATTCCTTTGACCATCCTACAAAATTACCTGTTGGCTTGCCACCCTCCACTGTCATCCGGCATTCCTAATCCTCTTTTCTTAGCTTCTTTTTTTCCATGACACTTACTACTTTTTATTGCACTATAATATTAAGCATAATTATTGTTTATTGCCTGTCTGCCCCACTATGCTATAAAGTCCACAAGGGCATAGTATTTTGTCTGTTTTGTTCACTGAACAATATGAGAAATTAGAATAGTCCCTTTAACATAGCAGACATTCAATAAGCATTTACTAATGAATGAATTAATGGGGAGAAGAAAAATGTTATATTAAACTCAGATATTTTCTGCTGAAAATTGAAGAAAATCCTACCTAGAAGCTTATGTAAAATGGGGACTCGTTTGCTTACAGGACTGAAAAATCCACATTAGGTTTTATTTCATGTACAGCTTGAGAAGAACTTGAAAAGCTGCCACAGGGCTCTGTTTTCTCCAGAGTTTTAATCTCCCCTCTTCTCTATTTTTCATGGTCCTGAGATGGTGACAGTAGCCCCTCACAGCTTCCCAGATCCAACTCTGCTGTGAAAGAGAAAATGCTTTTTCCATAATGCTCCGAAGCCCTAGGATTAGCTGTGACTGAGCTCAATGCAGTCCCCTGGGGCCAGAGCAGTGTAGTGGGTCTACTGGCAGAGGCCTTGGCCACAGGCCCCGAATGGCAGCATCACAGAAATGCATTGTTAAGAGTGGTGCATTAGAGACTTGTATATTTCAAATGTTTTAAATAAAATCATGATTAGAACCTAACAATATAGGAAAGGCCTCTCTAGTTAAACTACAAATTATTGGAGAGATTGAGCAGAAATACCAGATAGGTGTGGAAATAGGGAAGCCTCAACCAGCCTCAATATCCCCTACCCTGAAGTCTCACATTTAATCCATAGTGTCATCTCATATATGTGTCTATAAAGGCATTATTCAAAAGAAATTGTGGAAGTGCCTAGGACTAGCAATTATAAAGAAAAAAAAAGATAAAGAAAAATTCTATCCAGCTCAGTATTCTAAGTATAAAAATAAGAAAAATTTGTTTACTTTCCAAAGTATAAATATATACTTTTAAATATGCTGACTAATATTTATTGCCATCAACGTGTAAACCTTTTGATCATTTGTTAATCGAGTGTTCATTAAAAAAAACCTCTAATTTTAAAATACGTTAAATTCTTACTAAAAAAATATAAATGATGAATGAGATAAACTTTCCCCAATTCATATGAAGTTCATTTACTATATTTACCTTTTCCTAATAAGAAACCTTAAGCTATTTTTAAAATAAAGCAAGATTAAACAAATATCATGCATAATACTTCATTTTCTGGTATGATTCCCAATTTTTTTAAGATTTTGCATGCATATTTGGAATTTCACCTTATGGTGTTCTATTTTAAGGCTACATAACCAGGAACAGATTATTTCTAATTATAGAGAATAGCTCTATTATCTTTATTTTAGCTTTAAAACTATCATTCAAATTAGAATTATAAATCAGTTTATTCTAAAGTAATATATGTCAACTAAATAGTTTTTCCTCTATAATTATCACATTATAATCATTCAAATGAGTATTAATTATTTTGGCATTATCTCCCACAGTGAATTCTTTTTTTTTAAGAAGTAAAATCATCTTTATTTACAATGTTATCATGTACACAAAAAATTCTAATGCATTTAATATAACTATTAGAACTAATAAAAGGAATAAGCCAGTTCACAAGATACAGGGTCAGTATACAAAAATAACTGTACTTCTAAGTCACTGTGTTAAAAAACATTTGTTTTAAAAATTATATTTTTCTAGTTTAAAAACTAAGTGACATAAAATATGTGGTCATATATTATTTCTTTTTTTAATATATTTTATTGATTTTTTTACATTCTAGTTTAAAAACTAAGTGACATAAAATATGTGGCCATATAGTATTTCTTTTTTTAAAAAATATTTTATTGATTTTTTTTACAGAGAGGAAGGGAGACGGATAGAGAGCTAGAAACATCGATGGGAGAGAAACATTGATCAGCTGCCTCCTGCACACCCCCTACTGGGGATGTACCCACAACCAAGGTACATGCCCTTGACCAGAATCGAACCTGGGACCCTTCAGTCCACAGGCTGACGCTCTATCCCCTGAGCCAAACTGGTTAGGGCATATTATTTATTTAAAGAAGTAAAAGCATTCACTTTCTTCTTGGACTAACTTACTTGAGAACCAAATTTTTAAAAAATAGTTTCAATTGAAGAATACAGAAAGGTATATACATTATAAGTATTTATCTCAGTGAATTTTCACCAAGGGAATATAGCTGAACAACTAGAACCTTGATCAATAAATAGAATATCACCAGCACCCAGGAAGATGCCTCATGTCTCTTCCAGGTCATTACCCCCACCGTCACCCCCACTCCAAGTTGGTGATCACTATCTTGACTTTTAACATCATTTATCAGTTTGCCTATTTATTTTTACTATTCTTTACTATACACAAATAAATTTACATAATAGGTACTCCTTTGTTTCTGGCTTTTTTCACTAAAGATTACCTTTGTGTTATTTACTGTGTAGTATTCCACCATATGCATACACCCCAGTGTATTCATTTTACTGTTGATGAACTTGTTAATTGTTCTCAGCTTTTGGATATAGCAATAGTTCTGTTGGTTACATAGTTAGGGCTGTGTATCCTTGGTTTTACAAACACTATGGGTTGTGTCATAAGGTTGTGAATTCTTGGTTTTCCAAGTGGCTGTACCAGTTTAAACTCCATTTAGCAATATATGAAAGTCTTGATTACGCCATACCCTCACCATGAATTATTGATATTTTCCTGGCTTTTAAGTTTTATCCATTCTGCTACATTTAGAGTTGTGGATAATCATGGTGAATTTGGTTTGGTTTTGTTTTATTGGAGAACTACTTTTTTTTTTTCATTTAAAACACAGAATACAGTACATCAAGGCAAACATTTGCATGTCCTATAAAAACCAAGAATCTGAAATTACATACTAATTATGGAAAAAGTGTTCTGAATAGGGTGATGATATAACTTATCATTCAAACAGTGACAGTAGACAATAAACTAAGATAGTCCCTGACATTTATTACCTATATCCTCAAACTATATCTTTTCTTAGAATACCTTACAACAAAGTTATTGCCATGAATTTGGGAAATGTTAATATGTAAATCAACCTTGAAGATTAATGAAATTTCCTTAGAGAACATAGCAGTTAATTTTAGAAGTGGCAGTGCTGCTTCTTGGATCAATATCAATAGAGATGTTTTCAAAACCAATTGATTTGTATTTTTCAAATAAATGTACTTCAATTTTGACTGTAATGTGCATATCCCTGATGACAAATGAAATTCAGCATCTTTTCATGTTGATTGGTCATTTGGATATTCTTTTATGGAATGATAGTTCAAGTCTTTTAAATTTGAACAGGCAAAATCTAATGCATTTACACTTATTTCATTGATTTATAGGGGTTCTTTATGTTTTATCTGTATGCATTATCAACTATACGCATCACAAATTTTTCCCCCCGCCCTGTAGTATGTTGTTTCACTCTTCTAGTAGTATTTTGGTAAACAAAGGTTGCTATTTTATTATAGGCCAATTTATCATTGTTTTTCTTTGTGGTTCATTCTGTTTCTTATCTCAAACATCTGTCCATATACAAATGTCAGATATCTTTTTTTCTCCTAAAACCCTTATTGTTTGACCTTTTTACTTTATATTTTCATCTAAAATTGATTTTTGTTTATGGTATGGGGTAGAACTTAGGATTCCTTTTTTGGGTATGTGCTTATCCAATTCACACAGCAGCATTTCTTAAACAGACCATTTTTACTCTATTTTTTCTTATCTCAATTAAGAGATATTTAAAGTTTAGATCCATTTCTGTTTCATTAATTTAGTTGTCTAATTTTACGCTATTCTCCATTTTCTTCATTATTGCAGTTCCATATAAACTTTGATAGCTGACAGTACATATCCTCCACTTTTCTTTGTCTTCATGAGTTTATTAGTGCTTTTTATTTTCAGAACTACCTCCTACCAAACTGAGCCACACTGGCCAGGGCTCAGTTCTAAAGTTTAAAATTACCTTGATCACTTGAAAACAAAAACCTTAATTACCATGACAATGTGAAGCAAAAAAAACTGAATAAAATTTTTGTCAGGATTGTATTGAAGCTAACAATTTGTTTATATATAAAGTACATGTTGACAATATTGAACTGGCAATCCATGAAAATGATATTTTGTGACATTTGTATCATCTTTAATTTCCCTCAATATGTTTTTTAGATCTCTTGTAAATATTCTACTAAATTTTATTGGAGGTATTTAGTATCTTTGTGATTATTATAAACTAGAGGCCTGGTGCACAAAAATTTGTGCACTCAGGGGGGTGGGGAGGGGGGTCCCCCAGCCCGGCCTGTGCCCTCTCGAAGTCTGGGACCCCTCGGGAGATAACGACCTGCTGGCTTAGGCCTGCTCCCGGGTGGCAGAGGGCAGGCCCAATCCCTAAGTGCAGCCCCTGGTCAGGCTCAGAGCAGGGCCGATTGGGGAGTTGGGGCGCCGCCCCCTGTCATGCACAGAGCAGGGCGGATCGGGAGGTTGCAATGCCACCCTCAGTCACGCTCAGGGTAGGGCCGATTGGGGGGTTGGGGCACCCCCCCCTGTCACACTCAAGGCAGGGTCGATGGGGAGGTTGCAGCACCACCCCCTGTCACACACAGAGCAGGTTGCCCTGAAGGGTGTCCTGGATCAGGGTGGGGGTCCCCACTGGGGTGCCTGGCCAGCCTGGATGAGGGGATGATGGCTGTTTGCAGCTGGTCACACCCCCTTCAGGGTGGGGGTCCCCACTGGGGTGCCTGGCCAGCCTGGATGAGGGGATGATGGCTGTTTGCAGCTGGTCACACCCCCTTCAGGGTGGGGGTCCCCACTGGGGTGCCTGGCCAGCCTGGATGAGGGGATGATGGCTGTTTGCAGCTGGTCACACCCCCTTCAGGGTGGGGGTCCCCACTGGGGTGCCTGGCCAGCCTGGATGAGG
This sequence comes from Myotis brandtii, assembly GCF_000412655.1. NCBI lineage: Eukaryota > Metazoa > Chordata > Mammalia > Chiroptera > Vespertilionidae > Myotis > Myotis brandtii. The sequence goes on from NW_005371516.1 coordinate 1,025,898, forward strand.
GGATGATGGCTGTTTGCAGCTGGTCACACCCCCTTCAGGGTGGGGGTCCCCACTGGGGTGCCTGGCCAGCCTGGATGAGGGGATGATGGCTGTTTGCAGCTGGTCACACCCCCTTCAGGGTGGGGGTCCCCACTGGGGTGCCTGGCCAGCCTGGATGAGGGGATGATGGCTGTTTGCAGCTGGTCACACCCCCTTCAGGGTGGGGGTCCCCACTGGGGTGCCTGGCCAGCCTGGATGAGGGGATGATGGCTGTTTGCAGCTGGTCACACCCCCTTCAGGGTGGGGGTCCCCACTGGGGTGCCTGGCCAGTCTGGGTGAGGGGCTGAGGGCTGCTTTCAGGCTGGCGGTTGTTGACTGAAGCTCCCAACCGCTCCTTTTTTTTCTCTTTTTTTTATTTTATTCTGGGCCAGCTTTAGCTCTGGCTCTAGCTCTGAGGCTTCGTATCTGGTTTGTTTGCCATTCTATAATTGAAACAATGTATAACTTCAGCTCTGAGATCCCGGCAGGCTGAAAGCTGGTTTCTAGTGTTTTGTTTAGCTTCTTATTTGCAACATAGTACATAGTTGCTTAGAGTTGCAACTCAGAGGCCGGCAAGTGAGGCGGGGAACGTTGGAGTCTGCAGTCACTGGAGCAAGCAAGCCTCATGTTCGCTTCCAGCTGCCTGGCTGCCGGCCGCCATCTTGGCTGACAGTTAATTTGCATAAGGATATGCTGATTAGCCAATGGGAAGGGTAGCGGTCGTACGCCAATTACCATGTTTCTCTTTTATTAGTGTAGATGCTATTTTAAAATTTTATATTCTACCCATTTGTGAGCTGGAAGATAAAATGTTTTATATGTATCTGCTAAATGAGCATTTAATTTTCAAAATTTGTATATAGGCTCTTTTGAACTTTTTACTTAATAAGTCACATTCATCTGTGAAGAATGGTGATTGTACTTGGTCCTCCCCATCCCTTTTCATGGCTTTTCTTGCCACGGAGAAGCTATGATCACCAGTGCAATGCTGAATACAGGTGGCAGGACAGGGCATCTTCATCTTGTCCCCAGCTTTGGTGGAGTTTTGTTTGTTTGTTGTTTTTCAAAATGTCACTATTAAGTATAGTGTTTTCTGTAGAATTTTTGTAGATATGTATTTTTCAGATTAAAATGATTCCCTTCTTATCCTGGTTAGCTAAGAATTTTCATCATAAATGAGAGCTTTATCAAATGATTTTGTTTATATTAACTGTATGCTTTTCCCCCTTTGTTCTTCTAGTGTAATAAGTTAGACTGATTTTTTTCAGATGTTAAACCAGCCTGACATTTCTGAAACAGAGTGCTGTACTACACTTTTTATCAATTACCGGACTCAAATAGTTATTTTGGAGGAGGGCAAGCACGGCATTTCCCATCGCAAGCTAATTTAATATTAAGTGCATATTTCTAAAACATTTCTTGGGTTCTATAAGAAGCCTATCAGTCAACTGGTTTGCTTCTGTGATAAAAATGCTGTCTTAAAGGAACAAAAAGGTCTTTTAGCAACCCCCTAGTTACTCTCGCAAGCATAACAAGGTTATAAACATGGAAACACTTCTGTTACTAGGGCAATAGTAGTTAGACACTTAGATAAACTTCTACTTTCCTCTGCAGATGGTTTAACTAAGTGCATTAAAATATCGAGGCATAATAGCAGGTAGAATTGTGTAAGGTTATTTTGCAAAACATTTGGTATACAACATTTTTAAAAGCTAATGATAAAGAGGAAGAGCTCTGAAAGTGAAAACTTTATAGAGAAGATTGATATATAATTTTTCACTAGAAATTGTTTAAAATGTTCTTGTGACTTAAGAAGAAACACCAGAACAAATGTCAAAGGCAAATTACACACTGGAGTATTTCCAGCATCTGTAACAGAGGAGAGGTAAATATTACTCCTAAGGAATAAACAACTTTACAGATACTTTTAAATTAATCACACAAGTAGAAAAATGAACAGCTGAAATAAATCAGTAAGAAACAACATAAGAAATTAAATAGCCAATATATGTATGAAATATATTTTTCACAATCAAAGGAATATAAGCCAAGGAAAAGAAACACCACTTTTCAGCTATCATATTGCAAAAATTGTCACACAGTTGACAAGTAGAAAACAGAAATTAACATGTTCAAATGCTTTGTTCAAATGCTTCTGATAGAGATATAAACTGTGAGGACATTTTTTGATGCATTTTGGAAGTTTGAATAGAAAACCTTAAAATTCTAATGCATTTACTGATACCCAGTAATTTCACTTAAACTGATAAAAGTAAAATCTCTTTTAAACTTATAAAGAATGGTTTGAAACAATGATGCTTCCATAGCAGAATTATATGTATTAAGGTGGAAAAACTACAAATGCTTATTATCACATTAAAAAATAAGATATCTGCCCTGACCCATTTGGCTCAGTGGATAGAGCGTCCGCCTGTGGACTGAAGGGTCCCAGGTTCAATTCCGGTCAAGGGCATGTACCTTGGTTGCGGGCACATCCCCAGTAGGGGGTGTGCAGGAGGCAGCTGATCAATGTTTCTTTTTTTAAAGTAATTTTATTGATTTTTTTACAGAGAGGAAGGGAGAGGGATAGAGAGTTAGAAACATCGATGAGAGAGAAACATCGATCAGCTGCCTCCTGCACACCCCCTACTGGGGATGCACCCGCAACCAAGGTATATGCCCTTGACCGGAATCTAACCTGGGACCTTTCAGTCCGCAGGCCGATGCTCTATCCGCTGAGCCAAACCGGTC
>NW_005371516.1:1031330-1032315 GCF_000412655.1 Myotis brandtii
TCCGGTCAAGGGCATGTACCTTGGTTGTGGGCACAACCCCAGTAGGGAGTGTGCAGGAAGCAGCTGAATCGATGTTTCTCTCTCATCGATGTTTCTAACTCTCTATCCCTCTCCCTTCCTCTCTGTAAAAAATCATTAAAATATATATTTTTAAAAAATAAATAAATAATAAAAATAAAAAAATAAGATATCATTTTCATTTTCTATTGCTGGGTAACAAATACCACAATTTTATCCGCTTAAAACAGCATCCAGTTTTAGCTCAGTTCTGTAAGTCGGAAGTCTGGCATGGCATAACTGGATTCTCGGCTTAAGGTTATCACAATTCTGATACCAATGTGTTTGCTGGAGGTTCTGGGGAAATATCTACTTCCAAACGTATTTTTATTCATAGCCAAGTTCAGTTCCATGTGACAGCAGTAGAGTCCTCTGTTGCCGGTTGTCTATCAGCTGGGGAGTGGGGGACATTCTCAGCTCCTACAAGGCACCGCCTCCAAACTCTAGCCCACAATGGTCTCTCAGATCCTCCTCATGCTTTCTGTTTCTGACTTCTACCTCTGACCTCTAGATTCAGATTTAAAGGGCTGAGAAGATGATGGTAAACTTACTAAAGATCAACTGATATAGGATCTTAATTACATCTGCAAATCCCTTCACAGCAATAGATGAATTGGGATTTGATTGAACCTAAGAGGTACGTATACCAATGGCAGAAATTTTGATAACTACCCAAGAATTCTGCCTACCAGATCCAAGACAGAATGTTTTGGACCCCCATTTAACTATAAAGGAAGGAATTCCACCTACATACATACTTTCTGTAAAGGCAGACTTAACATTGTTTACATATGTGTATATGAGATGATTTTAGATGTGATTTCAATATTCACCTTCTAATTATCAGCTTGGAAGTTTTTATAAAACATTCTTTTTTAAAAAGAAGTAAACATTTTTTAATCTTTATTGTTAAAAGTATTACATATAT
>NW_005371516.1:1032388-1063946 GCF_000412655.1 Myotis brandtii
ACCTCCCACCCCAGGCCTTCACCATCCTATTGTCTGTGTCCATGGCTTATGCATATATGCATACAAGGTCTTTGGTTAATCTCTTCCCTCTGAGATTCCACAATCGGTTCCATGCTTCTATGTCTCTGGATCTATTTTGTTCATTAGATTCCACATATGAGTGAGATCATGATACTTGTCTTTCTCGAGTATTTCACTCAGCATAATACTAAAAAAGAAACATTTTTGAGCATGTCTAGAAATTCATTTTTACACAAATAAGAGAATCTTTTTTGAACAAATTATTTATCAAATGGTGTTACCAATGTTACGCTTCCAAACCAGAGATTATATTGACAGGATCAGAGCAAGCTTATGGAGAGGCACAAAAATACACTTAGAAATTTTGCAGTGACTTTGAGCAGTTAAAATCCCATTTTGATGCATGCTCAATTGAGAATTAAAAGTTCAAATATTGCTTTGCATAGGAAATTAGCAATTAAGTACCCATATAATTAACTTGCACCTGCCAATTGATGCACCAATTAAGTTGGCAGATACCTTAAAAGAAACTTCTTGAAAATAAAGTTTCTGATAGTTTTTGACAATAATTTGTTGTAGATGTTTAAAAGTACAGAAATAACAGAAGTCTACCTGTGGAGAGGATTATATAGTTTTTATCCTTCATTTTGTTAATATAGTCTATCACACTGATTGATTTGCAGATATTAAAACTTCATTGCACCCATGAAATAAATCCCACTTGACCATTGTGTATGATCCTTTTAGTGTATTGTTTAATTCAGTTTGCTACCATTTTGTAGAGGATTTTTGCCTCTGTGTTCATCAGGAATATTGGCCTATAATTTTCTTTTCCTGTAGCATTTTGTCTAATTTTGGCAACAAGGTAATGCTAGCCTCACAGAATGAGTGTGGAAGTTCCATTCTCTTTTTGGAAGAGTTTGAGAAGGAATGGTATTAACTCTTCTTTGAATGTTTTGTAGAAACACTGGCTTCTTCAGAAATTATCTTTGGTTTTCTAATACCTAGGTTAGTGCAGATGGGGGAATGTGTGTGTTTGACTTATCCTTCTTAACATTCTCTGTGCTGTGGATTGGTGTCTTAACATTAATTCTGAAAAATTTTCAGTTTTTATTGTATGATTTCCTTTCTCTTATCCATCTGTATTCTCTTTACATGTGTGTTATACCTTTTTGTAGTTATCTTACAGTCTTTGGATACTCTGTTCTCTTTGCTTTTTAAATTTGGGAGACTTTTATTGATTTATCTTCAAATTCAGAAAATTGTTAGCCATGTCCTCTATTGCTAAGCCCATCAAAGGCATTCTTTGTGTCTGTTACAGAGTCTGTTACAGAGTTTTTGATCTCCAGTGTTTCTTTATGGTTCTTTCTTAGGATTTTCATCTCTCTGCTTAAACTGCCCATCTGTTCTTGCATGCTATCTACTTTATTCATTAGAGACCTAAGCACAGTAATCATAGTTGTTTTAAATTATTCGTCTTATAATTCCAACATCCCTTCCATGTCTGGTTCTCACACTTGCTCTGTCTCTTCCAATTTTGTTTTTTTGCCTTTTGGTACGCCTTGTAATTTTCACATGATAGCCAGACGTGATGTAATGGGTAACAGGAATTGCTATAAACAGGCCTTTACTAATGTTTTGGTAAGGTGTGGAGGGAAGGGCAACATGCTCTAGTTCTAAGATTAGTGAGTAGTGCTTTAGTGATCCTATGCCACTGGATGTGAACGTCACAAGAATTTCTCAATTATTTTCTACCACCTTAGGTGGGACAGGACAGCACAAATGGGTTGCAGTTGGGTATCTCCCTTCTTCAGGTCTATTTAAGACTGAAAATACTCCATCAAGTTAGGCTCTGATGAACCGGTTTCTCCTTGTCAAAAGGGGTCCTCTGGTGTATTTGAAAATGGTTCTTTTTCCCTTTCCCCTGCTGGAAGCATGAGAGGATTTATCTGTTATATTTACTGTGAGAATCAGTTTGAGTTCCTGGAGATAAATCTCACAATAATATGAAGCTCCCCACCCACCCCCCCGTAATTGCATCCCCCTAAAGTTTTTAACTCTCAAACTTGTCTGCACCGAGCATCTTACAATTCCTCAACTACGTTCAGGTTTTCTTACACTGGCACTGGCTCCATGAAAAGTTTCCACTGGTAAGTCGCTGTTCCGTAAGCCACAACTCCTAGAATTTGTCTGTCTCTCTAATCTTGGGAACAGCAACTTGTCCTGTGTCCTCCCCTCTCTTATGGATCCAAGAAGTTGTTGATTTTTCAGCCTGTTTACTTTTTTACTTGCTAGGATGATTGAGTCCCACATCCCTTACGTGTGGAACCAAAAGCTGGAAGTCCTGATGCTTATTTAGAATTTTACAACTTTCAAAGCTTCAGTGCAATAGACTTCACACTAGTTTGCCATCCCACCTCCATAATCTGTTTAAAAGACACCTGACAATATTTCTTCCTAGTTTAAAATATCTTCATTCTTCATTGCCCTCAAATGACGTCCAATACATTTATGATGGCATAAAAGAGCCTTCAAAACTTAATTGCAGATGATATAATCTTCCACCATAAAACTCTTTTCTATGCACATTATAATCCAAGTTCTCTGAAAGAACTGTGAATTTTAATATCTCCGGCTGTTTTATATGCCTAAAAATCTCATCCCATTTTTCATTGTTAACATCTTCCCAACTTAAAAGACCCCAGTGGAATATTTCTCCTCAGATCAGTTTTCTGTAATCCCATAGCCTTTGTAAGTATCTGCGCCAAGAGATACTTTTAGTGTATTATTCTCTCCCTATGTGTCTATCTGTTCCACTGGGGCTTGAGTGTTTTAAGGTGAGTCATTTTGTTTTCACATCTTTTGTATCACTACTCAAACATGCTTCATGAATGGATGATGCACGATTTAGATTTTGAAGTTTAAGAGGGAACACGACTTGATTTCTCATCCATACAACTCCATGAAGTGAAAGAGCAGAGGCTACCCGAGTGCGTGTCCAGTCGCTGCCTAGGAGAAGCCTTGTGAAACACTGATAACTTGCATGCTCCTGATTTGGGAAGTAATGACAGGAGGGATAATGATTGGCCTTGGATTATGACTTTCTAAATATCCAGGCATTCTTTGGTTTTAAGGGAAGCAAATACTCTTTGGAAGTAGAATTTCCTACTGAATTATTGGAGCTAGCCATAAATTAAAATGAAAATAAATTACAAGAATAAAGCTCCCCACCCACCCCCCCGTAATTGCATCCCCCTAAAGTTTTTAACTCTCAAACTTGTCTGCACCGAGCATCTTACAATTCCTCAACTACGTTCAGGTTTTCTTACACTGGCACTGGCTCCATGAAAAGTTTCCACTGGTAAGTCGCTGTTCCGTAAGCCACAACTCCTAGAATTTGTCTGTCTCTCTAATCTTGGGAACAGCAACTTGTCCTGTGTCCTCCCCTCTCTTATGGATCCAAGAAGTTGTTGATTTTTCAGCCTGTTTACTTTTTTACTTGCTAGGATGATTGAGTCCCACATCCCTTACGTGTGGAACCAAAAGCTGGAAGTCCTGATGCTTATTTAGAATTTTACAACTTTCAAAGCTTCAGTGCAATAGACTTCACACTAGTTTGCCATCCCACCTCCATAATCTGTTTAAAAGACACCTGACAATATTTCTTCCTAGTTTAAAATATCTTCATTCTTCATTGCCCTCAAATGACGTCCAATACATTTATGATGGCATAAAAGAGCCTTCAAAACTTAATTGCAGATGATATAATCTTCCACCATAAAACTCTTTTCTATGCACATTATAATCCAAGTTCTCTGAAAGAACTGTGAATTTTAATATCTCCGGCTGTTTTATATGCCTAAAAATCTCATCCCATTTTTCATTGTTAACATCTTCCCAACTTAAAAGACCCCAGTGGAATATTTCTCCTCAGATCAGTTTTCTGTAATCCCATAGCCTTTGTAAGTATCTGCGCCAAGAGATACTTTTAGTGTATTATTCTCTCCCTATGTGTCTATCTGTTCCACTGGGGCTTGAGTGTTTTAAGGTGAGTCATTTTGTTTTCACATCTTTTGTATCACTACTCAAACATGCTTCATGAATGGATGATGCACGATTTAGATTTTGAAGTTTAAGAGGGAACACGACTTGATTTCTCATCCATACAACTCCATGAAGTGAAAGAGCAGAGGCTACCCGAGTGCGTGTCCAGTCGCTGCCTAGGAGAAGCCTTGTGAAACACTGATAACTTGCATGCTCCTGATTTGGGAAGTAATGACAGGAGGGATAATGATTGGCCTTGGATTATGACTTTCTAAATATCCAGGCATTCTTTGGTTTTAAGGGAAGCAAATACTCTTTGGAAGTAGAATTTCCTACTGAATTATTGGAGCTAGCCATAAATTAAAATGAAAATAAATTACAAGAATAACAGTTCTCAAGTATTCTTGGAGCAAGAGACACTCTGATAGGCCATCTGTCTTTACCTATTTGCCATCAAAATTGTAAGACAACTCTAATGGAAAGCTTTCTCTGTCCACCCTGGGCTGAGTTATGTGATCTTGAGTTACTATGTAATTATGATATTTCATTCACATTGCTATCACTACACTTACTACTTTGTATTACATAATTATTGTTTATAAAGTTGTGAAATTCTCAAATGCGGTTGTGTCTAGTCATCATTTATTCCTACTTTCTAACACAGCTTCAGGCAAATTATCACATGTTAGATGAAAGCATCAATTAATTGGTATTATAAAATCTACTAAGTTATTTGAAACTTTATGAAAAATGTGTTATATCCTGTTCCCAAGTTCAGGATTTTAAAAAAATAGAATTCCCAAATGTAAGAGTTAAAATTTCTATCTTTAGCCTATACAGGCATATTATTTATTGTCCCCATGCATTGGCTAAGAGTGCTTAAAGAAGGTAAGATATTCTGTTATTATGAAAGAAAATATTCAAAATGGCAATGTATCAAATGCATAGAGGAAAACAAATAACCCTCTTCAAAAGCTGAGAGAAGTCACCAACCCAGAAATATTTTCACAATATGTTGCATTTTTGAATATTTGGTGCACAGTTTAGTTTATATTTTAATTTCTAAGTTTTCTGTTTTGTGTTTTTTGCTTTATACTGTGTTCTTCGACAACTACAATAATCTTTGGAGTTGTTCATATACCACATTTTGATTCTATAAAAAACCTTTGTTATGACAAAGAGGCTAAAATTACATTTGGAGAAAAAGAATCTTGTAATAGATAAGCAGTTTCTATGAATGAGACTAGAAATACTTCTTTTTATAACTTCAGTTTTTCTGAAAGTGACTATAGATTTGATACCAATATTTTTCAGACAGACCCAATAAAATAATGAAAGGAGTTCTTGTATAATCCTGTTGAAAGCGTTATCCACTCCCCAAAATTGAGTCCTTTCTGCCTGTGTACACTGGCCTCAATAAATGCATGAGCAGGAGTTTGCAGTGGAGGGAGGAAATAATTTATTACAGGATTGGCGGCAATCCAGAGAATGGGTGAGCTAATGCTCTACAAGACCAGACTCCCTGATGGTGTGTAGGTTACAGATGATACAGAGCCGTGGTTAGTGGTTCTGGGTCCTGGAAGGAGCTGATTGGTTAGAGGTGAGCTAAGGGTGATACATCATTTATTTAGGTCTTTAGGATAGCTCTGAGGTTTTTTTCTTATGTCCTTCTGATTGATTTCAGGGAAAAGTAGCCAAGAGGTCATTCCACCTTAGGAGATGAAACATAACTTAGGTCAAGATGTTTTTAGCCCTCCAGAGGTCCAGCCTTGCGACCATTAGTCAGGTCTGGGCTAGTGTGTGTTGCTGCCTCAGGTGTTACTGATTTTCCAGGGGAGAGTCTAGGTCTATGAAGGTAGAGAGAGGAGAAAAAAAATGACTTCTAAAAGCTATAGTCACAAATTAAATCAACATCGTGAGGACCTTCCATTTCAAAAGATACTAAAAAGGTAGGGATCTACAACCCAAAGATATGAGTGTAGGACCACAGAAATAGTGTGTGCTGTACTATTGATATAAAAAAAATGTGGGTGTTTTGAGTCCAAGTTCTTGTCTCGGGAAAAATCGAAGAATGAAGTCACGGACAAAATGAGTAATGGAATCCAAGTTTATTGGGGAAGCCAGTCGTGGAAAAGGTGCAGCTAGACGCGTTCCAGGAGCAGGCCGGTGTCTAGCGCTCCCTTTCCATGTTACAGTCAGGAGTAGTTCAGCCTCCAAGCTAATTACAGTCTATTAGTCCATGTGTGGAGGCCCACGAGCCTCGTGGGCGCTGGGGGATGGGCTCCCCTGCAACAGGAACGTCAGGTATCCACTGTGTGCTGTGCAGGGAGAGAGAAAAAGGAAGCATGCTTGTTTTTTTTGTGCCTTGCTAGCTCCTGATTGGTTATCTGCACGCTGTGTGTCTTAGCAATAGCCATACATTTTAGAGTTCATGCCTCTTCCTTCCCTGCCCAGTTGGGGTGTCTCAGTAACTCCTGCTAGTTGGGTTACTTCCTTTCCTGTGGTCCCACCCCTATTTAGCTTCTTGTGGTCTCACTGTGAAAATAAGATTTCATTGTTCTTGGTAGTTTACGACAGGGATATACAGAATAATAGGCAGCCTTCTTTCAAACATCTGAAAGAGGCGTTGTTCCTCTTAGGACATTTTTGAGCTCCCTGATAACCATGACAGTAAATTTGTACTTATGAGATACATAGACCAGTTCTCGCCCGCCCTTTTCCCTCAGGCTATTATCTAGGAGAAAAGGGGAGGGGGCTTATTTCCTCTTTGAGGGTTAGTGCTCTGTGCTCTATTTCAGTCAACCTCCCTCCAGATGTAGTTACACCCATGCTTTATAGAACAGTGAAGGCTCAACTTTGCTATTTTTATAGCAAAAAGGATTTGGGTTCAGAATTTTAAAAATTTGAGCTGGATTACTTTCAGGCAGTTGGAATAAAAGCTACTGTATTGTTAGCAAGTTGAACTAAAATTCTTGAACTATTTCTTTAATAGACATACTATAATGGTGAAATGAATAACATAAGAAAAAAAGTTAGATTCTTGTTATGGTTGATAAGAAGGCGCGTGTTACTAACTTGGAACTTCGAGCAAAAATACAATTCCTGCAGGAGAGCCCTCTAGAAATGGAGCCGAGAGGTCTGCACACCTTGAGAGGTATTTGGTTTGCTTTCTGTAGGACCCGGTAATCACTTGTGACTCTGGTTTACTCTGACATGAATTTGGAAGCTGCCACTCTCAGTCTTAAAGTAGATGTGAAGTACAGAGATGAATGGTTCTTTTAGTACTGAGTGGTTCTAAAGATATCTTTGTACAGGATAAACTTATCAGAGTGGCAAGTAATAAATGAGAGTTATTAAAAATTAGGAATCTTTTACTTAACCCTAATTGATGGCTCTCAGAAGAGGATTCGTAACTTTTTTGCAAGTTGCTCTTTACTTTCTTCAGTGTCTAAAGACTTAAAATGGCAGAGCGTTTGGAGGGGGCTTTGTAAAGTTAATTAATGTTAATTGGGTCATGAATTACTTTAAGGAGTCTGTTGAGTGATGGACCCAGTGAAGGGGGTCGATACCATTTAATGTTCAAGAGGGGATAATGCTGGTCTTTGGCACCGTTTTCGAACATTAGGGCCGTGCACGAGCTTGTCAGGAACAGCACTAAAGATCAGTTGCTCATGGCAATTAAAACAATTGAAAATGACCTTGTGTTACATTATACATGATGCAACACTGCTCCCCGTATGAACAAACTTTCATTCCATTAGTGATTTTCAATTTTATACAAAGCACTGCAATTTATTTTTCTTAGTTACCTTACTATGGCTGTCTATGTACTTCTAACAGGATATTATTAATATTTCTCCTATTATCTCATACAACATTTTATGGTTAAAGCACTTTGCAATCTTAACTAATTAATCTTCATATCCTGCCTAAAAGGATGGTAAATACCCTTTTAGAGTTAGGGAAACTGAGTTGGGAATAGTTAGGAACTGGCCATCAAGAAAATAATCTGAGGGTAAAGGGTGGGGTGGGATGAGTAATAGTGTCAACAATAAATTTAGAAAATAAGCTGATAAATTCCAGAGTCTTGGTTTAAGACTCCCCACTCCCCTGGCACTAAAATTAATAACACTTTGGTCCTGAAGGCCATACTCTGAAATCTGGATAACTCTCCCTACACCCCCATAAGAAAGGTAAGTGAAATTATTTTTAAATGAGAACACAAAGTTTAGTGATTTTTAAAAAAATGTTAAAGCTATTTAGTTAGCGGAATGAGTGAACTAAATTTTACTGAAAGCACCTGAAAATGTATGCATATTTTTTAAAAAGATGTTTCAGAGGAAAGGATAATATAAACATGACTAAATGGGTAGTGATGTCAGGTACTTTACAAATATGATCAACCTATTGTAAATAGGTTGGCATTTTGTTATTCACACAGATTTACTGATAAAACACAGTTTTGAGTAATTTGCTGATGAGCATATAGTTAACAAAAGACAAAACCAAAATCTGACTCCTTAGTTTTTACACTAGAAAAAGAGCTAGTAATTAAGTAATAGAAATGGATCTCCAGTTAACAAATCCCATCCTTGATCAACAATAATCTAGTCGTTCTAATCCACTAAAATGCTAGCTACATTACTGAAGACCTCTCTAGATGCCCTGAATTCAGTCCACAAGAGTGATTATCTCTGGACAGCAACACATCAAAATATAAAACCACTGAGTGAGTCTCGTAAAGTAGTGCTCCAATAACTATTAGAGTCTTGGACTACTATTGAAATCCTGAAGAAGCATACTCGGGACACTTATGTGTTTACACTTTTATGATAAATTCAAGAAAAATTAAAATATTTAAATGTATTTTTAGTTTGGGCTAATTAAGGCAGAGATCCAAATGTTAGAATCAAGCTCATATACTTTCTGTGGGAAAATATACGTGTATAATCATATCTGTGCCCATTTAAATGTTAAGAGAAATTAATGAGTCTGATATGAATAGCAGATATGCAACTATGTTTTGCATTGACTCTTTCTAGTTTTAGACGTGGGTAGCAAATACGTGCCATTGCATTCTAAAAGCTGTGATAAAATATCCCAGAGTATTACACAGAGGAGTCCTGTTAAAAAAAAAAAAAGTGCATTGCTGTCTTAGAGTAACCATGTCAAGAGGTGATTTTTGGCTTAGTTTACTTCTTTAGAGAGTAGTCAATGTTTACAAATGTGATGGCCTAAGATACTTAAAATTGAACCTGAACTATTAAATCTAACACACCATATTATACCTCCTACTAGTGAGGATGGGGTTGGACATTGCTTTCCTTAGACACTCTTGACTTGCATGAAAAGACAAGTACAAGAGCCATAGCTGTCATCTAGCATGTATACAATGCAAATGGTCTTTAAGCCTTTTGACAACAGCAAATATCAGGCAAGCTAAAGAGAAGGAAGATAAATCCCAACAAGTTAGTTTTTCCCCCAAATCTTCCAGTTAATATCAAATATTATTCTCATATTTGTTATCATTACCTCTTTATTCAAATTTATTTTGTAATTCATGTTCAAAACCCAATGGTGTCTAATATCTGGATTTATATTTGATTTCCTAGAGTGTACTAAAATAGTAATTTTCTACTATGAGATGTTGTTTCTTTAAAGCCCTGCTTCCTTATAGAGAGAACCAAGTAACTTTTAAGATTACACCACAGAACATGCAAATTACTCAAAACAAAGTGGAGCTCATCTTCTGAGGGAATTTGGAGCTGCCCATTTGTTCCTTCAGTAATACCTAGTAATGCACAAACAGCTCTGTATTAGATTATTTGTCAATGTTATTTTATGAAGAAATTTAATAAAATTTACTACTCTGTAATCCATTGAGCACTTCCTAACTTAATTGTCATATTCTGCATTTCCTGAGATTTACAATTAAAATTGTGATGAGCCAGACATACAAACTATTCCTAGTGTGACAAGACAGTTTATTTGTATTTTACCAAAATTATCTGAAATATATGGTTTACCAAAAATTGATTCCACTTATCCATAAGTACTTATATGTGATGTAAGTCTGAATATTCTTTCAGCCCAATTTTCTCTTAATGTCCACCACCACCAAAAAAACAAAAAAACATAGTTCAATTTACTATTTATGCCCATGCCAGATCCAGTTAATAAAAAATAATGGCTCTGACATTTTATGTTTTCCAAGGATGATCAAATAAGGAATAGTTTCCAGACCAGAATAAACATTTATTTTCATTAAGACATGTTTAGTCTTCCTTATGTTATTGTCACCAATATTACTTCCTAAATTTTAAGACTACATAATGCAATGTATTAACTTACAATATTTTGTGCCATTGTTTTTTTAAGCCTAAGTTTAATCGGTACAAAGACCAATAATAATATATTACCAGTATGATGCCAATTTTGTGTGGTAATTGTGTGCTTTGAAAATAGGAAGCAGTATAGAACTAAAAATCAAGTAGTTTTACTATATAATTTTGAAAACAAATTATCTTTAAATACTATATCAACTTCCAATGGCTAGTGCTGTAAACTAAGAAATTTGTGAGAGGCCAATTGCAAGTAACACTCAAAGTTCCATTTTAGAAACAATTTGACTAGTTTTGGACTTGCTTAGAGAAATTTAGGACACATTTGAATATCTTTATGCAAACATTCTTTGCTTATTTGACTTGAAAACTTAATCTCTTTGAGAGTCAGCATCCTAAATATAAAATAGAATCAGTAAAATAGTACTGATGAGGAAAACAAGCACATACACGGTGGGGGGAAATTAATGAACAATAATACAAGAACAAACTGTTTCTGCTTCATGTACTCACAACTGTAAACCTACTTTTGCCCCACCCTGTAGATAATATATAAGAAGGTGCTTTGTCAACAACACAAACACATAAATGTTAAGACATTTAACTTGAAATATACAAAGGGCTTATGAAACTCCATGGTACAGGACTATACATTTATATATTTCAATTGTAAAACAAAAAAATTTTTAAAGAAATCTTAGGAGAAATTAATCTCTCCTACCCAAAAAAAGGAGCAGAAACCACAGAATCTTAATAAGAAAAAGATATATGAAGAGTGAGGTGGCATCAAGATGTAAATGAGAAATAGAACAGTGTATTCATGGAACCAGAGACACCAAACTTACCCAAGATCAGGTCCAGGATGGAAAATTGCAACCTCAAGGACAGGTATGACGGTATTCTCTTATATTGAAGAGGTTGTGTTCAGCAGAATATTCATGAGGAAAGATTAAAAAATTCAGGTGGAATAAGAGATGTTGTTTTGCCTTTATCTCTAATGTACTCCCTCTATCCTTCATAATTGCCATGAGAATTTGAGAGGGGGAAGGTTCTAATGGATGCTTCTTGTTTCTCATGCCTCAGAGTTAGAGAACCATGTCCATAGAGAGAGGAAAAGAAGCAATATGGAACTTAAGCAGATGTTTAGGCTTATATTAGTCTGTTCTGGCTACCATAATAAAATACCGCAGGCTGGGTATCTTAAACAACAGAAACATATTTGCTCACAGTTCTGGAGGCTAGAAGTCCAATGTCAAGGTGTCCTCAGGTTTGGTTTCTGATGAGACCACTCTTCCTGAACTGTAGAAGGCTACCTGTCCTTGTTTCCTCATCTGGCCTTTGTGTGCTCACAGAAATAAAGATCTCTGGTGTCCTTATATGAACACCAATCCTACTGGATTAGGGCCTCACCTTTAGGTGCTCATTTAACCTTAATTACCCCCCCCCAACGGACCTATTTTCAAATACAGTCTCATTGAAGGTTGGGGCTTCAGCATATGAATTTTTGGGGAACACAGTTCACTCCAAAACAAGACTTGAGATTATCAAGGTCTAATGATTGGTAAGCAATGACTGATGAAAGTTGTTCTCATCCAACATCTAGGATAGTGGTTACCAAATAGCATTGAATCAGTAGTAAAAATACGTCTATGTAAAGAAAGCAATTCAAAATAAGATGTCTAACTAGCATTTCTTCCGTGGTTTGTCTTTGACTTTCCTACCTGTCCTCTACATAGCTATAAGTTACCTTCCTAAACTTTAAGTCAGACCTTTTAACACCCCTCTTGAAAAACCTTCAATGACTCCCACTACTTAATGAGTAAAATCTTTTAATTATTCATTCAGCTCCCAAAAGCCGAGATCCAACATGTATTTTCAGTCTCATCAAGTTCTCTATTCTTTAGACACAGAGGATTATTCATTGCTACTTGGACTGTTCTTGCTTTTTAATGACACTATGCTAGTGCTAACTCAGCCCAAAACGCCCTCTCTTCTCCAGCTCACTTCTAAATTCTAGAATCTAGAGCTTCAGCAAAGCCTTCTCTGATCTTAGTGAGAAGAAATCAATCCCAAAACTCTTTCAGTATAAGTTAGTTGTTATATGTCTTTTTCCCAAAATACTCTGAGCTTGTTAGAACAGAGAATGTTTTATTCATATTTTAACCAGCATAGTTTTTAAAAATCTTACATACCTATCATATAAAAAGTGAGTAATTGCTCAATAAATGAAGCGATGGTGAGGAATTGGGGAGGCTATGCAGAATATTTATTACAAATGTCTAATAAGTAGAGAAAGGTAAAAAATAGAAAAGATTCTTAAGAAATACATGAGTTGGCAGTGCCTCTTCATTTTGCAAAAAGAAGCTAAGGAGCTATTAACATGTTTCCTATGACCATCTATACGAAATTACCCCATCAATGAAAGACAACCACACTGTAATTCACTAGGCATTACAAAATACAGTCTACCTGAAAAGGGTGCATAGATCCATTTTCCTTTTACAACCAGAACAACCACAAAAGAAGTAGATATAAGGGCAAAACACTTAAAATAATGCCTAATTTCATTGACCACATAAAGTAAAAATCTCTATACCTCTCTTTATAACCCAGGGAAGAGGGTAAAGTATTCCTTGGACAAAGTCTGTTGTCATAAAAAAAAAGTCTTGCTCAGAGTTCACACGGAGTATCTTTTCATAAGAAATTATACAGCAGCACAATTAAAATGAAATACTAATTGTAACAAGAAAAGATGGTGGCTGCAGCATATAATTCAACCTTAATAGATTTTCTAATGCCTTTCTTTATATCAAAGGGGAGTAGCCCTTTAGCCAATAAAGTAAATTTTCTGATCACCAAATGGGTACTTTATCCTCATTCAGGCTGATATTGCAGCAACATCATGAATTTCTCAGACAGCTTTGTGAATCAGCAGAGTATTTCAGAGGAGAGCATTGACTGCTAAAAGCAAAGTCGTTATTTTTAAACAGCCTTTAAACTAGTAGATGAAACACTTCATTTTGGGGCAAGGATGTATTTGCTCTGGCAACCTGGAAGAGCAGAGAGGGCTGAACCATTTGGGAAGTAATAGAATAATGTTACTGTATCAGCCAGACCTCACATTATACAGTTTTGTAGGTCAAACTTTTTTGACTTTGTCTTTTTAATATCCCTGTCTATAATTCTTATTTCCAAAGAGCTTAAACATTAATATTCCATGAACTATCACCCTATATTTCCAAAGAATCTTTATAAAGGCATTAACCAACTTGCTCATATTAAACTTTGAGATCTAGAAAAGAACTGGTTTTCTTTCTATTTAAATAACCTCAAAGAAAGGAAATTGTTGCAAAAAAAAAAATCTGTGTCCTAACACATCCATTCAAAGAATGTTCTGAATGCTACCTTTTCCCAGGCTGTGTTAGATGCTTGGAATACTGAAGCAATTAGACCCCTTTCCTGGCTCCTAGTACTACTAAGAACAATGGCTCATACAACAATATACAGTGTTCAAAGGCCAAGGGAAATGAACTCAAGATATCGCCACACCTCTCTCTTTCTTTGTATCGGTGCAGTCCTGAGTGTTTTTTATTATCTTCAGGGGGTAAAATTCAGATTTATGTCTGCCTCATAGCTTCTTTCTTTACACAGCAAACATTATATTTTAATTATTTAGACATAAAAGGTATGATACTTTCTAAATAACCTGGTATCAAAATGCATTTTCAGTGGCCACTTTTGAATCCTTCACAAGCACACACTACTCTAGTTCTTTTGATCAAACTTTTCTTCTATAACTGTTTCTTTAGTTTCCAAAAGTAAGCCTACTTTTCATTAATTTATGATACACAACAGCTATTACATTTCAAAAAAGAGACCACTGTTCACCCTTCGTTTTTACTACCTCATATGCCATCCTTAGTAACCACGAATGGTTCTACTCATGTGAAATTCTCATTCTCTCAGTGCCCGAGCCTACACTGTTTCATGAGCATCTGCTAAAGTTATCCTTTCTTAGTCTTCAACAGAGGCCCTCAGTCATACCAGCAAACCTAGAGAAGGAGCCATGGCCACAAAAAGCTTGATAATTTTAGGTAACCGTTTTATATCTATAGTCTACTACTCCCTAGGCCCTCAGTTATACCATATTAGATCATAAAATTAGTGCACTCATTTTCTCAGGTTATATAGATCTGAATAAACCCCACTTAATGAAGTAGTTCCTTTCATGTTAGTGATCCCTTCCCTAGATCATCATGGTGACAAATGAAAAGCATGTAATGAAAACATACCATCAATAGATTTCAAACTTCTATTGCAAATCATTAATAATAGTGTATTGTTTTCAAGAAATCACAAACGATTGAGTAAAAACAAATATGAGACTATTCCACAGATGTCCTTCCTTTGACACACAGCATTCTCATGAGTTTTAAACAGTTAGTTTTAACTTCTAATTCTCCCTGGAATTTTACATCTGAGGTTGTTCATAGTCTTAAATTGCTTAATAGAGATTTACTTTAATTCAACCTTTGGATATATTTTATTTTCCACTTTTTTATTGATGTAAAATATCTTCATTGGTAGCTCTTTATTCATCAAGCAATAGCTTTAAAATGTATTGCATATAGAATATACATAGGATATTTATTTTAAAAAACTAATGCTGAAATTGTGTGGTAAGGGAAAACATTTCTTACAGAGAATTTTTCTATGTTACAAGCAAGTACATTGACTGATTAATTGCTATGGCTATGTGTATCCTTCAGTCTTTTTTTTTTATTTTTTACAGAGAGGAAGGGAGAGGGATAGAGTTAGAAACATTGATGAGAGAGAAACATCGATCAGCTGCCTCCTGTACACCCCCAACTGGGGATGTGCCTGCAGCCAAGGTACATGCCCTTAACCAGACTCGAACCTGGGACCCTTGAGTCCGCAGGCCAACGCTCTATCCACTGAGCCAAACCGGTCAGGGCTATCCTTCAGTCTTTATGTGTGTATTCTTGTGTCTTTTCTCTCACACGTTTATGTATGTATCCAGTATAAATAGTTTAAATCATAGATTTCCTATGCCCACAGAGAAATCTGCCTTTAAATCATTATTCTATGCTTTTACTATTGCCAACCTTTTAAACTAATATAAATAAAAAGGGCTTATACTGTAGAATATTTATTCTGAAAATAGGTTTCTCAATTTAATTTTATTCATAATTTTCAAATCTAGGTATCATTTGTACCATTATTTATATATTTTCAACTCACATTTTATCCTTAAATAAATTTAGCCTTATCCACACAATAATAAATTGCAATCACTTTGAAATTATACATGTACACACACACATATCCTGTTAAGCAATAAAATTATTACCATAAATATGTGCCATTTAAGCCAAGGATCAATAATATTTTTCTATAAAGAGCCAGGAAACAAATTATTTAGGTTTTGCAGGACATAGAATCTGGGTCTCAACTACTCTGCTGTTCCAGTGCACCAGCAGCCATAGACAACAAAGGGGCATGGTTGGGTTCCAATAGATATGTGCATGTATGTACATACTTTTTTGTTTTATCTGATGAAAAAACTATGGACTAAAAATAAGATAGAGAATGTATCCATAGTCATTAAAACAGTATTTATATATTTTAATGTCATATTTGATAAAGAGTAGACCTTCAGTTGTAAAATATTACTAGAAGCAAGTGGTTAGAAAATAGAGTATTGGAAATAATAATAATATTTATTATCTAGAAATGCCAAAAACTCTAAAAATTAAATCGGGCAAATGGATTACATTATTTAAAGAAACAGTGAAAAATTTAAAATAACAATGATAAAGACATTTCCAAATGAGGAAAATATACTATAATTATTAAATACTCATAATATTAAGTAAATCAATACTTATACATATAATGTACTTTCTAGTTTTAAAAATATAGTTATATGTAATCACTATAAGACTATTTCAGGACTAATGAAAGGAGTACCTTTTTTTTTAAGTGAGCAATATATTCACTTGCTGGACATAACAATTAGAGATAGTTTTTCTTAGTTATTTTTAATATATTGTGTGCCAAAATATTGGACAACCTGGATAAAATGGATAAATTCTGAGAAACATACAATCCTTCAAGTCTAAACATGGAAGAAACAGAAAACCTCAACAGACCAATCACTAGCAAAATAAATAAATAAATTAAGTAAAGCAGTAATCAAAAACTTCCCAAGAAACAAAAGTCCTGGAAAAAGGTAAACAAGAATATCAAGAGGCATTAAAGGGACACTAGCTGAGCTAAGCCGTAAGTGCACCATGAGAATATGCACTACCAAACCAGGATCTCCCTACCAGTGTTAACACCCCTAGTGCCACTAGTGCTAAACCTACACGTCTCTCCACTCCATGGCCAGTTCTTATGTGTGCTTTTAAATGCTACTGTAAGAGCCAGCAAGCTCTGATAGGAAGTTAGCTTATACGGCCATGAGAATGGAATTCCTGCTGTTTGCAGCATGGATAGACTTTGAGGACATTGTGCTAAGTGAAATAAGTCAGACAAAGACATACTATATAATATCACTGAAATGTAGAATCTAAAAAAGCCAAGTTTGCAAAAACAGAGAATGATGGTTACAAGGGGTGTGAGGGAATTGGGGATATGTTGCTCAAGGGGACAGTTTGCAACCAGTGAAAAACTAGTTTGGGAAACCTAATGCACAGCATAGTGATCATAGACAATACGGTATTGCAAACTTCACACCTACTAAGAGGAAGATCTAAATTGTACCCACCACAAAAAGAAATAATTATGTGACACGATAGTGATAATCATATTGAAATATTAGAAATGTCTGAAATCAGCAGGTTGTACACTTTAAATTTATAATATGTTATATTTCAATTATTTTAAAATTTATATTAGTTTTAACATTAGACAAAACTATATAGTATAAAGTTATTTAATTTTGTATAATCATAAATCAAAAGGAAAGATTTAATGAGCACCTAAGACTATTTACCTCTGGCCATTTGGCATGGATGCATTATTATGTTCTCCAACTTAGCATGAATATAGAGCATTTGATGGTAGAATCAATATATTATAGAAGGCTACCCCTAGAGCACAATCTCAGTATAATCTGACACACATACACACACAAAGAAGTGAACTCACATAAGCACCTGAACACAGCACACAAAGAATCAAGAATACACAGCCATTAAATAAATAAATACAATTGCTATTAATACAAAAAATAGTTGATAGTTTAATAGTTTCTTTAATACTGGATACTTTCTATAGATCTCCTATAATGAGCCTTTATTTCTATTATATATTCAAAGTTTTGATTTGAAATTACTTCTATATTAAGCTATTTAAGATGATTGAATATCATTCCTACAATGTTGATAGTTAATGAACTCATAATTTCTCATTTAGAAACTTTAAAATATGGAATTATTTTATTAACGGAGAAAGAAATATAATTAGAAAGAAGAAAAAAGTTGAGAAAATATTTTTTCAGTTTATAGAATAAATCTTTCCATCACTTGGATAGTGGCTCACTTTTTCCTACCTATCATTGAATGAAGAAGTTGAAACAACTTTATATATTTGTATTTATTTCAGAGAGGAAGGGTGAGAGAGAGAGAGATAGAAGCATCAATGATGAGAGAGAATCATTGATTGACTGCCTCCTGTATGCTCCCCACTGGGGATCAAGCCTGCAACCAGGGCATGTGCCCTGACCAGGAATCAAACCATGATCTCCTGGTTCATAGGTCAACCACTGAGCCACACTGGCCGAACTGAACCAACTTTTTTTTTTTGACAGTTTTTAAAGACATTTATTTCTTTTTTAAAAATCTGTTTTACTAATTAAGACATTTTTATTAAAAATATGTAAAAATTTTGGAAAGTAGAATGAAGATATTAAAAACTGACCTCACTACATTACATAATGAAATACTATGCAGCTGTGACAGAAAAGGAAATCTTACCCTTGAGACGGCATGGAGGGACCTGGAGAGTATTGTGCTAAGTGAAATAAGCCAGTCAGAGAAAGACATGTATCCTATGATCTTACTCATAGATGGAATCTAATGCACAAAATAAACTGGCGAACAGAATAGAACCAGTGGCATGGATGCATGGAACAGACTGACAGTTGTCAGATGGGAATAGGGAGGGGAGACTGGATAGAGAAGGGGAGGGAATAGCTAAAGAACATATATGCAAATCCCACTGACAAAGGAGGAGTGGGGGGTTGGAAATGGGAGACATCTGCAATAATATCAACAATTTAAAGAAATCAGCCTCAACATCCAGAGAGACTACTGTGGAAGGCTGATGTGGATCTACTTCAAAAGTTCTTTTTGGTGTTGTTAATCCTCACCTGAGTGTTGGGGTCCAGCCCCAACAGGTCCAGGGGTCCCCAAAGGTGTGGACAGAGTCGGCAAAGAAGGAATGACACGGAGACAGCCTTCAGTTGATCAGCAGCCTAGCCAGGATCTCTAGCCAAGTTCTGGTTAGGATCTCCAGCCAGGTTCTGTGTCCATGTTCTCTTGCTAGGTTCTCCAGCCAGGTTCTCCAGGTTCTCCCGCCATGTTCTGTCTAGGTTCTCCAGCCAAGTTCTGTTGCCAGGTTCTGTCCAGGATCTTTTGCCATGTTTTCTCGCTAGGTTCTGTCTCTAGGTTCTGTATAGGATCTCCAGCCAAGTCCTGTCTCTAGGTTCTGTCCCTAGGTTCTGTTTTTAGGTTCTTCAGCCAGGTTCTCTCGCTAGGTTCTGTTTCTAGGTTCTCTTGCCAGGTTCTCCAGCCAGGTTCAGTCTAGGTTCTCCAGCCAAGTTCTGTCCAGGATCTCCAGCCAGGTTCTGTAGCCAGGTTCAGTCCAGGATCTTTTGCCATGTTTTCTTGCTAGGTTCTGTCTCTCAGTTCTTCACTAAGTTCTGTATAGGATCTCCAGCCAAGTCCTGTCTCTAGGTTCTGTCTGAACCAACTTTTTGTTATAAATTTAACTCAAGTTGAATTTAGTTTGACTGAAGGACTATAAATATAACAAAGGTATTGTATTTGACTTTCAATTATGAAGTATATCTTTACCAACTAACCAGATATAAAACTGGTAAATGTATTACAATCAGCTCTCTGGAAAGACAGGGAACCCTCAGTTGCAGTTTTGCTCATTTCCATGGTATAAATACTCCCATTATGGCCTATGTATTGTACAAAATATTGGCAAGAGATGCTCACAGTCAGATCCAATAGAAGTCAGCTCTGCTAGTCACCAAACTACTGGCCAGTCACACACACACACACACACACACATACAACTTTAAAAAGCTTAAGTTTTTAAGGAAGAAAAACTTAAAAATCAACTTTTGTATACATAAAAAATATTTGACATCAGAATAATTGTATAATGCTTTTCATAGAATTCAAGTCTTAACATAATGAAAATATATTAGATTACTCTAAAAGGCAATTTATATTCTCTAAAACCAAGTATCACAGTAGCTTTCAATTTACATATTTCCTCCCTTTCCTTTCTTGTAGGCTCAAGTTATTTATAACTTCAAAAGTTCTTTACATTAAATATTCTAGTTCCCATTTAACCTGCTTACTTTTGCTTTGATGTTGCTTAGTTGATTAAAAGCATTTAGAATCTCAAATGTTATGAAATCTGATTAGTAGTGTCATATTTCTTAAGCTTATTTTGTCAACACTTTGCACATTGAATTTTGATCAAGTAATAGATAACATTATCTTGTTTGCAAATCTGTCTATGATAATTGTCATAAAAATATAGCTCTAGTTTAAATTAATAATTGATCTAGCAACTGAAGAAATAGCAAATCATTTTACCTAATTATATCCTTTCCAAAGAGCTGATGTGGATAAATTAAAAAATGCTGTTTCATACTGTAGGAAATAATAAGGTACTTTAAACTTCACCAATTGATTTGTTACTAGATGGGTAGATTGGGGGAAAGTAGGTTTAAAGTAAAAATTCTAAGCAAGAGATCTGTTGTCACTAGGTTACTGCAGCTTAAGATTGGTTACCTCTGTCAAATCCATGTTTCCCTTCAAAAATAAATAAAATTGTAAATAATTTGACAGTTAATATTATTAAAATTATCTAAACTGGTTTGTTCCACAAGACAGTCCAAGGCACTGCCGGTAAAAATGCACTCTCTGAATCACAATCTCAATTCTATGCCTATGAAAATTTTAATTAAGAACTGAGAATTTCAAAGATGTGCCTCTTTGAAACTTTCTTCTAGACAACAGGCTTCTAAGTCCAAGGTGGAGAGGGGCCTTTTTTCAAATAAGTTTCTGTCTCTTTTGTGTAATAGAATGAACTGTATTTTGATACTAAGGCAGCCCACAAAGCTTCTACAAGGGACAATTACAATTCAGAATTAAAAGACGATTTTGAGACCCCCAACTGCCAGCAAGCCAGACACAGCCTGAGAAAGCTACTCACATTTGGGTGCCCTGAGGAGTGGTGAGTGTATTTTGCATGTAGGGTAAATTTAAATAATTTGTAGCTAGACTTAAGATGGCCAAATACTTTTCATGGCTGATCCCATCAACATGTGGAGTTCATTCCCCTTCCCTCTTGAATCTGGGTTGGTCCTGTGACAGCTTAACAAACAGAATGCAGTGACAGTGCCCCAGTCACAGATGTACTCTTTAAGAGAATTTACAGCATCTATTTCCTCCCTCTAGGATTTCTCATTCTTGGAACACTTCCTGGAACTCAGCCACAATGCTATACAAAGCCCAAACCACATGCACAGGACACATGTTGATGTCTCAATTGACAGTCTCAGATGAACTCCCAGCCACTAGCCAGGATCAAATGCCAGCCATGTGAACAGGCTATCTTGGCTGTCCACCATATCTGAGCCACAGATGATACAGCCAAAGATGATATCATATAAAGTAAGAAAGCCAGGCATCCTAGCCCAGTCAACACCAAGACTGAGAAATAATAACAAAATAGTTGTTGTTTTAAGCCACTAAATTTTGGAATTGTTTGTTATGCAACAGTAAATAACTGAAGTAGGAGTCTTACCAGTGTTGGGTGGTAATGAGACTGTATAAGAATGAATGAGGCTTAATAGGCAAGTTTGTGACATAAAAGAATAGAGGCTTAGAAAAGAATCCTGAGAACTCCAGAATTGCTAGACAGAGGAACAGAAGCCAGTAACAAAGTCTGTGAAATAGGTTCATAAAGGTAGAAGGAAATCAGTGACCTGTAAGCCAATGCAAGGGAGTAGGGCCATGAAGGTGAGTGCTAATGAGAGATCAAATAAGATACAGCTGATAATTGCTTGCTACATTTAATGACAGGGAAGTCAAAGGTCACCTTAGCAAAAATAGATTTGCATACTGACAAAAGAAGCCAGATTGGTAGAGGTAGCTGAAGAATGAACAGTAACAGAGTAGGGAGAAACATAGTGCAGATTCAATTGAAGAGTCAGAAAAGATGACAGGAAGAAGCTGGTATGTGTGACAGAGAAAGAGAGAGAGAGATTTAAAAGATTTTTCCTTCTCACCAGCATTAAAAGTAATTTAAAAGTATCAAAGTTAGGGGAAGAGAAAAATGTAAGTGAGTAATATTTTACTCTTTCCAGAAAGGATCCTCAAACCACAAAACATCCATTTAGGCACTATCTATGTCCATTGTCTATCCACACAGTAACCTCAAAGTAACATTTGCTACAGAGCAGTCTTTGTAATAATTTAGCTGTATCATGAATCCAAAGGAAATTATTCATTGATATATCAGAATGACCTTGCTAAAATGCCTGGAATAGAATCTATGGTGGAAATTTAATCTTAAGATTTTATAGCTCAAAAACTATCTTTTTAAATTCTAGGCAAATTCTTCCTTCTAATGTCAACAGTGACATTTTATCCCTTGAGGAGACCATTCCTTATTTTGAGAAGAACTGCTGGAGCACTATTCAGAAGCTAAAAAAAATAGCTACTTACAGGTATGAGAAAGAGTTTACAAAAGATTTGCTTGACAGGCTTCTGAAGTAGATTGTGGGTAAAGTTAGATATTGCTCTTCCCAAATGTACGTCTGTTGGTCCGTGAATTTACACACAAACAGAAGAGTCTACTGGGAGGAAGCCGATAACAGTACCATGGTTCTTTCTCTAGGTATTTCAAACAGTGGCAGCATGTCTGATAGCTGCTGTGCTATATTCAACTAAGATCAAAAAGTTGCAAAGAAAAAATGGCCCTGGAAGAGCTAAATGGAACAAAAGATCTAGACTAGTGACTTGGGACCCACACTAAATTAGGGCACCGAGAGAACTTTCTGAGTACAGCATGGGCTTGGTGCAATAAGACTCCTGACCCATACTCATACCCTGGTACTGTGGGGATGGAGGTTGGGAAAAGTACTATGTTACACTAAAGACCTGTAAGTCATTCTTTGGGATGAAGGCAGTTTTCCTAGAAAAATCCGGAAAGAAAGAAGATTCATTCTCTCATGCTCCTTAAAATTCTTTGCAGCCTGAGAGTCATGATGCCTGAACTTGGGTGAGTCAGGCCACCAGCCAACTTTTATTTGTTTATCCCTCCCCTGTTCTGCCTGCCTAAGTTCCACTTCCTTTGGTCAGATTTTTTTTTTTTTGCCAACCTATTTTCTGCTTTAAATTATTCTCTAAAAAAAATAGCAAAACAGGATTTTCATCAGACCACAAAGAATTCTGCTTTATATTATTCTTTTAAAAAAAAATAGCAAAACAGGATTTTCATCAGACCACAAAGAATTAGATACGTAAAATTCTCTGACTAGTTAACAAGAGCATCTATAAATTAAAAGCATAATATGCTAATTAGATTGGACAGCCGAACGACCTTCCGGACGAAGCCACGGTGGTAGGGGCCAAGGCAGAGGTGGTTAGGGGCAATGAGGCAGGCAGGCAAGCAGTTAGGAGCCAGCAGTCCCAGATTGCAAGAGGGATGTCCAACTGCCTGCAGAATCAGGCCTATACAGGCAGTCAGACATCCCCTGAGGGGTCCTGGATTGTGAGAGAGTGCAGGCTGGGCTAAGGGATGCCCTCCCTCCACACTCCCCTCTACCCCCCCACCCCCAGTGCATGAACTTCATGGACTGGACCTCAAGTAGAAGATAATGTTTCCTTTCTTTTTTTTTAACCCTCACTCAAGGATATGTTTTTATTGATTTATTTATTTTTTTTAGAAGAGAGAAACATCTATCAGTTGCCTCCCATATGTGCCTTGACCAGGATGGAACCCACAACCTAGGTATGTGCTCTGACTGGAAATCAAACCTGCAATCTTTTGGTCTATCAGACAACTTAAACCAACTGAGCCACCAGGCCAGCACAATAATTTGTTTCTAAAATAATCTTATGAGCCCTAGCCAGTTTTGCTCAGTGGATAGAGCGTCAGCCTGTGGACTGAAGAGTCCCAGGTTCAATTCTGGCCAAGGGCACATGCCAGGGTTTTGGGCTCGATCCCCAGTGGAGGGCATGCAGGAGGCAGCCAATCAATGATTCTCTCTCATCATTGATGTTTCTATCTCTCTCTACCTCTTCCTTCCTCTCTGAAATCAATAAAGAAATATATATAAAAAGTAAATAAATAAATAAATAAATAAATAAAATAATCTTATGAGGCAAAAGCACAAACCAGAGCAAAATTATTCTTAATGCATAAGCAATACCTTACACCTGCTTCAACTGAAGAAAAGTAAGCAAAGGGAACATGGACAAAGTAATTCTTTCAAGCAATAAAATCAAAATTAATTTATAGCCCAGGTAGAGCAAATCAGCACATTTTCATAAGCTCAATGAGTCTCCAAAATTTGCTTTTGTGATGGCTCAACTGCTGCCAAGTATCACACTCCCTAAGTATCATCGGTATTTTGACAATAATTAAGTGCTTGAAAAGTTAAAATGTGTGCATCAAAAATATGTACAACATAGCTATACTTGAACACTTTTCACTGGGCTAACTAATTTCTGATTTGTGTCCTACTTATTAACATGAATCAGACACAATAAACAAAAATGCACCAAATCACCAATAATGAGAAAAAAACTTCAAACCATATTAACCAAATGCCCTCAAATTAAAATGAATCCAATCAATTTCCAAATTGTAGAAGGTGTATAATCAGTCATTCTCAACTGGGAGGTTTTTTGCTCCCCATGGAATACTTGGCAGTATCTGAAAACATTGTCACAACCAGAATAATAGAGACAAGGAATTATTCTAAACACCCTCCAATAAATAGGCCCACCCCCTCAAAAAAATTATTGGCTCAAACATCAATGCCAGATTTAGGAATCTTGAGTTAGAATTATCATAAAGTTCATAGCATAGACATGTAGACAGAAATTTATCTTCCAGTCCATTATGGTTTTCAGGGATGGAGAGAATTACTATTGTCATATCTGAAAACAATACCAGGTCATTAAGGATTTAAGGGAAAAGACAGTGCCCAAGGCACTGACCTCTTTGTACAACTGGGTCTTTTAGGCATGCCTTGAAGTACTGATAAATTCTCTAGTATCCTCAGTTCACAATGATCTTTCTAGAATATATGCATCTACCTTGCTCATGCAAATGAAAAGCAAGACATTAAGGTACTTTGAAACACACTGACTCCAGGTTTCTCTATAGGAGTCCAATATTACAACGATTGGTTAAAGTTCTAAAGAATTAATAAGGGAGATTACAGTAAAAGACATACCATTTCAATTAATTCAGTTAAACATTATTAATGGTACCCACTTCCATTAATTTTATTTTTCCAACCATTTGGACTTAGATGCTAGTCTTCAGAGGCAACAAAGAAGGAGAAAAGGATATAGAAATTCTTCACATTGATTCTGTGGCAATGATCTCAAAAAGCCTAGTGGGAACAAGCAATTTAAGGAGGTAAGGAAGCAAATTGACTCCATGGGAACTTTATTAGGTAAGAGGCAGAGAGGCTTAAAAAATGGCTCAGTCTCTGAAGAGAAGGAAAAGCTTCCCTGGCAACATCTTTTGCTTTCCAAGCATTTCATTTAAAGGAAATGTCATGCTGAAATCTTGGAGA
Source organism: Myotis brandtii (assembly GCF_000412655.1). Classification (NCBI taxonomy): domain Eukaryota; kingdom Metazoa; phylum Chordata; class Mammalia; order Chiroptera; family Vespertilionidae; genus Myotis; species Myotis brandtii. Next base: position 1,057,886 of record NW_005371516.1, read on the forward strand.
CAAAGTCTGTAACCTATATGTTTTATCATTTGTTGACAACTACCTTAAGTATGAAATAATAGGCTAAGGGTTAATCGATACTGGGCTTTAGCAAGGTGTAACTGGATTACAAAATTCAATTTTCTTTATAATTATAAATTTTAATTCTACAGTGGATAGAGTAATCATTTTGGAATTTATGAAACCCTCCATTAATAGAGATACATTTATTCTTGTCAAAGTCCTAGTATTTCAATGTCAAATTAAAGTAAAAATACTCCAGAATGCCTACCACATTGTTCTTCTAACACCATTAAATTAAAATAACTTGAATTAATTTACCCAATCAGGTCTAGTAGCAGATTCCTAATTTAGAGAGGGGAGGGTAATAGATTTTTAAATTAGGATGATGATTGACCCAAAAGTTCCTTTTCTAAAGGGGATTCTTTTTTTTTTAATTAAATCTTTATTGTTCAGATTATTACAGTTGTTCCTCTTTTTTCCTCCCATAGCTCCCCTCCACCCAGTTCCCACCCCACCCTCTGCCCTTACACGCCGCCCCCGCCCCACTGTCCTCATCCATAGGTGTACGATTTTAGAACACTACTTTCTTAAGTTGCAAAATGGAGGGAAAATAGTTCCTAAGAAGTTTGGAACACACTGCTTATGATAACTCAGAGATTCACAGTCCATATTAGAAGAATAAAGCCCTTGAGAAACCTAATTAACAGTTTGCAGCAAGCGAACAAATATTTGTTCAATTATCCAGTGTGGTCTGTAACACCAGTTAATATACTTCAGCATTAATATCCTGAGTAAATTTGGGAAATAGATGTCTGTGACATGGATAATAGTGTTGGATGTATTAGCTATCCATTGCTATGTAACAAACTTTATTATATCCTGATTTCCATGGGTAAGAGGTCAAGGACAACTTAGGTAGGTACTATCCAGGGTCTCATACAGTTGTACTCGGGGTTGGGTCATGTCTGAAACTCAGGATAATCTTTCAAGATTATGTGGTTTTTTTAAATAACTCATTTCCTTAGAGCTGTAGGGCTCACAGTGGCTTTTTCCGGGCTAGCAGAAGACATAGGATATCTGCTGCTTCAAGTCTCTGATCTGAGTCCCTCCTAAAAGGGTTACCTAATTAGATCAGGCCTAACAAGAATCATCTCCTTTCTGATTAACTTAAAACTACTGATTAGGAAGCTTAATTGTATCAGCAAAATCCCTTCACCTTTGCCATAACACATAATCTCATAATTCCCTGGAATGAGGTCCCTTACATTAACAGGTTCCACCCATACTCAAGGGGAGAGGAGGTGGGAATCACTGGGCCACCTGGTGATTCAATCTACCACTTCGGGGAACTTTAAGGAAAGCAACAAACATAGTAGGGAGCTTAAAAGAGAGAACAAGAAATTATAAAATGGTCTTAGACTCACAATTAGTTATGTCCCAAAGACCCTTCCATAGCCAGTGTCCCAATAGAAATAATAATGATGTCAAAGACTGTCTTTTAAGTGAAGCAGCCTGAAATATGCAAAGTAGTTAAGACCAATGGAAAACAGACCATGTGTGTTCTCTTGTAACTATTGCTAAAACTTTTAAGTCAGGCCTGAATAGAAGAAAATAGCATCTTGGAAAACTCGAGAAGGTGACAGAAAATATTTGCTATCATTTTATTCTACACAAAGAAGGAAAAATATATTGTAGCAAGGCTATTTTGTAGTTAAACAAACTATCATTCTTTTCTTAAGAAGTGGAAATTAGATAAATAGGTAGTTCATAATATAACTAAAAAACTAAATAGAATTTTTTTAGAAATTCTAGTGACTGGAATCTAGATTTTAAAAGTCATATTTTATCAAACTTACCTTCATTAATGGCTGTAAGGTTTTTCTGATTATAATCACCATTTAGACTATTTTACTATCTTGGCATTTATGAAATAATTGTTTTAAAATAATTTGTCTAACCTTTACATTATATTCAAACTTAAGAGAAAGAAGGGGATCAGTAGAAAAAGGAGGTAAAATAATTTTTACCATAATTAACTTTCTTAAATAAATTTACAATTTAAATTCAGAAACACAAACCATAGAAAATAACATAGACCTAAGTCTATTACTGCCTTTGTTGTTTTATTAAATCATGCATAATATACTTTTTAAATGAAAGTAAAGTCTCATTCCTGTATTTACAATCATGGTTTTTAGCCTATTGATTTAAAAAATACTGTGCTTCTCTTTTCAACAGGAAATATGAGATCACTGATAAAGCTTAAGCCCATATGTCTTGATAGAGCAAAAAAATAAAAAAATAAAAAAATAAAATAAAATCGTAAGTGGGTGCAATCATCATGCTATTGAGAAATCTCAATGCCATATGTCTTGATAGAGCACTATTCTTTGTACCGGTTATACTCTGTACTTATTGCATATTTTTAATTATTTATATTTCAGAGGAAAGGGTTAGCTAGCTGATTTACGTACTAGTTGTAAATCCCAGTCCGCAAAACTAGCTGTACAGAAGACAACTGAAGCTTACTTGTGGATATTATAGGTGGTTCTAAAATTAGGGTAATCATGTAATTCTGAAGAATCACTGTGAAAAACAAAAAAACAAATTTTCTTTGGAGAAATAAATTAAGAAAAAAGAGATCCAAGTTTCAAATCCCCCTGGACTAGGACATAAATCAGGGAGAAAGATATCATTTCACATAGAGCCAGTTCTCTATTAGAAAGGGGATGTGGGCTCTGGGAAGCATGCACTTAATTCTGACTTATGCACACCACATCGTTGTCCATAGAATTGTACAAATCACCCCGTGAAAAAGGTTAATCAAATGTGTAGCGTGACTTAGGATAAAATGCCTGGGATGGCTGACCAATTCGATTCATATGTCCTGGTGGGGATCCATAATGTCTCAATTCTTAATTATCTAGTCTTTTGTGCATTAAAAAAATGGCCAATAAAATGTCAGCCGAGAAACACACTGTTCATTCCTTTCAGGTTTATTTTAAACCTATTGCACTTAGGCTAGAGCTAAATCAATTTTTCATGAATATCTACCCCGGTAGATTGCACCTCTAGCCAGTTCAGATCCCCAGAGAATTTTAAAAAAGAGATTTATCAAGTAACAAGTAACACCTCAGGAAAAAGAAACAGGGTTTTTAATTGCTTTATGCGCTCCATAATTGAAGGCAGGCACCTTCTTGAGGCACTGGCTGCCAGGCGGAGTGAGACTCCAGTTGGCCCTGCCTAATTAATCCTGTGATACAAACCTTCTGGCTTCAATTTTCACATTTCTGTCTCTTTTTAGAGGTGATAATAAAACTAAAAATTTATGTTGGTTACTGTATGACTATAACTGTGCCAGCAGAACACAAATAAAACCATATGGGCTAAAGAGACCTTGTCTCCACATTCCTGGTTTCCCTGTGGTCGGAGGCACAGGGGCAAGCTTTGTGCAAACAAGAAAAGGTAGGGAAAATTCAGTGGCGGGTGGAAGTACAGGTCAACGCCTTCTTGCCAGTTTACTCTGTTAAGATGACTCATTGAAGCATATGCTTTTTTATTGAGAAAAAAATTCTCAAAATAGAATTGTACGCTCTGAAAGTTCAACAGCTCAGTGACTACAAATCACAAAACTGCAGTAGAGCTTTTAATGAAAGACAAATTGGGCAGCTTAGCCTTTTAAAAAAGCTGTCAGAGTGACAAGTGTGGGGTCTTGTACCTTAATAGCTTACATATGAAAACTGGTGTAAAATATCCTTCAATACATTTTCTGTGATACAAGCAATGTCGTGAGGCATAAGCATCCCACATCAAGAGCTGACTCCATTGTTGACACAGGTCAAAATTACCTCGCTTGTATGAAGAACCTTGATTTGTAATGGGATATTATTTTTAAATGTCCTGTGGGATGATACTTATATAAAGAGGTGGTATATTAAAGATGTCGTGTCAATAATACATAGTCAGACCCAGGGAAAATTTTATAAGCACAAAAGCATATGGATTTGTCCTTAAATTAATGAAATATGATATTTATATTGCTTAAATCATAGTATGAAAACGCTAAAGTTGTTCTATTATATGATATTTTGAGCAGTTTTTTTTCTACAGAATATTTATTCTTCCATCTTGAAATACCAGTAGCATGGTATTTTCAAAAACTGGAGTAAAAAACTGAAAGGTACATCAGATCATGCTGTTTATTTATACTTCACACATTTTTTGGGAGAGCAATTTTTCCTGTGCTATGTCACTCTCTTTAACTTTATCCCTTTTAAATCTATATTTATTTTTAATAAAATTTCCACTATTATTGCTGAATTTTTAAAAATATGGGAGCTATCTGGTGGTCAACAATTATATTTTTTTTCTTAAAAATAAAAACAATTTTGTGTCTATTGCAGAATAAAATGTTCTATTTTAAAATTTGGCGGGTATTTTTCTTTCTTTTTAAGTAGAAGCATCTTAATACAGGCACTAATTCTCCACTCCCATACACCTAGTTAAATAGATACTAACTTTTAAAATACTATTTTCACTAGATAAACCACCCAATTTTTATAAAAATCAAATGGTCTATTCTTTTCATGTATTTACAGATAAGTGCTTTAAATTTTGTAGATCTAGACAAATACAAATATGTTCGTAAAAAGCTTTATAACATGTGGACTTTCATACTTTATAAACAATTGAATTGTATAGAATATTCTTCATATTATAGAATAGTCTTCATAAAGGGGAAGCTTTGGGAACCTGGTTCAGGATTCCATAAATATAAACAGATATGAACAATTTTAAAAAGGAAAAGTTGCAATGTAAAAACTATAAATGTTCAAAGTATGGCCAGTGATATCAAAGACATCACAACAGAGCTGACATTAATAGCAGTTGTTGAAATTCTACAAGCCTTTTTCATACAGATTTGAAATAAGCTGTTCAACCTTTTAATGTTGAATATATAAATGCACACACATATATATTATATAAGTATACATGTACACACATATTATAAAATGAGGCCATATACTAAAATATGACAATTTTACTCTGATTTCTACTTTATGATTTCTACCTTATAATTAAAATATAGAGGTCTTTTTGTTAACCATTGTTGGTTAATTGTTTTTACTATTAAAACGAACTGAGTATTTACTATATGGCAGCTTTTGACTAAAAGCTTTTTATATGATCTTATTGAATCCATGTAAATTCCTACCTCAGAGGCACTATTATTCTCACATTTAACTAATGAGTCATATGGGGCTCACAGAAGTAATGAAATCTCAGTAAAAGTGAGTGGCCTTGGCTTAAACTCAATTCTAACTCCAAACTCTATACTTTTATCATTCAAAATCAAAATGACAGCTACACACCTAATTACTTGTAGTTTTCCTATGTTTTCAACAAAACTATGTCTCCAATCAACTTTGAATCAGCAGGTAAGGTACCAAACTAATAAGCCAATTCTGTTACTTATCTACCAAGTGATGTGGGAAGTAAATTAGTATGAAAAGTCAAAAGATGGCTGTGAACTGTCACCTGCTGTTTTAGTTCATCAGGCACTCTTTCTTCTTCCTCCTGGGGAACCAACTTATCCAATTCCTTCCAGGCTCAACTCTCCCGTTGTCCCATCTCTGGATTTGGGGGGAGGGTGTCAACCCTAGTACTGAGGGGATTAGGCATGTAACCCAGGCCTGGACACAGAGACACATCCAGGAGAGGGTAGGGAGTTCAAGCCAGTACAAACAGAGGCATTTCCTGGAAAATTCTACCTTTGGTCTGGGTGTAAGGATGAGTGCTCTTTCCTGTCAGACCCCAAAACTGAGATAATATACTATAGGCATGAAATTGTACTCAGCCTGGGCCCCTTACCAGTCCCCTGATGCACACACATTCCTCAACACTTGGAGGAATAGAAGAGAATGAGGGCAACACAGGAGGAAATACAGAAGAAGGAGAAAAGCAGAAAGCCTAGAGGAGACATAGGCTGCTTGTCTGTTCTTAAGAGGGCGAGGGCTAGGTGTAAGGGTTAGGGTTAGGGTTAGGGTTAGGGTTAGAA